>NC_135836.1:14610480-14947980 GCF_029677425.1 Wolffia australiana | reverse complement strand
CTCTCTCTTTCTCCCTCTCTCACAAACACGTACTTATGACGCTTCTCCCAGTCTCTCTCTCAGAAACACACACTCCCTCTTACGCACAAACACACAAACACTCTCTCTCTCTCTTTCGGTCTATCCGTGGGCTCGTCGATCTACGTTTATGGCGTAGCAGAGACGCGAGAGAGGAAAAGAAGTTAGGTGCCACATCTCTCGCCTTCTCTCTCTTCTCCTGCTTCTCTTTCTACGCACTCGGCGCAGAAGCAGGAAAGACACTCAAAAGGAAGGAAGAAGAAGAAGCTTCTTCGGCGGAAGTGGGCCGGCCGTCCTACCGTGATAGGCCTTCGCTACTTTCCTTCTTTGTTCTTCCTTCGATCATACTTTAAACTCTTATTGGTTATACGCAATCAAAGAAGATCGCCTGCCGGTTTGGCGGGTCCTAAAGGAGAGACCACGACGACGAAAAAGACGAAGACTGCAAGCCACGCCGTACCGTCCGCAGTCCAACCGGGCCCCCTTACTTCCCTGGCCTCCTCTATTGTCTGCTTTCGCTTTCTCCGACCCTGAGAGAACCAGATCGAGATCTAGAGAGAGAGAGAAACAGGAGGAGGAGGTAATGTCTCTCTTTCATCCTTGATTGAGGGCGACCAATCAGGAGATTATTGCAAATGGCCGTGCATGATTGTGTACGAAAGTCGTTGACTTAATCCCTTGGCCCGATAATCAAAAGGACGGCCGTATGCATTCAATGGCTACGATGGGTCCCCTAATCCCATAACTAGGGAGAACATGAAGAGATGAAACAACTTCGAAGGGCTTGTATTTCAAGGTTTTAAGAAGCGATTTTGCCGAAATTAGTAGAAGATTAACCGTCAGGAGGAGTCCGGTCGCCACCGGCGAATACAACGATCTCCCGGAATATGGGTTTCATTAAAGATACATACCTAAAATTGCTAGAGTTTCTCTCTCTCTCTCTCTCTTCCCCCCCTCTCTATCCCTCCCTCCCTCCCTCCCTCCCTCCCTCTCTCCCTCTCTGTCTCTCTGACTATCTATCTCTCCCTTCCTCTCTTTGTCTCTGTATTTCGCAGGTAGGGGCCGCGCCACTGAAACAGATCTTCGTGTCAAAATTTCCAGCGCTTCTCGATTTACTATCTTTAATGGAGAAGGACAGAGATATAGAGAGAGAGCGAGAGAGAAAGAGATGGAGAGAGAGCGAAAGAGAAGGGGAGAGGGAGAGCGAAAGAGAAGGGGAGAGGGAGAGCGAAAGAGAAGGGGAGAGGGAGAGCGAAAGAGATAGGGAGAGGGCGAGCGAGATGGAGAAAGAGAGAGCGAGAGAGAAAGAGAGAGAGAGCGAAAGAGATAGAGAGAGAGCCAGAGAGAAGGAGAGAGAGAGCGAAAGAGATAGAGAGAGAGCGAGAGAGAAGGAGAGAGAGCGAAAGAGAGACAGAGCGAGAGAGGAGAGAGAGAGCGAGAAAAAGAGGGAGAGAGAGAGGGAGAGAGAGAGAGAGATAGGGAGGGAGAGGGAGAGAGGGAGGGAGAGAGAGAGGGCGAGAAAGAGATGGAAGAGAGAGAGGGAGAGGGAGGGAGAGGGAGGGAGAGAGCAGAAAAACGGAGGTGGGGGAAGGGGGATAGAAAGAAGCATGAGTAGACGGAACGGGGAAAACACGAGAAGACAGCAAATAATCAATCAATTTTGGAAGAGGGCGCGAATTGAACGCCGCTCGCAATGTACATATCCAGACCGCGAGACGATCCCGAGGCCGCCAGATTACAAATGGCTCCAGACAGATGGGTTTGATAATCGGGAGAAGTGGGGAAGAACACGGGCGATGAGAGGCCTTCAGGCCGTCTCCTTCTTCCTCGCTTCGCCGCAACTTTCTCCTCGTTTCCTTCTCCTTATTCCTCTCCCTCTCTCTCTTCCATTTCTTCTTCATGTTCGAGTGTCATCGAATCATGGAGGTGAGAGAGCGGAAGACGACCTCATCACAAGGGAGAGTGAGACCCATCTCGTGGTCGAAGCCGAACTCCTCTTCAGCGCGTCGGAGAAGGCTTTGAAACTCTGGGTGGGTTAAAATGGAGATAGGCACGATAAATCTACTGCGATTCTCGCCCACGTAGACGGCGAAATGCCCCTTGGGGACGTCCAGAGGAAGGCTCTCTTCATCATATCCCCCTCCCTGCTTCCTTCCCAGGCTGGAGCACCTCTTCAAGATCTGCTTCAGCACCGCCGCCTGCGCAAGCTTGTTCGACTTCTTCACCGCCATCGCCCCTTTCTCTTTCTTCTTCCTCTAACTGCGATGGCGGGTAACGAGAGGGCCGTCACTATGATAGAAAAAAACTACCCGAGATGTGAGCGTCTGGAGGAGGGGGGCTGTATTTATCGAAGGACAACGAGCGGATTCCCAGACAGAGAAACAGAGAGAGAGAGAGAGATAGATAGAGAGAGAATAGAGAGAGAGGTGCAATATGTTCAGAGTCATGTGGTAGGGCCATGGGACATGGGTCCTCTGAAGCGTAAGCTACCTCCTGTGAAAATGGGTCCACAGACAAAGAAGGGCCCTCTCCTCCCCGATCTCTCTCTATCTCTTAATGTGTGCCACTGGTTCTCTCTCTGGTGGGCTCTCTACGTTTGCCCACCAAATATCTATTGCCGTCGCCGCAGCGGAACTGTTACAAACTCCATTGCTTTGCGCCATCATAGCCCACAATCGCAGATCTCCCAGAACCCCAGATTTTGATGCACCCATATCTAATTCTTGCGTTTTTTCTCCAAATTTCATTAAAAATGCTATCTTTATAGTCAATTTCTCGAGTTTCCCCCTCGCGGGATTCCCCTATCTTCGACTATTCCCCTCTCCTTTCTTCTCCCTTCTCCCTCAATCTCTCTCTCTTTCTCTCTCTCTCTCTCTCTCTCTCTCTCTCTCTCTCTCTAGTTTACCCGCAGGCACATGGAGGGTCAAAGCATCTTCAGAGGGTTCTTGCAGGGCAGGAGAGAAACTTTCCCTTGTTCTCGAGGAGATTCTCTGTCGGAAGACGCCACCATATACTCCGTCACAGTTCGCCTCTCCAGACTGTTGCGCTTGTGAGCATGTTCATCTCTCTCTGCTGCCCATGTCGCCGGGTGTAGAGAGATGGATGGCGAGATACTTCTCTGGATAGAGTGAATAATGCAGCAGTCACGAGCGGGGAGGAGAGGAACAGAAGATATTTCCGCATGATCCAAAGCTTTGGAATGTAAGTGGATAAAATAAGAGAGAGAGAGAGGAGGGGAGAGAGAGCGAGAGAGAGAGAGAGAGAGAGAGAGAGAGAGAGAGAGAGAGAGGGAGAGAGAGAGAGAGAGAGAGGGAGATTGAAGGGTGAGTGTGGCAGGGAACAAGCGGCGGTGCGCCATGCACAGGGAGGAGATGGACATGTTGAGGAAAATGCGCTCTCCCTTCGAGGACAAGAAAGGAGTTCTTTTCTGGATTGCACTAGCGTATCATTGGAGAGCCCATCGCGGGCACTCCAAATATATAAATATATACCCCGTAAAGTCTGTAAATACATGGAGAGAGAGAGAGAGAGAGAGAGAGAGAGAGAGAGAGAGAGAGGGAGAGAGAGAGAGAGAGGGAGAGAGAGAGGAAGGTGGGTTGAAGAGTGAGGATGACAATTGGCAACTGGGCTTCGGCCTTTGTTGGGGCACATGAAGGCCATGTTACCCGAAGTCAGGCTCAACGCTGAAGACGTAGGAATCTGGGCCCATGGACATCACCTCCCAAAACGCTCTCCCTATCTCTCTCTCTCTCTATTTCTCTCTTTCTATATTCTCTTTCTCTCTCTCTCTCTCTCTCTCTCTCTCTCTCTCTTTCCAGATTTCTCTCTATTTCTAGATTTCTCTCTATTTCTCTCTTTCTAGATTTCTCTCTCTATTCCTCTATTTGTATATTTTACTCTCTCTATTTCTCTCTTTCTAGATTTCTCTCTCTATTCCTCTATTTGTATATTTTACTCTCTCTATTTCTCTCTTTCTAGATTTCTCTCTCTATTTCTCTATTTGCATATTTTACTCTCTCTATTTCTCTCTTTCTAGATTTCTCTCTCTCTATTTCTCTATTTGCATATTTTACTCTCTCTATTTCTCTCTTTCTAGATTTCTCTCTCTCTATTTCTCTATTTGTATATTTTACTCTCTATTTCTCTCTTTCTAGATTTCTCTCTTTGTATATTTTTCTCTCTATTTATCTCTTTGTATATTTTTATCTCTCTATTTCTCTCTTTGTATCTTTCTCTCCTTGTATATTTTTCTCTCTCTAATTCTGCCTTTGGTATATTTCTCTCTTTGTATATTTTCTCTCTCTATTTCTCTCTTTCTAGATTTCTCTCTTTCTATATTTTTCTCTCTATTTATCTCTTTGTATATTTTTATCTCTCTATTTCTCTCTTTGTATCTTTCTCTCCTTGTATACTTTTCTCTCTCTAATTCTGCCTTTGGTATATTTCTCTCTTTGTATATTTTCTCTCTCTATTTCTCTCTTTGCATATTTCTCTCTTTCTATATTTCTCTCCTATTTCTCTTTGTATCTCTCTCGCTCTCTTTTTCTATATTTCTCTCTATTTCTCTTTTTCCACATTTCTCTCTATTTCTCTTTTTCTATATTTCTCTCTTTGTTCCTCCCTCTCTCGCTGTTTATCTCTCTCTCTTTGTTCCTCCCTCTCTCGCTGTTTATCTCTCTCTCTTTGTTCCTTTCTCTGTTTCTCTCTCTTTGTTTCTCTCTCTTTGTTCCTCCCTCTCACTCTGTTTATCTCTCTCTTTGTTCCTCCCTCTCACTCTGTTTATCTCTCTCGTTGTTTCTTTCTCTCTCTTTGTTCCTCCCTCTCACTCTCTTTATCTCTCTCTGTTCCTTTCTCTCTCTTTGTTCCTCCCTCACTCTCTTTATCTCTTTCTTTTTCTCTCTCTCTCTCGTACTCTTTCTCTCTCTACCTCTCTCGACATATCTCGCTCTGTTGCGAGTGAAAAGAACCAACAGAAGAAGCATACGCGGCCAAATTCAACAGGGATAGAAATTTCTTCATGGATAGTTTCCCAGACTACAGATTTCTTTGTCTGAATCCATAAATAGATGGCCCCCAATCCTGGATTAATTTGAGCCGTAAAAAAAAGAGGGATTTTGTTTTAGAAAAGAAAACAAGAAATCGGGCGCATCCTACGGACCAGATGGTGCCTTAATCTGTGGGGAAGGGCCATCAATCATGGTCAGTTGCCGCTTCAACTTAACAATATGAGCTTGAACCTGTAAAAGTCGGCAAAATATTTTAAATCAAATGTGTAAATATTTTTTTACTATTTCCTGGCTGACATCAGTTTCACGGGTTTCATGGGAATTTCCATAAGAGGTAACTCTGAAAAATCTTTGATTCATAAAAGTCAGGAAAATTTGTTTTTTGGGACTTGATGTCGCACGGATCCGTGCACGTGTAATGTCCTTATCATGAATACGGCGCTTGAAAAAATAAGACAAATAGGGAATCATTGCGGAGGATTTTGCCACACTGGCATTTATCCCAAAGGTTGCGCAGGAAAAAATTGCCAGCTATTTTATGCGATGAGTATTAACAATTAAACTATATTAATGCCCTCAGAGATAGAAAAATTATTTAAGTTTGTACTAGACTGACCTGTTGACGTGCCGCAGCAAGTTTCAACAGCTCATCTGCTTCAGAAAAGTTCATGAACCACTGACTCAAAGGATGATCCTTCGTGTAGTCTCTTTTATTTTCACCAGAATTTTCAACTGGAGCTAAAAAAAACCAAGATAAATCTATTTGTAGTGATTTGAAAAAATATACCTGGAGGGAGGTCCAAACCTATAAGAAAACAAATTTACCGTGGGGCAAAGTAGTCCCAGGGGGAAGGCGGGGCACAATGGCAACAGGAGAATTCTGGATTCTTGCGAAAAAAGACTCAAGTGGATCAGAAAAAACAATCTCATCATATGTTTCCACCACGACAGGTTTTTTGGTCGACTGCGGTCCAGATTCCTCCTCAGGATACAACTTAAGCTGGTGGTACCTGAAATTATTGAAAATCGCACAATAATCCAGCAAAGTCAGTAAATCTTATCACTGCAAAGTAGGCTTCGACATAAAAAATGATGATGACAATAATCATTATCATACGTCCGAATCATCAAGATACTTGTGAATGTAAAGTAGGATTCAGCATTGAGGATGACGATTTTTTTTTTTTTTTGAATTAAGCATCGAGGATGACGATGGCAAGTAGACTACGACGAATCCTGTCACACATCTGAAACACCATCATAATTTAACTGTCAAGTTAGGGTTGCCCTCCAAGATGACAATGACTACAGGATGATACTGTTGCCGAGTCATCATCATACATTTTAAAGTTTTCATTACAACGATCATACATGTTAATGTAAAGCAGGATATGACATTCAGGAACGCAATGACTAACCGTCATCAGACAGCCAAATCATCATCATACTAATTAATGTGAAGTAGGGTTCGCGTCCAGGATGGTAATACCACATCTGATTGATCTGATGCCAAATCATCATCATTTTCATCACACATCTGAATGATCCGACGGAAAATATTACATCAACTCGTACCAAAAGTGGATGATGATGATGATAATGATTACGACCATGATCAATTCATTATCGTCTGAATACCAGCATGTAAAGCCAGAAAGTGATAAAAAGTGGTGACAGATTGACTTACAGATCCAACTGCCGGTCGCAAACATCATTATGGAAGAAAAGACTGATGGCAATCTCAAATTCGCCCCACCCAGACTCTGACACTTCAAAAGGAGCAGACTCCACGACTCTCTTAGGATTGTCGAAACTTGGATGCAACTGAAAAACGGCACGCTTTATCACCAAACTGAGGTCTTCGTTTGTTGCTCCTCGAACATACACAGTCCATTTGTGGGAATTATATCTGACACAGAGCATCTGAAATGCTGTAACCGTGTTCTAGATTCATGTCTTGGAAGGAAATAAGATAAATGTATCAGTCACTTACTCAGTAGCCTTCTTCCCTAGCCAGAAAGACATGGTTCCATACACTATAGGAATGCTGACCTCCATGTCCTTGAGCCTCTTGTTCTGGCTCTGTCAGGTAAAAGAAAATGAAGGAAAAAATAAAAGGATTGTCAAATACTGGTGGTTTGCTCTGAACTTTTCTTAAAAAAATGCCGGAAAAGACAGAAATGATCAATAGTTGGCGAGTTATCAAACATGCATTGATGAATTATTAATATTTCTTCATACACTCAGAACTGTATCACTGTTTAAGAGCACTGATTCTAATTATTCATGTCTTCATACTCTCAGAAGTGTATCATTGTTTAAGAGCATTGATTCTAATTATTCATGTCTTCATACTCTCAGAAGTGTATCACTGTTTAAGAGCACTGATTCTAATTATTCATGTCTTCATACACTCAGAAGTGTATCGCTATTTAAAAACACTGATTCTAATTATTCATGTCTTCATACACTGAGAAGTGTATCACTGTTTAAGAATACTGATGTCATTTCCCTTCTGGAAAGAGTCAATACACCATGCATTTGCGTTGCTTTATTACATGCAGAAACCAGGTAAAGAAATTTATCCAGGATCATTTGGTAAATCTGTCACATTCGAGAACAGTAGTTGGACTGCTGACACAGTTCTCACCCTATTGAAGCATTGGGTAACAAATTGTTGGCCATCATACTCTTTTTATGCCTGCATTATTTACAAAAGGCGTCAAAAAATTGATTAAAACTCCGACTTGCAGGTATTCTTACGGATCTTGGGAAGCCACAACATACAAACAACGCGATCTTGAGGATGATCTAATTTTGTAGTGAGTTGTTTCAGGAGACCCCGGGCTTTATCAGGTTTTCTAATTGCCAATAAATTTTCTGGACAATGGATCGTGTTTCCTGGGACATTAACAAAATCAGAGGGGTTCGGATCAACCAAATTCAAAATTCAAATTGGTAAAAAGAACAATTAAGCGCGCTACACACGCTACACTCATGGAGGCAGTCCGCAATACAGCTCTCAGTGAACGAACGTACCGCACCTTTTTGTCGATCTCGTCAGGAACCCTTGAGAGCTTAGCCCGTTGCTGCGATTTCTGACTCGAACCTCCGTCCGACTGATCGCCACTCCCTGCTAGGTTACCCGAACCGGGTCCCTGTTTCCTACCGAAGCTGGTATTCGGCATCTCGCAAGTCGTGGGAACGATTTGACGAGGTAGAAGAATGATTTCTCCCGCTTTCGTCCAATTCTTGCTCTACTCGAGGCACAAAAAACTGCGGGAACTCTACTAGATCGTGCCTTCGTGGTTCGGGTCCAGGCACATTAATGATAGATTAATCTGGAAGAAGGAAACTAATTCCCTATAACTAGTGTTTGACGGTCCGGGTCCGGTCTGGTTTCTGGCATGGACCTAAACCTTAATTGAAGTTCGGTCCCATTCCGGTCTGGTCTTGTTCGGTCATAGTGCGGTCCCGTACGGAGGCGTTGTGCGCGTGGAGCAGCAGCGACGAGTGCTTGGGGCGGGTGAAGGGAAGGATGATGGGGAGGGGGATGGGTAGTGCGTGGGACAGGGTCTGGTCCGGTGGTTTTTAGCATGGACCTAAAGCTTACCTGAAGTTCGGTCTAGTTCTGGTCCGGTCTTCTTCGGTCCCCGTTCACTCCAGTTCGACCGGTCCGCGGTCTAAAATGTCAAAGCCTAGTTACGACTAAGGATCGCCCATCCCGATACTGACATCGAATTACGGTATCGGGATGGATGCTGTACGGGATACCGAAAATCAAATTTTCGGTATCTATTTTTACTGATATCTGGATATTGGATAATGATATCAGGCATCGGTTGCTATTGTGCCGTAGTGAAGAAAACAGAAATTTTGAACTTTATAGATTAAACCAGGTAGGATATATATTAAAAACACCTGGCATTATTAACATAAATCATCTAAAATGATGATCAATACTGATTTTTTCTCTTGATACCATATACCAATATCCGGATGCCGGTTCCGATATCAGGATATCGATGTCCGATATCCGCATCATCCTTACCAATTTGATATCCATCCCCGATATCCATTACACTTGCCAAACCAAATCCGTCTGATATTTGATATCAGATATCAGATATCAGACACTAACCCGATTTTTTCTGGATACCGGATATCGAATGTCCGATAACGGATATCGGACAGTTATTGGACGAACATTCCATAGTTACAACTCCTGAAAATATACTAATGAGGAAGTTTCTAAATGAAACAACTAAAAAATTATAACTAGTTGAGTATGTTATTCCCCGTATGATAACTGTTCCATATCCAATATGGGACATGAATATTTCAGATACCGGATATCGGATATCAAATATCCACCCAATACCAAATATCAAGACAGATATCGCATAGGCAAGGATGTGGCGGATATCAGAAGGAGATATCTATATTCAGTTGTTAGAATCCAATATCTGAATACCCGATATTGAAATCCGTATTGAAAATCCATATCCAGTTATCGATATCTGATATCCACAAATTGCTTTAAAAAATTAGAGCCCATTTTACCCATATTTATTCTCTCTGTCAATAGACTAAATGATATAATCTCTATTCAAAGGAAATCCATTAACCAATATTAGTTATACTCATAGACCAAATAAATATAACTCTTATCACTTGGTTACGCATAAATATGTTTCCTATTAAAATAATATGTTAATTAAATAATATTTATTTTTGTGTAGGATATTGAAAAAACTGATAACTAACATGGATATTCGATATCGTTATCCAACCCATAAGACAAAAATGAATGCCGCTATCAGATAAGATAATGTGATTGGGTATCAGTACAGTAGTAAATGCTTCCAATATTGTCCGATCTCCAGATATCAATAGAGACATATCGGATATCTCATTTCTGGTATCTAATTCAGCATCTTTCTTGATTTCATCGTCTGATCAGGCTTCGGAGAGGAGAACACATTGAGTAGGTAAGTTTGGTTGTCTATCTAACTACTCTATTTGCATGGTTTATGTTCATCAAGTTATTAATTCATATGGCCTTTAAGATTTACTAAGTCTGAACAAGTATAAATACCCTAGTGTAATACCTTATTGAATGATTACCACCTTAAGAATCCAACTTCAACCCTCCAAGTACTCAATACCAAAAATGATGTCTAGGAAGTAGGTTGAAAACAAGGAATTGAAAAACAATGTTTTATACTTGTTTAGGCTACACCATGGCCTCAGTCCTAGGGAGAAAGTTTTCGTCCTTGAGTGCTTGATAGCGGAATCCAATCATTGATCAAGTTGACAAATATTGTGATGGAAATATATGTGGCCAGCAAGCCAGTCACAAATTCTATATCTCATTCCATTTTCATTGATATAACATATTTATTATGGTGCACATGTGATGCTTATGATGAAATAAATGAATACATGATCGAACTTAGTGAATTATGATGAGATCGTAATACGAAAATCACTAATCTTTAAGGATGTGTTCTAAATATTCCTTGATCTTATTTAATCTTTACTAATCTTAGTGAAGGATACTCAAGAGGGGCATCAAAGTTTTCGGATAAAATAACACTATCTACCCTCACTTATATGATGAGTATGGCCGGTCCCTTAGACATTAGTGTGTAGACACTAAGGATAGATGGTGTGTGATCTTTAGTTGAAAGAGTTCACTAAATTGATCCATATGAATCCTTGAATGATATTATACCAAACTGTCAATCAGGTTGATTCACGTAATGATTGTGTAAGTAATCATATGACTTGAGTCACCAAAGAAGTATTGTGGACGGATAGTTGTACTTTAGCCATGCCCTAAAAGTCCCTAATCATGGGATTCTAAAGGGTCTTAGTTTGGATGGATAAATATGTTCAAGAAGAAAATTGAGTGGCCAAGATGAGGCTGTCCACCATCGGTATAAAAGGAGAGAACTCAAGGAAAATGATGTGATGAAGTCCTTGGCCAAGGCAGTGAATATTAAAGAAGAGTTCTCTAACAATTTCCAAATGCATCAGTACTAACTTGGATGACCAACTAGGATTTGGAAGTTGACCATATCCTAAGTCATCTTAGGCGCGTCAAGCGGATGAGAGACTATATGTACATGGAAAAAAATGATATCTTCCAGAACATGAGTGAGCCAATACACACTCCTTTATATCTTCTTGACCATGAGGTGTAGCTTGGCACCCACTGATTGGAAACTCAACCTATTGATTGGTTGAATCAATTTGACATTAATTAATCTATATGATGATATTTTTAATTAATTTGGAAGCTTACTAAGTTAAAATTGATCCAATAAAAGGTTATTGGGCCATTATAGTCCTTAACTAGTCTGATACATGGGCGTAGAGGGCCACACACAAATGGTCTTTTGGATGTCTAAAGATATAATTAAATTTTAGGGTTTTTATGAATAAATACATACTTAGTATAAATAAGGGAAGGCCTTGAGCAAAATTCACATGGTCCATAATTTTTTAGGGGCCTCTTCCCCTTCTTCTCCATTATTCCCATGTCTCCTCTCCATTCCCTATGTGATCAGGACAATGTAACAACAACGATGGAGGTTTAACGGCACTTGTCAAAGTGAAGGAGGAGATTTGACATGATGAGGAACACGTGGGTACTTCTAGAGTCTGCACACATGAACATCTCTATGTGACTTGTTTGAGGATCGAATGAATGCGGATGGGATCTGTGCTGAGGTGATTTGCTTCCTGGTTTTGTTGATGTTTTCAAGATTCATTAAAGGCTTCTACTACGTATCATTTTGAATTGTTCATCGAAGTCAAGGCCTCTGAAACCCAACATATTGATGGTCAGATCTTGTAGATATGTCATTGTGGTTTCAAATCAAACTTTGTAAAAATTTTTGACCCATAGAGGTTAAAAATGATGGTTTTGAAATCTATTTGCTTTAAAGATAAGGATTTTCAGTCACACACACAAGGACATGACAAGAAAATGTGAAGTAATGACCTGGTAGGAGAGGAAAAAGGGGGTACGGTAAAATCTGGATCTATTTATCCACTAATCTATTTTTTAATAATATTAAATTAACTATAGAAGAGTCAGAAGTCAATAACTATCCTGGGTTTTGACTGGATCAATCTCCTATGCTCTAGATGCCAAGTTAATGGCTTTACACATTGAGAATAAAATAATGGAGTCCTTGGTTCAAGCAGCACTTTCTCCTTTATTTTCCAATCGATTCATGTGAAGGCTTGTTCTAGAAGGAGGGCAAGAAGACACAGTGAGCTTCACTCAATTGAGAAATCTCCAGGTAAGTGTGAAAGGTTTTAGATACTGATAATTTATGTCGTATATGGATGGGTTGAGGGAAAAAAGGTCATTTAGACCTCAAATATAGCCATAAAACTCATTCTAGATTTTTGAGATGTCAAACTGTGCAGTTTGAGAAACCTGGGCCATCAAAATTTTATTTTGCCTCTAAGCATACATCAATGGTGATTGGTGCAGAATTTGAAAGACATGCGGAGCTTGATACACAGAATTTGAAATATAATTCTCCACAACTACCATTTTAAATCAGAGATTTGTAGTTTATTTCTGGCATTAATTGTGTTATATCAAGAATCACAATACATTTGATTTGATTTCATTGCAAAATTCTTAGATTATTAGTTATTGCGTAATTAGAAACTTTTTTCCTTTTTCGATGGCCATATGAAGATTAAGTTTAAATCAATTTTAGTGAAAACGTGAAAGCCTGATGAATGTTCAATGTGAAAGAATGTGTTAAGTCAACCTTTAGTTAATGGGACTGATATCAGATCATAGGTTTTCATTCATATTATCAATCATGCATAATCCATATGGATCAAATGATGTAACCTACATGTAGAGTGGATGAAGTTAAGAATTACTATCATCCTGTAAATGAAGATAACTGTTGTCTGACCATCTCTTCAAAGGGGCCAATCCTCTGACTAACACCCAATATTTGTATCACATATAGATCAACACATCCTCTATCACTTTTCAACTATTAGTCGTAGTCGCATCCTTTGCTGAATGAAATATAATACTCGATGAAAACTTATTTACTTTTTATAAACATCATAATAAATTGATTACTTCATAGAGTTTCAGTTCACAAAAGCAAATTTTTTGGTAATAGTTTGATAAAAACGATCTCTGCTATATAAAACTTTTTTATTTGTACTTTAAAACCCTATTATTACATATTAAAACAATAAAGCTAAATTCATATTCAAAATTTCAAAGTGCATTAATGACAAACAACTTGATGGAAAATCAAGGGCTCAAATGAAACATATTTAGAAATCTTGTCAAATACCGATAAGTTTTGTGGATCTGAGAATATTTCATATCTGGAAGTTACGTTCCAGAAATGGGCCATAAAGGACATATATATGCAATTGGGATCAAACTCATCCTGGCCCTCAATTTGAATTTATCCAATCCAAGTATATGGACCATTGGAACACCGTTATTTAAACTAGCTTCTCAATAGTATTTTTATACTTGCGTTTTTCTCCTAAACTTTTATGGCAGGTTATTCATAAACTTTATTGGTCCCATTATTTTCCAACAGTGTTGAGGGAGTTAGATTCAGAGATTTTATCAAGATTTCTGAATAACATACTATCTTCCCATGTGACTAGATCTTCCCATATTTTCACCTGACTATGCTATTTATTTATGCTAGATAGCCTACATCATACGCTTTATGATGCCTGAATTCACTTCCAATAGTGCACTTGTAGTACAAAAGTTATTCATCAGACATTGACAACTCTCATCATCCATAGTGAACCTCCACAAACCAACTTCCTTCTGCAACTCCCGTACACTTTAGGCACAACTAATTTGATATGTTTGAGTTGGCCAGTTCTGGGGTCACCTCATTAAATTCTTGATTGACTTAGTGTCCTATTGAATGATTCAATTTAAATCAATGCGTCTACCACATACTCTCTCCTTTTCTAGAAGGGACCATCGTAGTTCACTTTGTCACCAAGATGAAAGCAAATAAAATTTTAAAGAAGCTAATTGACACCCCATCTTCGGTTATACCTTAACCTCGTAAAGCAATCCAAGTGCCCTCAAGTCTATAAATAAACACTAGTGAGCGTTGTCTAATGTAATGTAACGGTATCACTTTAACTAATCACACAATGAAAAGTACTCATCCAATGAATAACACCATATAATAAATTCATATAAACAAACATATTGCCAAATGCATGGCATGACAGGTTAAAGGCAAACAAAGAACATTAATTAAATTGTGACATCTATTATGTGTGCTTTAAAAATGAAGAAATAAATACTTTTTATGAATATATTAAATTATGAATGAAATAAATTCCAGAAAATTCATAAATATATAGAAGTTAAATAACTAAATGAATGTTTGATGATAAAGTTGGGTTTCATTATCCTTCATATTATTAAATGAAAACTATTTTCACATGATATAAAATTATGAGCTGATATGATAATACAGGAACAATACAATTTATTCTTATTCGCTCTATGATACCATATTTATGCATGAACTATTAAAATGCTCCCAGATTTGTTGATGAATACATGATATGTCTAAGTGAATTATGCTGATATCATAATATAGAGATCTTTAAGGTTCAAATGATACTTGAAAAGTACATGAAAAGATCATGATAGAATAACAATATTTACGCCCACTCATATTATGACTAAAGAAAATACAGTAGCTATTAGTCTGAAAATACCAATCTTAGATAGTGAATCATTTTTGGGGAAAGATTTTTCTGAATTGATCTTTACGAATCCTGGAATGCTATTTGAGGTAAACCTACCTAGAGGTGTTGAGGCAACAACTTCAGCAGCTAGTTGAGTGGGAACTGCTCCACCCGTCCAAGACAACATTTGGGCACATGTTCTACTTCAAAAGAAGGATGGTTCACTCTACCTCTGCATGTACTGTTGGGCGCTCAACAAGTAATTAGTGCCAAATGCAGAGGAGCTGTTAGAACGTTTTGGGGAAGCTTGCTTCTTCTCTCGGACGTACCTCAAGAGCCGTTACCTCTAGGTGCAAATCAAGGAGGGGGATGGGCTGAAGATGGCATGTGTAAAATGTTATGGCTCTTTTGAGTTTAACGTAATGGCTTTTAGGCTCGCCTACTCTCAGCTAATTTTCTATTTCTTAGTGAATTCAATCTTGCTTTGGAGGAATTCAATGATATATTGACAGCTTCGCTGTAGTCAACTTGGATGGTATCCTTGTATAGAATCAAAGTATCGATGATCATGTGAGATACTTGTGGAAATTGTTGGCAAATTTGAAACGCGTCAACTTGATTTCAACTTATAGAAATGCAAGTTTGCTTTGGAGGAAATTGAGTTGTTTGAGGACCTCATTGGGTGGTTAATGTGCACATGGGTCCCTCCATAGTGAACCTTAATTGGGACTAGGCATGACCAAACAGGGGTGCCAAAGCTTCATTTCTTCCTTAGATTAGGAAACTAGTACCGAAAGATCATTTAGTCCTTCTCTTGGCTAGCTATATCGTTGACAAATCTGTTGAAGAAGGATGCAAAATGGCACTGGGTGGAGTGGCGCCTTAGGGCCTTCAATATTATGAAGATGGAAGATGGTAATTTGATGCTTTGAGTGTCCAAGTTTGACAAAGCATATGAAGTGTACACTGATTCATTCTCTCTCAAAGGCATAGTGTTGCAAGAGAGGCAGCGGGTGGCATACGTTAATCAGAAGTTGAACAACATAAAGAAGTGGTACTCTATGCACAAGAAGGAGATTTTAGTGGTCTTCTGCTTGTGGGTGTGGGGCCACTATCTCCTTGGGGGTAAATTTGTGGTCTACAAGGACCACATGGCCACTAGCTGCTTAGAGTCCCAGAATAAGTGACCCCAAATCAGGAAAGATGGCAATAATTCTTGGCAGATTTTGAATTTTAACCTAAAGTATGAGCTCGAGCACAACAACCAAGCTACTAATGCACGTAGTCGCAAAGAGCTAGACATCTTTGTGGCAGCTCTTTCAGCGGTCCAAGGGAGTATCCTAGAAAATATCACCCTAGTGTTAAAAGACGAACCATAAGACATTTGCCTTATAAAATGCATTGGTTCTGGAGGTTCTAGATTGAGATGATTCTAGATTGAGGAAGACATGGTCTATGTGCATGGGCATTGGCAGTATGTAAGGTGCATGGCTAGGTCGTGCCGCTAGCTCCTTTATGACGTGCACGACACTTCCCACCCGTAACACCTAGGGCAATTGTGCATGCCGGTGTTTTTATCCACCAACTACCATTAGCTTGGAATGGAGTGGGACGTGTAGGTTTATGCCCATTCATATATGGTGTGCGAGCAAGACGAGACAAATAAGGCCAAGATAGTTGGGATGCCATAGCCGCTCCATAGGGTGAGCCGACCGTGGGAATCCATTTTCATGAACTTCAGAAACTATCTCCCACATGTGGATGGACATGCCACTATCTTGTTGGGCGTCAACTATTTCTCCAAGCAATATGACTTTTGTCCCAACCAATACAACAGTGCACATTGATGAAGTTGCTCGGTTCTTCATGTCCCATGTGTTAAAACACTATGGGATGCACCTTGACATCATCACTGGCCAGCATAAGAGATTCATGGGCTGCTTTTGGGATTCATTCTTTAGGTACATGGGCTCAAAGTTTATGCTCTTGACAAGCTTCTATCCCTAGAAAGATGACCAGACAAAGCGTGTCAATACAATGGTTGAGGAGTACCTATGACACAATGTCTTGGTTAACCAAGAGAACTGGGTTGAACTACTGGATCTACAACAGTTCACCCACAACACCAACTGAAATTAGGCTATGAGCATTTACCAATTGAGATTGTGACAAGACAACATACGTTAATCCCTTCGAAGGTGTTATAAAGAAAGGGAAATGGCCATTTGCCTCGGCTAACTGCTTTATATGTTGAAATCCATTTGTTGCTTAGTGCATGAAAGTGATTGCAGACCAGCAGTGGCGCGACATGGAGTTGCAAGCGAGATAGTCCTATTTTGCACAATTTCTCAAATGCTTAAAACAAAAAGGGTAAAATAGTGTCTTAAGTGATGGAAATATATGTGGCCGGCAAGCCAATCACACATTCCACATCTCGTTCCATGTTCATTAATAGAACATATTCATTATAGTGCACGTGTGATGCGTATAATGAAGTCCATGAATACATGATCGGACTTGGTGAATTATGATCAGATCGTAATACGGAGATCACTAGTCTTTAAGCATGTGTTCTAAATATTCCTATTCGAAGGATATGCGAGAAGGACATCAAAGTATCCGGATAGAATAGCACTATCTAGCCTCACTCATATGATGAGTATGGCCGGTCCCGTAGCCATTAGTGTGGCGACACTAAGGATAGATAGTGGTGCTCTTTAGTGGAAAGAGTTCAGTGAAGTGATCCGTACGAATCCCTGAATGGTATTATACCGAACTGTCAATCAGGTTGATTCACATCACGGTTGTGTAAGTGGTCCTTAGACCTGAGACACCAAAGGCGTCTTGTGGACAGACGGTTGTACTTTGGCTATGGCCAATGAGTCTCTACTCATGGGATTCTAAACGCTCTTAGTTCGGGTGCATCAAGAAGTACATGAAGGCAGTTGAGTGGTCAAGATGGGATCGTCCACCCTCGGTATAAGAGGTGACAGCTCAATGAAGATCATGCAACGAAGTCCTTGGCCAAGGTAGTGAAATATCGGAGAAGAGTTCTCCGATGATTTCCGAATGCATTAGTACTAACTAGGATGATCGATTAGGGTTTGACAATTGACCATACCCTAAGTCGTCCAAGGAGCGTCAAGTGGATGAGGGATTATATATACACGATAACTGATGATGAACAGGTTCCATGAGTGAGTCGATACACACTCCTTTGTATCTTCTAGGACACGAGGTGTAGCTTGGCACCCCACGTATCGGAGCCTCGACCTATCGATTGGGTTAAATCAATCCGATGTTAATTAATGTATATGATGATATAGTTAATTAATTTGGAAGGCTAATAAAGGTTATTGGGCTGCTGGAGTCGTTAACTAGACTGATACATGGGCGTAGAAGGTCACATGCAAATGGTCTTTTGGACGTTGGAAGATATACTTGAGTTTTGGGGTTTTTATGAAAAATACCCACTTAGTATAAATAGGGGAAGGCCTAAACAAAATTCACCCAGGCCAGAATTGTTCAGGGGCCTTTCCTCTTCTTCTCTACTCTCCCCACAACCCCTCTCCATCCGTGATGTGATCGAGACAACGTAACGATGTTGATGGAGAAAGAACGGGGCTCGTCAACGAGAAGGAGGAGATCCGGCGTGCCGAGGACCGTACGGATACCTCTAGAGGCTGCACACTTGAGCAGCTTGACTCGTCTTGCTACGAGATCGAAGAAATCATGAATGAGATTCGTGCAAAGGTACTTCGTTTCAATGATTTTTGTTGATGCCGTTTGATTTGTTCAAGGCTTCCGTTGCGCATCATTTTCATTTGTTCATCCATGTCAAGGCCTCTAGAACCCAAAAACCTCAACCTTGACATGCCTTGGCCTTGGCAGGTTGCAACTATGGAACGCAACACAACCAACAGCAACCCGTACGCAGGCTCTATTGATTGATAGTGTATGCATGCCGGCAAGTGCGAGCACCATGTGGGAGTTGGCTTTAAAGTTCAGGGATGAGAGTCACCCCCCATGATCCATGTTGTATTTACATGACACACTCGCCTTTGATAGCATGTGTCTAAGAGTCAAGTGTTTCCCCTTAGGCAAGTCCATTGTGGGTTGCCTATGCACTCTACGCAGATGGCGTGCAAGCCATTGAGTTTGAATGTCACATACTTTAGGAGCTTAAACAACCCCCTACCTGAACTTTTCAATGCCTTGATTAACAAGAGGTGGACTTCATAGGCCCGCAGGAAGTGCTCGAACTATAATAGGTCAGAGTCATATTCCCATTTCACGCTATCTACCGAATGGTTCTTCAACTTCATGAGGTACTCGATCTTGTGGTAGTAGATGTGACATCCTTCATGGTTGATCTCCCTTTTGTTCAGAATGACATTGGCCTCTTGGACAAATTGTGCGTACTTTTGGCGATGCACGTTGGGCCTCTTTCTGCTCGACATCTTCTAGGTCATTCTTGTACTTCTTGAGCACTTTAACATGGAAGACTAGATGGACATCTAAATGTCAGGGAATGTTAAGCCAATAGGCAACTTCTTTACTTTTTTCACACCTCGAATGGTCCATCATAACACGGTACGAGCCCCTTAATGTTGGGTTCTAGAGGCCTTGACATGGATGAACAAATGAAAATGATGCGCAACGGAAGCCTTGAACAAATCAAACGGCATCAACAAAAATCATTGAAACGAAGTACCTTTGCACGAATCTCATTCATGATTTCTTCGATCCCGGTGCGAGACGAGTCAAGCTGCTCAAGTGTGCAGCCTCTAGACGTATCCACGCGGCCCTCGGCACGTCGGATCTCCTCCTTCTCATTGACGAGCCCCGTTCTTTCTCCGTCGGCGTCGTTACGTCATCCCGATCACATCAGGGATGGAGAGGGGGTGTGGGGAGAGTGGAGAAGAAGGGGAAAGGCCCCTGAAGAATTATGGCTTGGGTGAATATCGTTTAGGGCCTTCCCCTATTTATACTAAGTGGATATTTTTCATAAAAACCCCCAAAACTTAAGTATATCTTCCAACGTCCAAAAGACCATTTGCGTGTGACCCTCTAGGCCCATGTATCAGTCTAGTTAACGACTCCAGCGGCCCAATAACCTTTATTGGCCTTCCAAATTAATTAACTATATCATCATATAGATTAATTAATGTCGGATCGATTTAACCCAATCGATAGGTCGAGACTCCGACACGTGGGGTGCCAAGCTACACCTCGTGTCCTAGAAGATACAAAGGAGTGTGTATCGACTCACTCATGGAACCTGTTCATCATCAGTTATCGTGTATATATAATCCCTCATCCACTTGACGCTCCTTGGACGACTTAGGGTATGGTCAATTGTCAAACCCTAATCGATCATCCTAGTTAGTACTAATGCATTCGGAAATCATCGGAGAACTCTTCTCCGATATTTCACTACCTTGGCCAAGGACTTCGTTGCATGATCTTCATTGAGCTGTCACCTCTTATACCGAGGGTGGACGATCCCATCTTGACCACTCAACTGCCTTCATGTACTTCTTGATGCACCCGAACTAAGAGCGTTTAGAATCCCATGAGTAGAGACTCATTGGCCATAGCCAAAGTACAACCGTCTGTCCACAAGACGCCTTTGGTGTCTCAGGTCTAAGGACCACTTACACAACCGTGATGTGAATCAACCTGATTGACAGTTCGGTATAATACCATTCAGGGATTCGTACGGATCACTTCACTGAACTCTTTCCACTAAAGAGCACCACTATCTATCCTTAGTGTCGCCACACTAATGGCTACGGGACCGGCCATACTCATCATATGAGTGAGGCTAGATAGTGCTATTCTATCCGGATACTTTGATGTCCTTCTCGCATATCCTTCGAATAGGAATATTTAGAACACATGCTTAAAGACTAGTGATCTCCGTATTACGATCTGATCATAATTCACCAAGTCCGATCATGTATTCATGGACTTCATTATACGCATCACACGTGCACTATAATGAATATGTTCTATTAATGAACATGGAACGAGATGTGGAATGTGTGATTGGCTTGCCGGCCACATATATTTCCATCAGAGGTAGATGTAACCATGGCATACAAAAGCACCTAGATAGATGCGGGGCACGTGGTGTGTCCCCAGGGGTGGTTTTGTGCTGCGTAGATGCGAAGGATTAGGACTAGTGTTTCTTTATATGAGGTAATTATTGGGTTCTATGCCATGGTTCAATCACCAAAAACATTATTCGATGATGCCAAAGCATGTTAATTGATTCAAATCAAAATTTGAAAGCATACATCACATGTACCTTATGGGGAACTTGTTCAGCTTGAGATCGTGCTGAAGTTGTTCACGTGTCTGGCCTCTAGACGTATCCATGTGATCACTTGGCACTTGGATCTACACCTCTTTTTCTTCAACTCTCATTGAAAATTTAGAAGATATTCTCACCATTAAGACACTCTCCTTGATTGAGTGGAGAAGAGAGTAGAATGAAGAACGGGGTGGCTCTCAAATCTGGCAGGCCTGGGTGCTTGAAATGAGTGTGCCTTCCCAATTTATATTTTAATTAAGTTTTTTTCAAAAATCCATAAAGTAAAATATATTCACCAATGCCCTATTGATCTTATGGGTGTGACCCTCTAGGCCTTTGTATCATTCTAGTCAATACCTTTAGTGGCCCAATAACAATTATTGTCCAACCTTATTAATTTGCTACATCAACATACAGATTATTAACTAAGCATGAATTTAACCCAATCGATAGGTTAAATTTCCAGCTTGTGGGGTGCCAAGTTACACCTCATGCTCTAGAAGATACCGAGTACAGTTTGAACCCTCTCATGGAACGTGTCATAGATTACCATACATTTATAATCCATCATCTGCGTGAGACTCTCATTGGAATTAGGAAATAATTGACCATCAAACCCTAATTTGTCATTCGATTAGTACTGATGCGTAACAGAGATCATTTGAGAACTCCTTATCGAATATCCTCACTACCTTTGCTAGGGAATTGCTGCATCCTCCTGCTTGAGTCAATTTCCTCTTATATCGAGGGTGGATGATCCTGTCATAACCACTTGATAAGTCCAAATTAGGAGTTTTAATGTCATTGTTTTTACTCAAATTTAACCACCAATATTTATGAAAAATTTCCACTTAAATACTATATAATTAATATAGGGAAAGTAAGGGATCCATCTACATAGAGGCATAAATTTAATTTTGGAATTTTTATTAAGGTTGAAATGAACAAAATGAGTTTAAAAATGAGATATTTAATTTCTGATATTTTTTTGGATTTCAAGTTAATTTAAATAATTTTATATGACTTAAATTGAAGCAGAAACACAAATAAAAACACTTACAATATTTTATACTAGTTTCCTAATTTTAATTAAGACGAAAAATAATTTTTTTTTTGGAATTTTATGGAATTTAATTTACACCAAAATCCATGACAGATAGTAAAAATGAGAGTTAGGGATTTTAAAGAATTTTTTAAATGTTATAATTACTAGAAATTGATTATATTAGTTTAATCAATTTCATATTTTCCATTACATATATTTTCCTATTTGTTTGTAATTTTGAAGTACAAATATATATATAAATATTATCTTTTTGGTGTCGCTGCCGGCGGTGGGGGAGTTCGGCGGAGCGGCGGCGCTGGCAACAGTTTGGGCCTTTGGGGCCGGTGACCCAATGGGGTTTAGTGGGTATGTTATGTGCCCCAGTGGGTCAACCCAATGGGGCTTGGCCCAGTTGAGTCAGGAATTAAATGACTAGGCTAAGTCCTACACAGGGTGTTCTTTTGCCTGGTTGGTGCGCACATTGCCCACGTGCAGACCACCTAACAGAAGAGCAACCCGGCCACACACTCCCCGCACGGTAACGCATAGTGGCGATGACATGACCAAAAATCAGAAGTTTTTAGCCTAAATAAAGAAATACCTGTGAAATTTTTTTGGAATTTGAAATGATTAATGATGGAGGATCTAGAGAGAGAAAGGGATAGATTTTAGAGAGAGACAAGAACTGATCTAGAGAGCGAAAGTAACGAAAGGATGTAGAAGAAGATGGAGATGGAATTTGAAGGGGCAAATGGAGAAGATTTTTTATGAAATTTTGAGGGAATAAACTAGGGATATTTATGAAGGTTTAGAGAGAGAAAAATTCAATTCTAGAGAGAGAACATAGGGAAAATGAGTATTTAAAATGAGAAAGTGACATTTTAAAAGGGAGATGGATAGATATAGATGGGAAAATGTGTATCTACGTTCCTAAAAATTCAATGCAGGTCTGGTGAGACTTCAACGCTTCCTCGGAAGTCAGGTATCTTATATTTTGACAGGATCAGACATTTTTCAATGCAAACATGAGAAGTGATTGAATGAAAGCTTCAACAAACTTACATTAAGTGGGCTAAAGAACTTGGATTCTTAAAATGCCTTGTTCTGCTGTCCAGCCAATTGCTAGAGCACATCCAAAATGAGGGAGAAAATGGTATTTATGCATAGGAGGAATTATTAAAATACCCCTTTTGGCATTTTCTATTATCTTTTCTTGATATTTTGCCTATTTTTCTCCATGGATTGAGAGCTTTTCCGTGTAATCTTCAGCATGGGAAGCCTTTTGAGAGCCTAGTGGGCAGGTCAGATAATGACTCATCTCCCTCAGATTGCTCTTTTGAAGGTCCACAATTCTATGATAACAAGATAAACGCATGTGTATTGCCATATATTTTAGATGTTTTTGGTATTATTAATTTATAATTTATTATGTTATCACTTGAATTAGCTAAATATTTATGCACTATCATTATGGTTATTATTGACTAAAATCCTTGACTTCTTTGAACTTGTGTAATGATAGTACTGATGAAAATTCTTTTGTTTCAAAAGTGCAGAAATTTACATGAATGAGAAGATTGTAATTCTTAAAGAGTTAAAGAATTATGAGAGTTTAGTGATTCCAAAGGGGGATTGAAAGGAGAAAAGGGTGTTGTGGGCCTTCAAAAGAGAAATATGAAGCAGATGGGCCATGATCTTCCCTGACCATTGGGCTATCAAAAGCCTTACAAAGGAAGAAGTTGGAGATCATAGGAGCAAGCTCCCAACCCATGCAGAAATATAGGCAAAAATGGCAAGAAAAGAAAATAGAAAATATCAAAAGGAGTATTTTAGTAATTCTTCAAATGTATAAATAATATTTTTCTCCCCCATTTCCCCTCATTCTGGATGTGCTCTAGCAAGTGGCTGGTCAGTAGGACAAGGCACATTGCAGAATCCAAGTTGTTCATCCTGCTAAATGTCAGTTTATTAAAGTTTTCTCCTAATCCCATCTCTTGGTTGCCTTGGCAAATGCCTGATCCTGGCAAAATACAAGGATCCAGACTTGAGAGGAAGCATTGAGGGCTCAGTAAATTTGGATTGAGGTTTTAGGAACCTAGATATACATTTTTCCTATCACTATCCATCCATTTACACTTAAAATCCATCATTTTCTCACTCTAAATACTCATTTTCCCTACTTTCTCTCTATAGAATCAGTTATTTTTATCTTTATATCTTTGTCCATATCCCTAGTTAAGCCCCTCAAAATTTCATAAAAAATCTTCTTCATTTGCCCTTTTAAATTCAATCCCAAACTCCTACACTCTCTCTTCATTTTCTCTCTCTATCTCTTTGTTTTGGCCTTTTTTCTCTCTAGAATTGGTTATTTCTCTCTCTATACCTTCATCCATATCCCTATTTCATCCCCTCAAAATTTCACAAAAACTTTCCTTCATTTACACCTTCAAATTTTCTCTCAAACTTTCTCTACACTATTTCTTCATTTTCTCTGTTTATCTCTTTATTTTCTCTCTCTATCTTCTCATTTCGAACTTTATCTCTCTAAAAATGTCTATTTCTCTCTTTAAAATCTCTCCCTATCTCTCTTTCAATAGGCATGCATTCCCTAGTTTGAATCCCAAAAAATCACATTTAAATATCATTTTTTATCCTTTCTAAACTCAGATTTCCCCGCTCATAGCGGCCGTCATGCACTGCTTTGCACTGCCATGCGCTGCTGTGCATCAGGGACACTACTCTTCATGTCCGCACGTGCACCGCAGGGCATAGGGTATCCCTGTGCAGACTTAGCCAAATCGGCTAAGTCTTGACCTTGTTGGGTCAAGCCCAATAGGGCTAAGCCCATTTGGCTAAGTCCTGACGTGGGCTGAGCCTTTGTGGGCTGACCCAATAAGGCAGCCATATACGGGCCAGACCAGGCCTGCCAGCCCATCTGCCCTGTCACCGCTCAGCCACCGTTGCCCCCGCCACCGCTCCGTCACTGCCGCCCCCACTACCACCACCGCTCTTCCACTGCCGCTACTGGCAATTGCCAAGAAGGTAAATTCTGTGTCTTAACATTTAAAAATGATAAAAATAGAAAAAAATAGGAAAACTATTTTCTGCATTTAAAAATTCCTAAAAATTTTGGAAAAATGCAGAAAATTCATATAATCAATTTATAGTGATTTTAACATCTAAGAAATTCTAAAAATCTCTAACTCACATTTTTAATATTTCTAGAGGTTTTTTGTGTAAATTAAATTCCATAGAATTGATTTCAATTTGTAAAAAATTGGGAAAATTAGTGTAAAATATTTTGAGTCTTTTTCTTCATATTTTTGCTTTAGTTTAAATCATAGAAAATTAATTTAACAAACTAAAAATCCAGACAAATTCCAAAAAATATATTTTATATCTTTTAAAATCATCTTCTTCATTTCAAGCTGGGGAAAAAATTCTGATGTTATTTTGTGCCTATCTTTGGATCGACGCCTTACTTGCCCTATATTAATTATAAAGTATCTAAGTGGAACATTTTCATAAATATTTTTGGTTATCTGAATCAAAACAATGACATAAAACCCCTAAATTGGGAAGTATCACTCCACTTCATCCTTTCAAGCTCTTTTGTAGAACCACTAAGCTTCTGCACATTTGGAACTATAAAATACTCATGAGTTATCAAACTTCTTGACTTCAGAGAAGTCAAGGTGGTTAATGAAAAATAACCATAATGTGTAGAAGTTAAAATTTATAGCTAATGCATAAATATTCATTTAATTAAAATAATAACACGATAATTTCCCAATATATAATGCTAAAATCATTTAAAATGTATGTAGATAACCACGCAGTTACCACGCTATCAACATCTCCAACTTGATTAATTGCTAGTCCCTTAGCACTGGGCCTTGGGTTCTCCAATGAGAAGTCCATCCAATCCTTGAAACAAAAAGACCCAAGTATGAAGTGTTATAACTATCAATCGCATATCTATGTATAAATAGCCCATACAGTACTAAAGCATTAATGATCAAGTCCGTTGTGGTGATGGAAAGAGCTAGTTGAGGGAGGACTATCCAACATAGCAAGTTCAGAGCCGTCAACAATCGTGTCGCGAAGCCTGAGCTGACGCAAAGAACCCAACATTCCGATATCAGGTTTGATGCAACATCCAATCCCCACTATATAAGGAGTGGGGGATGAACACTGTTTTGGAGATTTTTGGAGAAGGAAAACCATTGACGTTTTTGCACCACGGATCTCCATCATTCTCCTCTCCCGGGGAGGAGTATTGGTTCTTGTTTTTCTAAGGTAAGCTGTTCCTAAGGACTCATTGGAGCTTTCATGACTTTCAGGGATGTCTGCCAGCCGACGTCAATCCAAGAGTCATACCCCCTGCGGTCACCGTTCTCTCAGCGTGCTGGTTACCAATGATCCTTATGTTGCCCGCAGTCAGTCTGCATTCTCGTCCACCACTTGATGCGCTCTACTAGGTCTCCGCTTGCCCTTCGATGTCCCCCATGATAACTTGCAAATTAACATGATTAATTAATGAATTTTAGATTATATTTATGTGTTTTAATGACTATATCTGCATGTTATCATATTAAAATAAAGATAAATCACTTACACTTTCATTTTACCATTATTTCTGATTTTTTATCATTTTTTACATAGAATTTAACCTCATTTCAGTGAAGAAATATTTTTTGCAGGGCCTTAAATATTTGGCTAAAGGTTGGTAAGGGCTATTCAAAATTTTCTGGATTTTTTTCCAAATTTTTATATAATTTTTTGACCTCTATATAGCCAAGAAATGATTTTTATATATTTAAATAATACATATTTAATTTATTGGGCATTTTATAATGTATTTATATATATCCTAAAGGGCATCCACGTCATTAGCCCAAAATTCGGGCGAATGATTCGATGATTCTTATCAAATAATAAGGAGAGAAAGAGAGAGAAAGAAAAATCTATTGAAAGCCACCGACATGCACGTGCGTTGAGCATCGTGCATGCGACGTCAAGTTGCCGCGTGCATTTAATGCACGCGGCAACCGACAAGCACGTGCAAACGTCTTTTTTTTTAATTATTATTATGCATGTATGTGGCGTCGATTCGCCGCGTGCATTAAAATGCACGCGGAAATCAACGCCGCATTTCTTTTTTAAAAAAGAAAATGGCGCCGATAAGCATATCTCTATATATATATATATTTTTTTTTTAGAGAGACGCGGTCAAACATTGCGGTTGACGAAAAATAAAATATGCATATAAATTTTTTATTTTTTAGACAGGGTGACTTGGCGTCCTTTTAACCACTCAAAAAGGAGAATATTTAACAATGATTGCGCGCAGATGACTCAGACAATCACGTGTCAGAACGTGATCTGAGAAGGCAGCAAACGAGAAAATAACGCGGCAACCAATCAGAACCCGCCATTTCCAAGTTTCTTGGAGGAGAGATAAACTAATCCAATGGTTTAGATTAGGCACCAGTAAAATGACGATATCTTGAGATCTAACCGTCCGATTCGGCTGAAATTTTGAGGGTAGGTTCGTCTTTTCTCCCTCTATAATCCAGATAGTTGGATCTTTAAACAGAGGTCTGGAAATGGGCAAAAAGCACTTTTTGGAGACTCTTCCCAAGCATTTGGCCAGGAAGGACACAGGAGGGGCTCTTGAAGTCGACAGATCTTGCTTGTACACTCAAATTTGTAAGTCTCAGATTTGTATTTCAATCATCTTCTTGAACGATTCTAAAACGCCAAGGCATGGGCAAAATGTACATGCCCTAGAAGTTTGTTTTGAATGAAATTAGCACTTCATTTTGACTCTGATTCAAGATATGATTTTTGATCCTTAATTCTAAATCAATTTGGAACATTTCTGCATCATTAGATTTTTAATTTAGGGTCGGATTTCATCTTTTCCTAAATTCTTCACTTTCTCTCTCTAGGTTGATTTGTCTAGTTTCTCTCTCTATATTTTGATTTTTATTGTTTAGGAATTTAATTCAATATATAAAAAACCTAAAAATAAAATTTGATTTGAAAATTCATCCATCTTGAAGTCCTATTTAAAAATCTCTTTCTTGATTATTTAATTCCCAATTTTAATTCATAAAAATTGCTTTTAAAATTTTATAATAATTGGGAAATTAATAATCTGAATTAATCTGATCTTAAAACTTAAAATATTCCTATCTTGAGTTTTTTGACCGAAATATTTAAAAATCAAAATTAAATCTTACTTAATTTTGATTAATTAAAGAATATTATGAAGCATAATTAAGATTTATTAATTGAAAAATTAATTTATTGTTGAATTAATACATTGAAATTGGATAAAATTCTCATTTGTTGCCTCTCTGTGGTTCGACCCTGATAAGCCTAAAAATGTACGTAAAATATGTCGTTGTTTGGGCTTTTAGACTTATGCAATAAAATTTATAATTTCTCTTAATCACTAAATATGAATATAGAGCAAGTAAGGAGTCGAACCACAGGGAGGAAACAAATGAGAATTTTTATCCAATTTGAATAAATTTATTCAAGAGTGAATTAATTTTGCAATTTATAAATCTTAATTATCCTTAATAATATTCTTTAATTAATCAAAATTAAGTAAAACTTAATTTTGATTTTAATATTTGGGTCAGAAAATTCAAGATAGGAATATTATAATTTTATGCTCAGATTAATTCAGATTATTAATTTACCAATTATTATAAATTTTAAAACAATTTTATGAATTAAAATTGGGAATTAAATAATCAAGAAAGAAATTTTTATATTGGAGTTAAAGATAGATGAATTTTCGATTCAAATTTTATTTTTAGGTTTTTTATATATTAAATTAAATTCTTATTCAATAAAAATCGAAATCTAGAGAGAGAAACTAAACAAATCAACCTAGAGAGAGAAAGTGAAGAAATTGGGGAAAAGATGAAATCCAACCCTAAATCAAAAATCTAATGAAGCAGTAATGTTTTAAATTGATTTAGAATTAAGGATCAAAAACCAGATCTTGAATCGGAATCAAAACGAAGTGCTAATCTCATTCAAAACAAACTTCTAGGGCATGTACATTTCGCCCATGCCTTGGCGTTTTAGAATCGTTCAAGAAGATGATTGAAATACAAATCAGAGACTTACAAAATTGAGTTCAAAAACAAGATCTGTCGACTTCAAGAATCCCTCCTGTGTCCTTCCTGGCCAATTGCTTGGGGGAGATCATCCAAAAGTGATTTTTGCCCTTTTCTAGACCTCCATTTAAACATCCAAACCTCTGGATTGTAGAGGGGGAAAAGACGAACCTACCCTCAAAATTTCAGCCAAATCGTACATGTAGATCTCAAGATATCAAGGTTTTAGTGAGAAAACATCTGAGCCGTTGGATTTATTTATCTCTCCTCCAATAAGCTTGGAAATGGAGGGTTTTGATTGGCTAGCATGATTATTTCTCGTTTTCCGCTTTCTCGGATCACGCCCTGACACGTTGTTGTGCGCCTCCTCAGCCCGCAATCATTGGCAAGTGATTTCGTCATTTGAACGGCTAGGAATGCTCCACGTCACCCTGAAATAATAAAAACAAAAGAAAAGGACAAAAGGTCTTTTTTTAAAAAACAAAATATTTTTTTATTCTCTTAGCCGCAATCTTTGACCATTCTTCTCTCTATCTTCTCTCTTTTATTTTAAATCATAAGCCGCTATTCTTCTCTCTCTTCTCTCTTTAAATATTTTAAATCATAGCCACTTATGTTGACTATTCTTCTCTCTCTCTTCTCTCTTTTATATATTTTAAATCATAGCCGCTTATGTTGACTATTCTTCTCTCTCTCTCTTCTCTCTATTTATTATATAATAATAACCACTCATTCTCTCTCTCTCTCTCTCTCTTTATTCATATTTAAATAAATATATCCATTTATTCGCCTGAATTTCGGGCGAATGACGTGGATACTCCTTAGTAAATATTTAAATATATTACAAATGCCAAATAAATAATATATGTGTTATTTTAATATGTAAAAATCATTTATTGGCTATATAATGGTCAAACAATTATATAAAAGTATGGAAAAATTCCATAAAAATCATGGAAACACTTACCAACCTTTAGCCAAGTATTTAAAGCCCTGTAAAAAATATTTCTTCACTGAAATGAAGTGAAATTCCATAAAAAATGATAAAAAATCAGAATTAATAATAAAATGAAAGGCTAAATGATCTATCTTTATTTTAATATGATAACATGCAAATATAGTCATTAAAACACATAAATATAATGTAAAATTCATTAATTAATCATGTTAATTTGCAAGTTATCAGACCCCTTGCTTACTGTATACTCTGTATTTAGTGATTAAGGGAAATGATAAATTTTATTGTATAAGTCTAACGCCAAATCAACGATATATTTACGTGCATTTTTAGGCTAATCACCCCACATGTCCGTCTAACCGGTGGCCGCTCTGTTTGCACCTTTCCAATGATGCCCAAAGCTACTCGGCCCAATTGGAGCGTCGCACCCTTCTGTGCTCCAGGGGGACTCGCCCCGACCTTACGATCACTCCTTGCCTTGGACGTTGCTGTCCCATCACAACTGCTGACGTCGTCCTTCAACAATCCTTGCTGTACCAGTGGTCACCTCCTTTGCCCCAACCTGAGAACAATTGAGGCACTCATGTATTCCCTCTACCGCCTCTGAGTCGCACCACGGTCGGTCGGCCCACCACCTCAAACCCTTTGCTTTGAGCACTCTCTCGCTCTAGGACTCTCCCATTTGTGTGGGACGGTCGTGATCCACCCCAGTGCCCTGGTCTGCAGCCGCATGTCACACCCACTCTCTCTCTTTTACAGTATTATTAGCGTCATTAGTGCCGGTGTCGTCTGCTCCTTTGTTAAGAGGCCTCATGATATTGGGTAGCTAGTGAATCTTAAAGTAGGAATTTCATTCTTTGGTGTCGGATCAGCTTCAATATCAGGACAGATGGGACGCTCTCGGACAGTGGATGCCCCCCACCTGTTGACCTACGAGTCAATCACCCTGAGTCATTGGGAGCTTGTCCATTGCCAAGATGCCTCGTGTTGACTAATCTGGTTTAGTGCCTTGGGTCAGTTGGTTTTTGGTCACATTTTGCGAATGAACACATCACTTATATACGTTGCATAACGCATCCACACCCATTCCCTATGGTGTGACACAAGTCAAATGAATTTGGCGTCCTTCATGTTACATCATATTGGTATTAGAGCCGATCGTTCTTACCTCTACGCTAAGCACCGTCAGTTTAATTTTTTTCAGGATTTGAATTGCACACATCACATATTTTTAAATTCATAGCATGTGCATACATATATCATATTTCTACATCATCCTAGTTAGAAACAAAACCCTAGAATTGCGATAAATTTGGCTATAGGGTGGTTCAAACATGCGACTAGTTACAGTCCGTTATAGATGGTACACATCACTGAAAGGATCATGAGTATGATCCCGAGATTTCTGATCTTCTGCTGGAAGATCCCGTTAGCCCACACCAACAGGCCACCTGGCCTGGTATTACTGAGGCTGAATTGTCTACTTGAGCCAGTAGGGACATTTCTTCGAGGGCCCCTAATCCCCCTAATGGACTGCCAATGACCCGCCCCCACCCTGGTCCGATGACCGGGAACTGATATTTCCAGTACTTTCGTCATTGCCCACACCGAGTGTCCATCACATTCCATCACTAGTGGACCACATTTCCCACCGCCCTATGACGGCTCTAGCGAGGGATAAGCTTGGAATCCCCACCATCCCATCAATGCACAACAGTTATTGCAGCAACCTCGATTGCTCGAGCAGCCGGCAGGCCTGTACCAGCCACGCCAGACATCATGGGAACAACAGAGATGTTGATCTCCACTGTCCGCTTGCTATCATCCATCGTGGCACCTTGACGACCATTAGTACTACTTAGATTGGCTGCAACATTACTCGGGGTTGAGATTTCTGCCATGGGAAGTAGCACCCGTCCCAACCAGTTACTGCTCAAGAGGACCCATCATGACTTCTATGGCCCACTTACAAGCCAACCCCTGCTCAGTGTCAGGCTCATGACACGTATAGTGCGCCTTATCCGCAACTTATCCACCAACAAACAAGGAGCACTATTACCCACCTTCCCCTTAGGCGACTTCGACCCTTTATGGCCTCATGCTGACTAATGCGCCACCTTACGGCCACCAAGATTATGATCGGGTGCCTCATGCACCTCTGGCACCTCTGGCACCACCACAACTATATGTGACAACATCGACCTACGCACCACGTGAAGCATATGCTGCCGTGGCGCCACCTGTTACACCACCAGTCGTACTCGCAGCTTTTGCACAATACGTGCCTTCGACACAATACAGTTAGTATGGCTCAGCGACGCCGCCCTCACAGAGAAACACCAATGTGCCAACAGAAGAGCCCATGCAACATGAGTGTTACCCAACTCATCCGGTCCTCCCCCGCGCCTTGACGTTGGAACCCTGAGACCTCTACGGGCCACAAGACGTTTGGTGACACCAGCCTGCGGTTTTCGCTATGATGATGATGAAAGAGATCGTAGAAGAGAGGACAACATGCTATGATTCACAAGAGTGTCCGAATCAAGGTTCTTGTCTATGAAGGCACGTGGAATCCAAAGGATTACATGAATTGGGAGTCCAATCTGGAGAGTTAATTCTAGTGATTCGCCATGGACGACTTATGCGTCGCATTCACCAAGGCTAGACTTGGTGGCGAGGCAAAGATATTTTGGAGGAGCCAGAAGGGTGCTGCAAGATGACGGGGAGATCCTCCAATCACTTGGGAAGTCATGTTGAGGAAGGTTAAGGATAAGTATATCCCCAAGCTTTATATGATACGACTCCTACTGAAGTGGATGGATCTCAAGCAGGGTAAGCACAAGGTAGGCAACTACATCAAAGATTTCGAGTACCATATGGATTGCCGCTTCGTCGATAGTCCACAAATCCATATTGCATTCTTCGTGCACAACCTCCAACTGAACTAGGTGCTAAGGTGCTGGAGCAGAACCCGTCAATAGTGGACCAAGCCTACAACTTGGTGGAGAAAAATGAGTTATCCTTCGAGGTCACGACTTATCGACTATCCTGACCTTGGGCACCATATCTACCGCCACGACCGTGACTATCAGATCATCCCTAACCACTGAGTTGTCCAAAGGAGTCCCCACTCCTAAGAGCATTGGTCCCCCTCCTACAAGGATCACTATGGCACCAGCTGAGGTTCTCAACGCGATGGCAACCGCAAGCCGCCTGAGGGAGAGCATGCCTACAGGGTCGACCGTCTTTCGACGACAGACAGATCTTAGAGGCAGAAATTCATTGACTTCGACCAGAGCTAGTCCAACCCATTGAAGACATCGTTGGCTTCAACTTGTCAGAGCCGAGTTCTTCCCACCCTGCGAGGATGATGGAGGACCATCCAGTCGATCATGCCCTAATCGATCGTCAGCCATGTCGTGAAGCCCGAGCCGATGTGAAGAATCTACAGTTCTAGCCGGAGCCGATGACTCTCAATACGTCATCAAATGTTTAGAGCTTTTTGAGCATAAAAGCATCTATTGTATTCATTTAATCCATGTTGGTTGTCACTCATATGCATTGTTTTATAAATTCACTAACCCCACTTGATTCTTCGAATCAAGTGGATTATATCTGACATTTTTGATTAGTGAGTTCAGAAATGGATTAAGGCAGCCAAGGAAAGACGAAGTTGATTAGGAGGAGCTGGTGAGAAATCAGGAAGAATAAAATTCAAAAAATGCCCCCGAAGCTTGTTTTAAGAGAAACCTATAAATAGTCTCTGAAGAGCTCATTTTAGGTTGTCTAGAATTTCTCTCAAGGAAGCTAGGGCTTGGAGAGAAAGGATTTCTGTAGACCCTCCAAGGCTGATGAGCATTGGAGCTGGGAGAGAAGCAAGCTGAGGAGTAGCTAGAGCACGACGATCGTCGCCTTGCCCGGAAGGATAGACACAAGGAGGCGTGAGCGTATCAGTTTCAGTGCAATCTTCTTCTCCCTTCTAAGACAGTCAGAGTTGGGCTGAAGATCACAAGCTGTGTCTTCAGCATTTCCAATATCTGTTGTTCCTCTGGTTATGCTTGATTTCGAATTTCATAGTTGATTGAATTGTTTTCCATTTAGTTCTAGCAAAAATTCCATCGTCCTCCACATCAGATCGTGAAATCCATCCTTGCAGAATTTTCAGGAAGTTAGCAACCCAGGCAGCAGCCTAGGTTGCCAACGGCCAGGGCCGCCAGCGACCAAGGCCACCGCCTCAGTCGCCAGCCAAGGCCGCCAGCTGCAGCGCCGCGGCAGCAAGGGCCACCTGCAGTAGTGCCGGGGCAGTGCACGCGGGCAGGCGCGCCATCAGTCGCGCACAGCAGCAACCACGCGCAGCTAAGCCGCGTGCAGGAGCTGCTGTGCGCAACTGCGACGCGCAGCTGCTACCGTGCGCAGCTTCGAGGCGCAGCTAGGCCGCCAGCAGCAACCGCCGCGCACGGCCTAGCCGTGTGCAACAGTAGCTACACGCGGCTAGACTACACGCAGTTGAGCTGTGCAGGCCCCAACAGCGTGCAGGCTTCTCTGCACGCAGCTAAGGCAGCGTGCAGGCCAGCCTACACGGGCGCACACCAAGTGTTTGGTGAATTGCCAAACCCACAGGTGTGCACCTGTAGACAAAGAAATACCCCCTGTCTACAGGTTTCTGGTCTTTAGTTGCAAGGAGGAGATACCTGATTTCTGTAGAGAGAGCCTTCAGACTTCTTCTCTGAGGAAATTTATTGAGTATTCTTGAAGTTAACTCCTCTAACTTCCAAGATTGACATACAAATCTGCCAATTGAATTGAATTGAAAATAAACTTACTATCGGTTTCCTTGCTCCCTGTGGATCGACCCTTACTTGCCCTTAGGCTGGGAGGTTAAAAATTGTGTTGCATAAGCTCATTCCTCACACATCTAACTGATAAATAACCAGTAAAAACACCTAACATTTGAGCTTATCAAGTGACATCGTCATATCTCTTTGTGTCGTGTATCTTTACGTTCTTTTCTTCCTTTCATCGTCTTTGGATTATTGGGAGGCCCCTCTTATGTGAGTACCCGCCTACCCTTGTACGTTTTTTATTTCAACTATAGCTAATTGTCATCTTTAGGCGGAGGAGATTCATGTTGGGCTTCTTCACCCCCTAAAGATCCCTTTTAAAGGGAAGCCCAATAGGGTTTCCCCTTCAAAGGGGGCCCAATTGGGCCTCCATAACTGCCACTCCCTCTCTATAAAGAAGAGGGGGAAGTGGAAGTTATGCACAGAAGGCTTGTTGAATTCTGAAATCCAGATCTCATTTTCAAAGAATTTGTGGTCTACCTACTCCCCTGCTACATTAATTACCTCCTCTAGTACTAACTTGACATGCTCATGCCTCATTGGGGACAAGACAAGAGGAGGTAGATGGCTTTTCTCTCTCATTTCACTATCAAGGCTCGAAGGGCTGTGAGGCCCAATGATAGGTGGCATAGGTTGGCACTAGACCAGATCGCTAACGTTGAAAGTGGGACCGATCCCCCAATCTGGCGGGATACCCACAACGTAGGCATTCTCACTGACCACACGGACTATTAGGAAAGGCACGGCACTTCGAGCATGAAGCTTCGTAGTGACCCAAGGAGAGTATCTCTCGGGCCTTAACCTGAACTTGACAAATTCTCCCTTGGTCTAGCTAACTGACCTATAACCCACATCAGTGGCGACCTTGTACTTCTCATTTTCAATGCAATGCATGCATGAATGTCATAATACATGTCCCTAATATGTAGTGCAAATGCAATGCCATCCTCGGAAGCTCTAGAAGGCTCATCTATGGGGGTAAGGTCTAAAGGCTTACGAGGTATCTGGCCATAAATGATCTCAAATAGAGTGTGAGTGGTTGTACGGTTCACTAAAGAATTAAATGCAAATTCAGCTCAGGGTAGGACACGATCCCAAGCAGAGATATTTTCTCTGACGATCGAGTGTAGTAAAGTCCCTAGTCTACAATTCACTACCTCAGTTTGCCCATCCGTTTGTGGGTGATAGGCCGTGGACAAATTAAGCTTCGTCCCCATCAAGACCAATAGGGTCTTCCAGAAATAGCTAGTGAATCGCACGTCGCAATCCGATACTATCGACTGTGGTACTCCATGCAAGCGAACAATCTCATAGAAAAATAAACATGCTACACCCGATGCATCGGCAGTCTTTGAGCATGGTATAAAGTGGGCCATTTTAGAGAATCGATTGACTACGACCATAATAGAGTCGGGCCGTCTTTGGTAGGCTGAGAACAAAATTGATAATAATGTCATCCCAGGGATGCATTGGTATGGGTAAGGGCGTATAGAGCCCAGTGTTCTACTTCATCATCTTGGCCTTCGAGCAAACCAAGCAACTGGAGACAATCTTCCCAACGTCCCTCTTCATCGACAGCTAGTAGAACTGATATTCTAACGATTGGATTGTCTTGTTGACGCCAAAATGTCTGCTCAGACCACCAACGTGTGTTTCCCAGCTAAGGAAATCTTGTAGCGATGTACGAGGTATGCATAACCTCTTCCCATGGAAGAGGTAACTGTCAAAGATATAATAATCTCAGAATTCGGACTTCGGGCCATCACTAATGGCATGTTTAATCTTCCTGAAGTCAGGACAGTCATCGTAGTCTTGTGGGATTTGATCAAATCCTAGAACTCGGGTCTTCATCACATTTAGAACTACTGGTCTCTGATGTAATACAACGTCGGCCGGGATCGATCGGCTCATATTACGTCACAGGAATTATGATGCAATGACGTGAGATGTAATTCAATGCACGGGAAAATAGCGGATGAGCAGTAGAGGGAATCAGTGGATAACGGTGTCGGCCGTGCCGGTCAACGAGAGAAGAATGATCCCTAGATCAAACTCCCAAATGACCCGCGAAATCAACTAGACGTCTAGACAATGAGGGGCGTATGACGGCCCTGGAGTGTTCGGCGTCTAGGCCAAAGAATATCCGTCAACCTCAAAGAATTCCTACACTCGACGACGGTGGCTATCCAATCCGTGAATTGTAATGAAAATAATGGCAGAGGACGCGATAGCGGAAGACGAGTCTGGAAAAGATAATAATGCTGATAAATGGAGGGGAGACGAGACTAACCTTAAGTCCCGCTAATCCACGGCGTCAAATCTTGTTCTGGCAGGTGATGTGGTGTAGATGGTCACGTGTTGGTAGACGACTTTGGCGTGATTGCTCGGACATCGAACCGATGAGCGCAGGAGGTGATCAAGTCAACCGACCTTGGGACCACAGCAAAGGATGTGGCAGCAGACGGGTACGCGCGGAGGTGTTTTGGTGCGCGCGCGCACGGGCCGGCGCGAGGAGCACGACGCGCGCACTAGCGAGCGGATGCACCGCGCGATGGTCGCAGGCGAGGGTGTGCGGATGCTTGCAGCGGCGGGCGGAGAGGCGCGCGGGAGGGGTACCCTCTCGCGCGGGCGCCAAGGGATGAACGGTGGAAGGGTGGTCGAGCAGGAGGCGAGGGCGAGGGGCCAAGAACCGAGAGGAAAGAAGTGTGGGAGAATTGAGGGTTCAAGAATGGTAATGGGGAAGGGTCAAGAACGAGATGGGGAAAGGACCAAGAATGAGATGGGACGGATCAAGAACGAGATGGGGAGGGTTCAAGAATGTGGAGGGATGGATCAAGAACGAGATGGGAAGGGTCAAGAACGAGATGGGAAGGATCAAGAACGAGATGGGGGGGTTCAAGAACGTGAAGGGACAGATCAAGAACGAGATGGGAAGGTTCAAGAACGTGATGGGAAGGATCAAGAACGTGATGGGGAGGGTTCAAGAACGTGGAGGGACGGATCAAGAAGTTCAAGAAACTGGGTGGGACGTGGTAGAATCAAGAAACGGGGCGAGGGGAAGGAATCAAGAAAACGTGGGGGAGGGGAAAGAGGGAAAGTCAAGAAATGTGGGAGGATGTTCAAGAACGGTGGTGGGGTGGATCAAGAACGAAGAGAAGGGTGGGGTATGGATCAGGAATGGTGGAAGGGTGGGAAAAGGTACCAAGAAATGGCTTTCTTGAACTGTAACAACCTAGAACCCTCCAAGAAAGAGGAGTTCTTGACGGATCTGGGGTGTGCTCCCTCGGCGGAGCAGATTTCCCCGGTTGATGGTGTGTCGGCGATGCTTCTTGAATCTCCCAAGACCCCCGGAGTAATCTCGACGAAGGCCTCTTTCGATTCTTGATGGCGGCGGCTTCTTGAAACTCTTTCCTCGCACCAGAGTGATCTCGACAGCGTGCTTTAACATGTCTCCCTCGGAGTGATCTCGACAGGAGAGACGTGGGCTCTACCCACGGAGTGATCTCGACGTGGGGTGGGGCTAGCCAAACCCCCTACACTACTCTCTACGATAGGGGGGAGACGAATTGTGAATAAACTTTTCAACAATGACTCCAAGGTGTTCCTTGGGCATGCCATCCCCAAACTCCTTTGAAAATGTCGACAATGATTCTGCCATTGTAACCAACCAGGTTTGTTGAGGAATTCACAAAGGTAGGGGATAAATGAATCAGACGGCCAAGGAATGTCTTTTTTCTACCAACGCTCCTTCTTGATCGCTTGGCAATTCAGCAAGCTGAAACGGCCACGTGGAAGAAACCATGATGAAGAACTTTTTTTTTCAAAAGAAAACAAGACTTCTCTATTCATGATAACTGTCAACAACAGAGTTCGAGTTTTGCAACAAGACAACAAGCATCCCTTCCCACGTCCACTTCTCCCCATCTTTATAGAGGGAGAGTGGCAGTTGCGGGATGCCCAATTGGGCCCCCTTTTAAGAGGAAAGCCTATTGGGCTTCCCCTTATAAGGGCTCTTTTGGGCGATAAGAAACCCAACATGAATTTTCTCCCCCTAAAGATGCCAACACGTAGGAGGCTAGTACTCACGCAGGAGGGGCCTTTGACAATCCAAAGACGATGAAAAATGAAAATTACATACATACTCAGGGCACAAAGCAAGACGATGATGCGTCTTCTCAAACCTGATAGTGGAAGTATGGGTTCTTCATGTCGACTCAGACTTCGCGAGGTGGCTGGTGACAGGTCGGGCTCAATCGATTGGATGGTCTTCCATCATTGATAACACCCTAAATTTGGTAAATATTTCAAGAAATTAGCACAATTTTATGCACTTAAATTTCTTAAAATGGGGTTGTTATAATATATTACATGTTAATAAATTTTTACAAGTTAATTCTGATTTTTCCCTAAATTTATGTTAATTTATGAATTTTATTGAGTTTATTTAATCTTTGAATAATTCTTTTTAATGAAAATGGAAGTTTAGAATATTAATTTTAATTCTAATGAATTTGGGGATGAATTACTGAATTTTCTAGAAATTTATTGGATTTGTTGGGATTTATTTATGGAAGAAATGAATTTTTAAAGAGGAAAAGGATATATTTATAAGGAGAATTTGAGTTTTAAAGTAGTTTCTAAACTTTGAGGGGTTTCTCTTAACTTGTTGTTGCAATTATGCCCTTAAAAGAGCTCTCGGTCATGATGGCAAGCGCAAAGATACGGTTAAAACAAGTACAGGGTTTAACTGCAATTCATTAGTTTTTTTTAATTTCACGAAAAAATTGGAGGCGAGAGAACGCAGATGGGCATATATGCAAATACTTTTGGGTGGTGTCAACCGGCAAATAACTGATTTGAAAAGGACTTAAATGAAACTTCCCAAAAGAGATTTTTTGGGCTACCTACGTGGCCGAATCTTGGCCGTCGGATGAGAATCTGATGGTGCTCGAGGAATATGCCTCTAGGGGAGTTTATGGAATTCAAGGAAGCACCCCCAAAATGCAAATTCAAATTCTTCCACTCAATTGGAGATCGACACATCATTGCGTGTGACGAAAATAAATAATTAAATAAATGAATTTCAATCCAATGGCTATGATTGGTCGAAATTCATTTATTCATAACTTTTGATCCTGAAGTCCAATTGAGGTGATTTTGATGCAGGATGACTAGAGGAGATGGTGATGGGATGATGACGGTTGCTAGATACTAGGACGACTAGGGAATGGGTAGGATAAAAACAGACCACAAATCACACGATCGAATCCGAAGAATTAAATCTGATGAAATAGTGATTGTGTAGCCCCTTTCCTCGTCGAGGGCAGGAGTAGTGTCTTCAACCATAGCGGTGATGCTAAGCACCAAAATCAATCAATTGGAACGATCGTCCGCTAGAAGATTCAAAAAACCTATTCAACTAGTCTCTTGAAGATTCAAAATCCAAATCAAACCCAACGGTGGACTCTCGATTTAAACTCTCGAGGAACACTAGATGATGAACACTAGGGACCAAAGAGTGGAGAGATGCATCAACACTATATTAGTGTGTGATGATGATGCGGGGAATTCTTGTTGCATTTATCACAGGGCCAATAACATGCAATTTTGACAGAGTTGATGTCGATGCAACTAGATCCAGGAGGTTGTGCGCGTGGCGGCAATGGTCGCGGGCGCACGTGGTTGTGCGCATGAGCGACACAGGGTGCTGGTGGCCGAGGACACGGGCAGTGATCGGCGTAGGTAGTGGCAGTCTACGTGGCGGAGGCATGCATGTGTGCACGGCAGCGTGGGCGGCAGCCTGTGCGTACAATGGGCGGCCCGTGCGGCGGCAGTGGCCTACGCGAGCGGCGGCTTGTGCAGGCAGCAGCGGCCTCCGTGGGCGGCGGCCTGTGCAGGCTGCGACGGCTTGTGCGGGCGGCGACCTGTGTGGTAGGCGGCTCTGTGGGCATTGGCCTGCGTGGGCAATGGCGGCCTGCGCGGGCGGCGGTCTGCGCGAGCAGTGGCCAATGCGGGTGGTCTGTGTGGACGGCAGCGGCGTGTTCGGGCGACGGCCTGCACGGGCCGCGGCTTGTGCGAGCGGCGGCGGCTTGGTTGGGCAGCAGCCTGTGTAGGCAGCTGGCTGCGCGTGCGGTGGCCTGTGTGGGCGGCAGCCTGTGCGGGCGGTCAATCCGCTCGGCATAGGATGACGATAAGGAGCGGCGGTGACGACGACGACAAGCGGTGGTGGCGGCGGATTGGAACGCGATAGAGTTAGGGCAAATCCATCAAGAAGAAAGAAAACTTCAATTCTTGGAAATGCTTCACCAAGTGTTTCTTCCAACAATTGCCTACATATAGGCCCTGGTGAAAAGAGAAAATAAGAAATAAAATAACCGTGAAGGACAAGGAGATGTGTCGACTTGTCACGTCATGGGTGGTTCCGCATTTGTCATTTGTGACGAGTCATGACGCAGGACATTTCATGTGTTAGTGGAGGCGCATCCGTCGCCGGTGAGCTGATGTGGTCGCCATCATGGCGGCTCTCCAGTCGATGTTGATGACGAGTCAGGACTCGGGACGTGTTGCATGACGGTGGCGGCGCCTTCGAAGATGGAGCGCTGACGTCGTTGCCGCCAGATTTTTTTATGGATTTGCTTGTCTTGACCACCTCTTTCTATCTGTACTCATTCAGATCAAGCCCACATTGATGTATAAAAATTAATTACTGACTAGGAGTAAAATGGTAATTTGATCTAAGTGTAAAAGCCAAATTTTGAGCAGAGGGGGTCATTTTGGACGTGGTTCTTTCACAGCTGCAAGACAGAGAGGAACTGCATCCTAGATCAACACTATTTGGTACTTTCTTCTTCATTGTATTTGAATTTTTAGTGTAATTTGAATTATTTGTTAGTAAATTTCTTCATCGCTCTTTTCAATCTTGGTTTGAACTTCTAAATCGCTAGGCTTGAGCAGAATGTACAAGCCCTTACTGGGATTGAGTAGAGAGATTGTGAGATTTATCTAGCTATTCTAATTGTAATTTAAAAAATCTTAAAAAGGGTTTTAATTTCAGGAGATTAAATTGCCTTTTATGATCTAATAGTCAGTAAGTTTTGAATAGCCAAATTCCCAAAACCAACCCACACCAAATCAAATTTCCTTCTTATCCCCTCTAATTGACCCCTTTGATCCTTTTTATTGGATCAAATAAGTCAATCTAGAGCTCCCTATTTATTCTATTATTCCCATCTCTTCTAACGCCCTTTCTAAGTTCTTCATTTAATTAGGGTGATTTGATCTTCATTGAAGATGAAATTAATTCTAGTTAGGGTCAAATTATTCATGCATATCACAATTGAGTTAGCTTACAAGCTTCCGTTTGACGACACCTCTACTTATCATTATACATCTTACGTTAAGGTTATCATTATACATTTTATAAATTTTATTGTTTAAGCTAAAATTAACAACGACAAGGGATAATAAAATTGCAAAATTTACCCCTATTTTTTGGCTTATCAATCATCCTCCCAGGGTGGGAAGAACTCAGCTCCGACGAGTTAAAGTTAATGATATCCTCAATAGGTTGGACGAGCTCTGGTCGTAGCCGAAGAAGTTCCACCTTTGAGATCCACATGTCGTCGGAAGACGGTCAAACCTGCCAGTGCACTATGAACTTGTGATCCATTTACGATCCATTAACTCTACTTATCATTACCTCCCCTGTAGTTACATAACCCGCTAGGGTTAACTGTCGGATGACAACACCATCGTAATCCGATACATTATCCCTTATCAGCACTGAACAATCATATTCGGTGTTGACTGGACGACGTCCCCAACAACATCCGACATCACGTACTAAGGCTCTCCCGTATGAGGCCCTTAGCCAAAAGTTCCTTTACCTATAGATAGTATTCCTCTTATTTTACCAGTTCCATCTGGTAATGTGCTAAATTAGGGAGCAAAGCTCTAGAACGAGATCAATGGCGTGCTGAATGCTATGCATGGGTGGGAGCTCATTGGGGAGTTCTTCGGGAAAGACATCCCCGAATTTGGCCATGAGCTCAGTAAGTTTGGGCGCATTAGGCACGCCGGGTGTCCATGGTAGTTCCTCTGAGAGAACTTCTCGAGTTAGAGCAAAAGATACAGGTAAGTGTTCCCAATCCTGAGCAAGCTCTCGTCGGAATATACACCCCTTAGTGATCGGTGTCTTCAGCTGGGAAGCCAATGTCGGTACGGTTGGCGCTAACTGAGTAGGCGCTCGTACTACTGGGTACCATATCAATCGACATCATCTATACATGAACGAGCATTTATTTGATCATCCTGAAAGTTGAACATTGTAGTCGTACAACCATGGACATCCCAATATAATACTACCAATCTTCATAGGAAAGACATCACAAAGCACCCGCTAGTCATAGGTGCTCATTTTCAACGGCACATGGCACTGTGATCGTAATTGAAGGATCGAAGGGTCAATCCATGATACGCTATAAGGAGCAGGGTGCGGCATTGAAGTGAGATCGAGCTTGACCGCAGTATCTTCAAAGAGTGCATTGATGCAACTCCCACTATCAATTATCAACTTGCACATGTGTCCACCGATCTTCATGCAAATGTAAAAAATTGATGTGCACTGCACAAGATCGTCGGAGTTAGACGCAGACTATGTCCGCGGAGGTGGAAAGATGACCACTAGAGTAGGATTCCGTAATGGTGTAACACTGGGAGTCACTGACGATGGACGTGCCTGGGACACTCCTAGCCTCGGTGCTAACATCGGCGGAGTCCTAGCTGGTGGCGCTGGTGATGCAGCTAAAGCAGTTATTCTGCTGAATTCCAAAGTTCACTACTGGTGAAATGGGCAGTGGAAATGCGGGGGTAATCTGAATATACCTTGACGGCTCCTCATAGGTCTCGTCTTCGGGGCATTTGCCTCGGTAAACATATACTTCTACGTCATCCTCTAGAGGTGGGTCGATTGGGTTCGCACTAACGTCCATAGAGAGTAGGGATGGAAAGTCAGACTATCAGTGTCTAAATACCTTGCACTTGAAACATTGTATTTGCTCGTAGTTTGCGGCCGGGGCTTGATTAGTCATGATGACAGATGAGGCGACAGGGACTACGGTAGGCGGCATCGTTGGAGGATTGGTGCTCCTAGTGGGGAGTGCTCAAAGTAAGAGAGGAGATACGGCCAGGTAAGAGATGAAATCACAGAGAAGAAAGTGCAGGGGCGAGAGAGAAAAACATATTCGTAAGGGGGAGAAAAATAGATCGGGAGAGGAAGAGAGAAAGAGAGAACTGGAGAAAGAGAGGAAGAGCTGGATGAAGTTGCAGAGAGGAAGACAGAAAGCGAGAACTAGAGAAAGCTAGGAAGAGCTGGATGAAATTACAAAGAGGAAGAGAGAAAGAGGGAATTGTAGAAAGAGAGGAAGAGCTGGAGGAATATGTAGAGAGGAAGAGAGAAAGAGAGAACGGGAGAAAGAGAGGAAGAGCTGGATGAAATTGTAGAGAGGAAGAATCAGAAAAAAAAGATAGGGGAAAAGGATAATGATGAGAGGAAGCAAAATGAAGCCAAGCGAGGAGAGTAAAGCAGAGAAGAGAGAAATGGCAGAAGAGAGAGAAGAGCAGAGAGAAAAAAGAACACAGATTGGGAGAGAAAGAGAAGAGGAAAAGAGGAGACAAAGAGCAAAGAATGACAACCAAACCCTAGAAGAAGTGAGAGGAAGAGGTGTGATCCAGCCTGGGGGAAAAAACAACGAGAAAAATATCCTCCTTTAAAAGAGAGCGATGTAGGGAAATTTAAAGTTAGAGGCATATTAAAAAAGAAATAAAAGAGATTATAGATAGAGAGAAATATTGAGAAATATTTAAAATTAGAGAGAAATGGAGCTAACAAAAGAGAGAAATTTAGAGTTTAGGAAGATCTTTTCTCCTTCATCTTTTTAGGGACTTTCATCTTCATCTTCAAGCATGTTTAAATTCATTCAATGGACTTCCTTTGACTTCTTCTCTTCGGACTCCAAATCCATGTAGTCATTCGGATTCCGTGTGTCCTCATAAAGGGGAACTTCGATTCAGAAACTCTTCTGAATCATGGCTCGATCTCTATCATCATCATCGTAGTGACGAAGAGCTGGCTGATGTCGACGGACGTCCTGTGGTCAGTACAGATCCAAGGATTATAATATCGGGGCGGGAGCTGGAACATGAAGGACCAGATGATTGTCCCCCGGTGCAGGAAATCCCGATGGCACATTGATGGCCTCTGAGCTGAAGGCGCCGGCTGCGTATATTGGCCGTACTGGGCGGGAGCTGTGTACTTGGCATAGGCTGCAGGCACATCTGCTGGTGTAGCAGATGGTGCTGGGGTGGCCTAGGGATTATGCGACACGTAGGTTGGCGCCAACGCGTAGGTCGGTGCCGAGGCGTAAGTCAGCTGTATCGTCGCCGTGGGCGCACTAGGTGCATGGCGACTAGGTGCCTAGTAGTAGTCTTGTGCACTGTACGGAGGCGCATGGGTCGGTGCCGGTCCATATGGTGCCTGATTCACCTGAGGGGCTGGAGGCTAATACGGCTCCTCCCGTGGTGGTAGGTGGCCACTCGAGTATGATGGTAAGTACATGTCTCATGTATGATACTGTGCCGGGGCCAGCTCGTAAGATCTGCCCTACATCGTGGTGGAAATCTCAGCTACGGATAGTTATGTAGCCGACTGTGATAGTAGTATTGTCCTCGTTGAGTCGCAAAGGACGATATCAGCTCGCCAAAGGTTGTCGTCATTGTTGTTGTCCCCATGGCATGTGACATGGCTGATAAGGGCACGTCAGCTGCTCGAGCTGTTGAGGTGACACGTTGGGAGGTGGCGGGGACTCCGAGCTATCTCTGACTAGTGCCTTCCCGGTTCGTTAGATGAAGTCGTCCACTTGTGCTGAAATATGGTGAGAGCTCAGCACTAATAAGAGCACCGAGGGTAGTACAGTCGGTTGATGTAGGACGATGTCGATGACATTGTTTGGACAGTATCGAGATGATGCTGAAATACCATGGTGATAGCAGACGTCGTCCAAGACGTTGTCCATTGGGTATGGATCTAGGGAGATGCGAGTATGTGATGCGAAGACTCCTAGATGGATGTACGTGAAGGCCTCGTCTCATAGGGTTTGCCAAGCTCTAGGCTCCGGGGTGGGCGACCGATGACAGCGACGGTAACCTCCTGACCCTCCTTGGAGTGTCGACAATGTCTATGGTGCCAAACAGACTGAGTGCATGGGTACTCTCATGTAATGGACGGGCTCGACTTGTACGTAGGGAAAAGCTCAATAGCTTCTCTCATGTCCATTTATCCTCTCACCTATTCTAACTGTAGTGTGCTGGAGTGCAATCAAAATATATATGACAAAAAATGATTAAACTAGTGGGCGAGGGAGCGAGGTACCTTGATGGGCAGAGTTGGTGGAGCTGTGCTAGAGATGGGCATAGTGCCCCTTGACTGACAGCGTTGTAACTGCTCAAGAGTCGTGATGTGGAGTAGAGGAGGAAGGGGAGTGACGTGCGGGGCACGGCATCGGCGACGCAGCAACGGTGTGGTGACGTGGGCGGTGGCTAGCGGCCCTACGGGGGAGGCAGCGGCAACTAGGGGCATGGGGTGCAAGTGATGCCAGAAGTGGTGGCACTAGCGTTAACTGATGGCGCGAGCGATGACGGTGATGACAGCCGGCGGCGGCACTGGCTGCGACACGAGCGGCAGTGCAAGCGGCAGGACATTGGCAGCCCACGCGGCGGTGGCAGTGGCACGAAGGTGGCGGCGGTGGCAGTGGCACGATGGTGGCAGTGGCACCGGCGGCGGCGGAGAGCACCCTCCCCTCTCCCTTTTCCTCTCTTCCTCTTCTCCCTCCTCTCTTCTCTTCTTCTTTCTCTTTTTCTTCTTCTTCTTCTTCTCGATCGGGAGTCTTTCCAAAAATTCAACTTACACTTGAGTCTTAGGCACCCATCCATCCCTTATATAGGAATGGTAATAGGCCCCTTAGAAAGGGTCCAACAAGGGGGCCCAATAAACATGGGCCCCCCCTTAAAAACCAAAAATAAATACTAAATTTAAAAACAAAGGTTTGAAAAGGGCCGTGCGAGTGGATATGGCTTGAAACTTAAGAGTGATGAAGTGCCTTTGCCTTCCTCTTGGCTTGCCAATCTGGTAGAGCTCGAGCCGACGGCTGTCGCCGGCGACGACATGGGCTTTTGGCATTGTCCTTGATGGAGTGAGACCTCCTCCTCCATCATCTGTCCTAGGTCATTGGTCTGAGGCAAGGCTGCAGTCATCGGCGGCTTGCTAGGGTTAGTATGGTACCGTGGTGTGGATTCCCTCGAGTAGATGACTCCGTCTCGTCAAAGTCAGGCGTAGCGGCCTAAGGAAGTGCCAGCACAAGATCTTCTAGTGGAAAATCCAATAGTTTGGTATCATAGACAGGATCCTCATCGGGCGAAGTACCGTCCATGGCAGACCATAATTGTCTGGTGTTTCAGCCATCCTATAGCCAGATATCTCATTCTCTAGGGTTTCCTATCTAGGATGATGCAATGACGAGTTATATGTATGTATGAACGTGCAATGAATTTTTAGACATAAAATGCGTGTAATAACTTCCAAATTAACATGACTAATTGATCAATTTTACATTACATTTATGTGTTTTAATGACTATATTTGCATGTTATCATATAAAAATGAAGATAAATCACTTACACTTTGATTTTACTATTATTTCTGATTTTTTATCATTTCTTATGGAATTTAACCTCATGTCAGTGAAGAAATATTTTTTACAGGGACTTAAATACTTGGCTAAAGGTTTGTAAGTGCTTTCCTAATTTTTCTAGAAATTTTCTATATTTTTATATAATTTTTTGACCATTATGTAGCCAAGAAATGATTTTTATTTATTTAAATAATAAATATGCTATTTATTTTGTATTTTTTATCTATAATAAAATATAAAGGGGGGCATCCACGTGATTTGCCCGAAATTGGATTTTTACGTGGATGCATTTTTATATATATATATATGAAGAAAGAGCATTATTAGCTCATCATGGCATCGCAAATTGCGATGCCATAATGATAATATTATTAGATAGAAAAGTCAAAAAAATCGGCTGTCGCCGGAAATAAAAAAAAGGTACGTTCTGTTTTTATAAATATATATATATATCTACCACGTCGGTTAGCCACGTGCATTAAATGCACGCGCTAACCGACACTCTGGAATAAAGTGCATGCGTCATCGATTCTCTGCGTACATTAAATGCATGCGGAATCGACGACGCGTGTGAGTCAAACATTGTGGCTATTTTGTCTTCTTCTGCGTACTTTACAAAAGAAAAAATATATAAAAACATAAAACAGGGCGACGTGGCTTCTTTCAGACCATTTAAAAACGTTTCAAATACCCAATGATTGCGCGCTCTGCAGACATGGATATCGACGAGGAAAACGTTGAAAATTACGGCTGCTTTTGTTTTTTCTTGTTTTTTTTTTATTTTACAGAGCGACGTGGTTTCTTTATAGCCATTGTGCACTCTGCTAATGGTTGCGGCCGTTTGAAGTGGACAATCACGTGTCAGAATGAGATCTGAGAAGACAAAAAACGAGAAACAATCATGCGGAACCAATCAGAAAGTGCCGTTTCCAAGATTCTTGGAGGAGAGATAAATTAATCCAACGGTGGAGATTAAGCGCTAGTAAAATGATGATATCTTGAGATCTAGAAGTCAGATTGGGCTGAAATTTTGAGGGCATGTTTGTCTTTTCCCCCTTTACATTTTATATGGTTGGATATTTAAATAGAGGTCTGGAAGTGGGCGAAAATTACTTTTTGAAGCTCTCTCCAAGGAATTGGCCTGGAAGGACACAAGGGATGCTTTGGAAGTCGATAGTTCTTGATTCTGCACTCAAACTTGTAAGTTTCTGATTTGTATTTCAATCTTCTTCTTGAAAAATTCTAAAACGCCAAGGCATGGGTGAAATGTACATGCCCTAGAAGTTGGTTTTGAATGAAATTAGCACTGTATTTTGATTCTGATTCACGATCTGAGTTTTGATCTTTAATTCAACATCAATTTAACATTTCTACTTCATTAGATTTTTAATTTAGGGTCGGATTTCATCTTTTCCCCAAATTCTTCACTTTCTCTCTCCAGGTTAAATTGTCTAGTTTCTCTCTCTAGATTTTGATTTTTATTGTTTAGGAATTTAATTTAATAAATAAAAAACCTAAAAATAAAATTTGATTTGAAAATTTATCCATTTTGAAGTCCAATTTAAAAATCCCTTTCTTGATTATTTAATTCCCAATTTTAATTCATAAAAATTGTCTTAAAATTTTATAATAATTGGGAAAATAATATTCCAAATTAATCTGATCTTATAATTGAAATACATCTATCTTGAGATTTCTGACCGAAATATTTAAAATCAAAATTAAGTTTTACTTGGTTTTGATTAATTAAAAACATTATTAAGCATAATTAAGATTTATTGATTGAAAAATTAATTCATCTTTGAATTAATTCATTGGAATTGGATGAATTATGTAGAGTGGCCCGAATGATCGTATTCGAGACCGATTATACTTGTGATATTGGAGCTCTCTGTCACTTCAGGAAAGCTGCCACGGTAGACTCCTTGTCGTCGACCCGATGCACGGCAATTCATGTTTACTATTGAACATCATTGATTGATGTAAGGTCTTTTAGGGACACACGCACATAAAGGCAGCTCAATGCAATAGACCGGTGGTTGATGGTATCAGAAGAAGGATACGGCCGATCAGAATAGGTGCCTTCTAAGAGCTCAGGCTGGATAGACGAACTTAGCCATTTTGCTGGTGAGGCGTTCCTCAAACCTGAGTGAATTAATCCGTCACATGTGGATGGAAGAACCCTAGCAGTAATATGAACTTCGTAGAGGAGTACTAATTTCAGCAATGGATGAAACACTAATGTGTTGTCATAAATCCACGTTCTATAACCAATGGAGCCTGCAGAATGTCGACCGAGCATTCTTCATGGACATATGAGTGGGTCCTCGCCCGGTGGAACACCAGGTCATCAAACACAATGTAAGACTCCCACGGTGTCCACTGAAAGGGGGGAAAAGTTGAGCACGACTTTCCTTGGATGCTCTCCGTGTGATTAGGTCCACGACGTAATGTAGTGGATTGATGGATGGACCATCTATGAAATCATCAGGGACTTGGAGAACCGCTAGACTAGACAACGACGGTGAGAAGGCAGGACGTCGGCAGAGAGGGAGGCTTTGAGCACAATGATTCTCACACTATAACCAACCAGGTCTACTGACAAATTTGCAAAGCCAAGGGATGACTGAATCAGACGACCAAGGAATATTTTTTCTCTGCCAACGCTCCTTCTCGATTGATCGGCATTTCAGCAACTTGACGGGGCCAAGTGGAAGAAACAAAGAGGAAGGACTTTTTTTTTCAAAAAGAAGCGTGCACCTATGTTATGAGTACACTCTTAAGCCCCATTATGTATTTTTTAGATGCATTGAGGAAAAGGATTGCATCGTTTAAGAATAGTGGAGTTTTCGTCCACCAACAGAGAGAAGTGATTCTCTCTTGACAAGCATATACTAGAGTGATGGATGCATCCGTGAAACCAAAGCGTCGTAACATTGTGGTAAGGAAATTCCATTCGACTCTATCAAAAGCCTTCTCCATATCAAGTTGATGATGACTTTTAAACCCAAAATATGAGTGTCCGGTGATTTTGTTTACTTATGAACTAACATGGTAGTGTCATGGATCTACCATCCTTGACAAATTCGCACTGTTCAAGTGAGATGAGTCTACCAAGGAAGGTCCCTAGTCAGTCTGTAATGATCTTGTTTAGAACTTTGTACAATACATTTCAAAGACTAATAGCACAAAACTCTCTAAAGGAAACTAGATTTTTCACTTTTGGGATAAGCACCAAAGAAGTGGATTCCAACTTTGGGGTAAGACATTACGTGTAAAGATCTCATTGATAGCTTGCACCAAGTCTGTACCTATTGTATCCCAACAAGCGTTGTAGAATTCTGTAAAAAACCCATCTGGCATTGGGGCCTTGTTCCTACCAAAGTAGAAAACCACCTCCTTAATCCTTGCGCGTGTAGAAAGGGTCGTAAGTATTGCGTTTTCTTGGTCAATAACCAAGTCTGGGATGGACTCGAGTAGATCCTTACCTCCGTAGGTTGTGAGGTAAGAAGGGACTAAAGTATGTGAGTCCTGTGATTGCTAACTGATCTGGGTCATGATTATACTCCCCTAATAGGGTGGTATAATTAGATTGGGCTCTATGCCTAATCGAGGCGTGAAAGAAATGTGTATTTGTGTCACCATCTCGTAACCATTGGATACACACTCTCAGGAGATAGAAAAGCTCCTATTGTTGCATGGCATCCTCATGCTCTCCACTAATCCTAAGCTTGTGCTCTGCAGTTGGATCCGTCCAAGCTCCCCTTAGTTGTGGCTCAATGGCTGCTAGTGATGGCGCACAAAGCTATGAAAAACTTCATGCTCGAGCCACATAGCCTCAAAGCAGAAAGAAGTCCAACGAACACATGCACTTGTCTCAGGGAGAAGTAGGAGCAGCAAGTGAGCAAAATAATATCACAGCAAGAGCTCGATACTAATATTGCAGTGCATTAGTGCATTGCAATTTCTAAAACAACAGTCAAGCCGCTCGTACATATGTGCATCAGCCTGGTACCCATTACACCATGGCAACGACTCTCTCAAAGTGGGTGGCTCTACGAATGAAAGCCAAATGGATAAAGTCATTGAACGCTTGTATGGACCTCGACTTGGGTGGTCGGGCGCCCTGACATTCACTGACTTCTTGGATGTAGTTGAAATCCCCATCTATAAACCAAGGGAGATCTATGAGCCAAGGGTAGTCATGAATATGATGTATAAGTTTCCAAGGTTGTAGCGAAGAGGGTAACCCACTAAGTCCCTTCGGCAAAAATTCCAATGAATAGCCTGTCGTTGAAAATAACTAGACCTTATTCGTGGGATGGCAGTACACATGATCCATCCTGAGTTTTCTCATGATTGATTTGGTATTATTCGACTACAAGATGTAGTCATTGGCTCAATAAGCCCAGCTATTCCTATTTTATGCTTATTGATGAGTGAGAGGAGATGGGACTAGGTAAGAGGGTCGACAATCCCTCCGTAGTTCCAAATAAGACTTGGGATTGGCTCGTGTGTTATAGACTAGACATGTATGAGGGGTATCCGAGTGATGTCCAGGAGGAAGAGGTGTCTTAGTATGTGAGTCCTAGAAATGGAGGCATCGTCCTCCTCACCCGTGGAAGCAAGTCCACAAGTATCCCTGCAAGTATCATTACTAGGGCAAGAAGCTTGACGTTTAGTCAAGCATTCTTCCCTAGCAAGTGGTATATGAGATGGGTGAACTACAAGGGAGGATAGGGGTGGGGATGCTTTGTAGAAAAACTACCTAATAGGGTAAAGATGAATGACGATGACATTCATTAGACCTCCTCTTTGGAGAATGCAATGAGTTGCAATCCCTCCGATTTGGTACAATAGCGATATAACTGCACGTCGAAATCCTATCATGAAAAAGAGGCAAAAGTATCATATTTGGGAGCTGTTGTAAAAGAGCCATCTGTGAAGGGCTAACAACTCTAGCCGCCCACATCATCTATGGGGCTGTCCATACATCTGCCTGGTTAGTTCGAGCCCAACTTACCCGGCCCGTGCGGGTCCTCGCTATCTAGTCCATTTCGGCCCAATGTGGATGTCCTATTCAGGATTGGCCTGCCTATCCCATCGGAACTTTTTGGGCCTACTTTTGCCATCTTGGGTGGGTGCAAGCTGCGTGGCCCGTTCAGGTTTGGGCTGTTCAACCCGTTTGTACTCGGTCCGTGCAGCCCATTCGGGCACATGCTGCCCATCCCGTTTAGACAGGAATCCGTTTGAGTCAACATGGTCCCATGCGAGTGAGTCGACCTGGTTTTCCAGATCATATTCAACCAATTTGACCGGTTCAGACCCAGCTAAATTGAATCGGCCTGACTTGGCCGAGTCAACTTGGTCTACCTGGTCAAACTCCGCGAAGTCAATCCAGCCTGGGTTGGCCAAGTCTACCTTGTCCACTTGGCTGACTTGGCCAGGTCATTTGACCTGATTGGCCAAGCAGACCTTGCCTAACTCAACCGAGTCAACCCTGCATGAGGCGGTTGAGTCAACTCGATCTGATTTGACCGAGTCAGCCAAGTAGATTAAGTTTGACTCGATCAACTCAACTCGACCTGAATCATCTAAGTTGTCTAGGCCATAATTGGTCGAGTCAATTTGGGTCGAATCAACCGAGTCGCCTCGATCCAAATCGATTGAGTCAGTTTGGGCTGAATCAGCCGAGTTGACTCGGTCTGCATCCGTTGAGTCAACTTGATCCATGGTTGACTTGGCGGAGTCAGCTGGTTGAGGTGGCATGAGGTCCAAGGTAATTTCTCAAAGTAGCATCTTGGGATTCACCAATGCCTCATTTGTGGAAGCATCCAGCATGGGACATCCAATGGCTCATGTGACAATGAAAGGTCAACCATACTAGGCCGCATGTTGCAGCCATTTGATCGCTGGTCTTTGGATGGATCCGACGGTGTAGAGGCATTGGAAGAGTCATAAATGGCGGTTGTGGCATTTCAGAAATTGATGATGTGGCATTTTTGTTGGTCGTGATGGGCTCTGTTTCTCTATTAGATTCGATCATGGCGGTCTGATCTGACGACTCTCCTACTCGCTCTTTGAGAAGAAATGGTGTAGTCATTACCTCAGTCTCCCTCTTATTGATAAATTCTCAGCTATTCATCTATGATGCAATTTTCTAATCAACAGGTTCAATGGGTGCCACGTTGACAAAAGCCGTGACAACATTTAAATGCTCTCAATAGGGGGAGGCTGTTTTTTGAATTTCTTTATTTTTTTTGGGTTTTATATATGCAGTCAAATGCATCCACGTTGTCAGATCCAACGACATGGATGCTTTCTAGAGGTGACATGGACCCATCAAGCTCTTCTGATGCATGTGTCATGTCTAGAGAGCCATTGTGTGGGTACATAGGGCGGTGGGCCCCATGAGCTTGATGGCTGAGATGTCAGACATGTCAGGTAGGCAGCTGTGTATTCTGCCCAGTGACCTGCATTGGGTCGTGGGGTGCTCTAAAACAGAATAAAAAGAAACAAAAAGAAGAGACTTATTTCATCAAAATTACGCTTAAAAAGAGCAAAATCAAGGGAAAAATGGATCCCTATTGATGTGTCTTGCCGAGACAAATAGGTTAAGTAAAAATTGCCATAATATCCAGCATTGGACTAGTGAGTTTTTTGGAAATTAAAAATCAAATTTAAAAACTAACCTCAAAACTTCAATCCTCTCGATTCAGAGTTATGCTTCTCTATTAGAGGCGAGTTTTGGGTTGACATCAATGGATTTTCGCCCTTCAAATCCAATGAAATTGATTTCAGCTTGATCTGAGGTCAGATGCAAAAGTGACGGGCAACTGATTTCATTATACATAGATTATTAGTCGTTAAAAAATTGCATTTTAAAAATTCCTATTAAAGATACTTATTAAGTATATCTAAATACCTGAAAAGATATCACTATCTACTCTCACTCACATCATAAGTGTGGATCATCTGATAGCAATTAGGTTAGAGACATTAACAGAAAATTATGGGCACTTTTTCATGAAAATAATTCATTGAATTGTTCTGTATAAATTTATGAATTATATTATCCCAGATTTGGTAATTTTGTTGATTTAGGTCATGATTGTGTAAGTGATCCTTAGACATGAGACACCCAAAACATCTTGTAGATGGGAGAATTGTGTTTTGACTATGACATATGATTTGCTTATCGTGGAATTCCAAGCTGCCTTAGTTTGAATGCAACAGGAAATCCACAACGGTGGTTGAGTGGTCAAGAGGGACCATCTGGCCTTGGTATAAGATCAAAGAGTTAAAATAAGTTGATGTGAAGAAGTCCTTGGGCATGGTTATGGAATCCCCTTGAAGAGTTATCTGATGATTAAATGACCCAGAAATACTAACGAGGATAATTGATTAAGGGTTTAAAGTTGACCATACCCTAAGTCAACCATGAGAATCAAACAAATGAGAGACTACACCTAAATAATGATAATAAAGTTCCATGATAGAGTGAAAGTTCTAGAGCATGATGCCTTTGAATATTATAGAACTTGAGATGTAGCTTGGATCGGCACATTATGAATGTCAAAAAAATGCTTGGATTAAATAGATCGTTGATTGATGTATACATAGAGGAAAATAATTTATTAAGTTGGCCAATAAATGTTATCCGGTCATTAGACTTATCAACTAAGTTGGTAAATGTGCCTAAAGAGTCATATGAAAATGGTCTTTCATGGGTGCACTGAACAAAATGCACCTAAAGTATAATTCTTTAGGTGCTTATCCTTGTCCCTTTTTCCATAATTCTCTCCTTTTTTGATGTACCAAAAAAGGCGAAAAAATAATGATGGATTAATAATAGGGCTCATCGAGATGAACTAGGATATTTGATGTATTGAGGATTCCAAGGATACATTTCAAGGCTGGACACTTGAACATATTAACATGAATCACTGGAGAAATCAAGAAATTGTGGATCCCAACTATGAAAAGGTAAATCAATCATCTTGTTTCCTTCTATTTTTTAGGTGTATTACCCTTTTGTGTTGTCACCCTTTATGTGAATCATTAAAGGATCACATCAATCAAGGTCTCATAAACCAAAAAAGTAAGAATGTAAGTTTGATAGAGAGAAAACATAATGTTCCAGAGAGAAAACCCAGGATCAATGAAGTGATAGAGAAAGTACGTAAATACATAATAACAGAAATGGATGGAGAAGAAGAGTAATTGATAAATTTTATTTCCTTGGGTGTTGATGACCTTCCATTAAGCTCTCAATGCGCATATTCCAATAGTTCTCAAGGCCCATATTTCCGCATAATCCTGCTGGCTTCTCGAGTCTATGCCACATTTGGTGTAACTCTCAAGTTTTGGATTATGGAGAAAGAGCTTTTGGACAGGCAAGTATTATCATCTGGTGATGTTTTATAAGGCATAAGATATTCCTCTTAAGGAAATGTGGAAGAAAAAGATGGAATTTTAGATTATGAGTTTTTATGAATTTCAAAATTTGAGAAAAGATAACAAAATGATAAGGGCATTTTGTTATGATGATAGTTACAAGGGCATTTTGGTAAAATGAAAGATGCCCTTGAACGAGAGCAAAGAAAAGAGCTAAAATAAAAAGGAAGAAAGTCGAATGGTTTTTTGTGGGGCATTTTTGAAAAAAATTTCAGACTGAACGAGAGCAAGAAGAGTCAAGAAGTTGAGAAAGTGTTTTTGTGAAAAAGCGTGTTACAAGGCAACGACAAGCAAGAAAGATCAAGCTGCAGTGCGACTCCAAAGTTCAAGAAATTCAAGCTTGAAATCAGGCTTGTTTTCTCCTCTTTCATTGTTTTTTAAAATCGTTCTATCGCATATCTCTTTCTAGAATCGCAATTTCAGAACGCCATTTTTAAAATCGCTTTTTCAAGAAACCTGATTTCATATTGGCATTTTCAGAACCATTTCTCAAGTATCGCAATTTCAGATCTACATAGTTTTCAAGATCGTTTTAAAAAAAAAAAAATGAAATTCTAAATCGGCATATACAAAATAATTTTTTCAAGAATTGCATTTTCAGATCTACATAATCTTCAAGATCGTTTTTAAAAAAAACGAAATTGCAAATCGACATTTTTAGAATCGCTTTTCAAGAAACCTGATTTCAGATTGGGATTTTAAAATCGTTCTTTCAAGATACGTGTTTGCAAATCGTCATTTTAAGATCGTTCTTTCAAGAAACATGATTTCAGATTTACATTTAAAAATCGTTCTTTTGAAGAAACGTGTTTGCAAATCGTCATTTTAAAATCGTTCTTTCAAGAAACGTGTTTGCAAATCATCATTTTAAAATCGTTCTTTCAAGAAACGTGTTTGCAGATCGGCAATTTTAAATCATTTTTAAGAAAGGTGATTGCAGATCAAAATTCTATAAATCATTTTTCAAGAATTATTAATTTCAGATCGACAATTTTGATATCCTTTCTATTACAAATCGAAAGTTAAATTCATAATTGTTGATTCACGGTTTATAAATTCCTGCATCTCAAATCGAAAGTTAAATTCATAATTGTTGATTCACGGTTGATAAATTCCTGCAACTCAAATTGAAAGTTAAAATTGATACTGTTGAATCCTGATTTTAAATTCTCTGAACTGTAAATTGAATCTTAAATTCATAATAGTTGATTCACGGTTTATAAATTCCTGCATCTCAAATCGAAAGCTAAAATCATAACTGTTGAATTTTTATTTTAAAATCTCTGAATTGTGAACCGAATTCTACAGTCATAATGGTTGAATCTTTATTTCAAAATCTCTGGATTTCGAATTGAATTCTAAAATAACTGTTGATTCTACGGATTTTAACATCCCTATATCTGAAATCAAAAGTCAAAAACGTTACTGTTAAATTCACATTTTCAACTATCTGAAATTTGAACTGAGTATTAAAATTCTTGACTGTTGAATCTACGTTTTACAATTCCTATATTTTCATATTGAATTTTAAAGATCGTGACTGTTGAATCTTTCAATTATTGTGACTCTCATAATCCTAGCCTTGAAAATTTGATGGTCTTAAAGTAAATCCGAAATTTGGGGTATCTTAATCTGAATTTAGTGATTACATTTCTGGTGCAAGATTGAAATTCAAAAATTTTTTTTTTTTGGTATTTGTGATTGCGGAGTGTTGAACATAAAAGAAATGATATTCAAATAGATCTCTGAGGTTATCAGACTTGATATTGCTCTCATAAATCTGTGCACGAAAAGCAACAACTGTGACTGAAAATTACATAATAAGGAGCAAAATATATTCTTACATAAGTGAAAATTGTTTTTTGAGATTGGAATATTTTAGCTAACTTTTCAGGAAAGATTGAAGACATTTTGTTTTAATATTTTAACAAGTTCTTTCAGCACTTGTGAGACTAGAGATTCTACTTTGAGTAAAGGCAATTTTCGAAAGCAGAGAAGGACTTGAGTGGTCCATTGGAGAAGAAGTGAAAGCAAGGATACCGTCAAAAGGCTAAGGGGGCTCAAGGTTGTTCTTGTTTTTCAATTTCTAGATAGGTGGTATCCGTGTATCCCTATTACCAGGCTTTTTTAGCTTGGGGGACTATAAAATTGGTTAGGGACATATTAAAACTCCGGTTGGATACCCCGGGACAGGAGCAAGGGATTAGCCCTAACCTGTATAAAACTCTGGGTGTCCACTTCCTCTCTCTCTCTATAATTAGACAATAAGTATAGATATTAAGAAAAATAATAATACAATAACTAAAAGAAGAATAGGGAGTGGTCTAATTCCCCCCCCTCTTAGACCATTCGTAGGATATTCATCCAACAATCATCTGGTGATGTTTTAGAAGGCATAAGATATTCCTCTTAAGCAAATGTGGAAGACAAAGATGGAATTTTTTTTCAGATTGAGGAATTACTTTTCAAATAAATGTGGCATAAAGAAAAGTGATGCGCCTAGAGAAATAAATTAAAATATTGTGATGATAATCACTCCACTTGGAAGGGGTGCATATTCTCAAATAAAAATTAATGGATTTTGGTGGTTCGTTCTTATTAATTCATTCGTCATGTTAAAATTTTCTATGGCCCTTAAAAAAATTGAAAGAGAGGGTCATCAAAGAAAATGAACTAAAAGAGAGGGCATTGTGAGGATCATCAAAGAAAATGAACTAACACTAATGATGATTTATTTTTAAATGAAGTAAACATTGCCCAAAAGAGAGGGTATTGTAATTGATTATTTCAAATTTGGGTTTTCCTCTTCTCCAATGTATCTGTTGGTTGGGTTGAAATACTTTTGAGTTGCTGTCAATCTATGTTGGTTTCTAGATATTGGGATAAAAATCTTGGGGTTGGTCAATTAAGTATTCTAAAATATTTCTGAAGTACAAATTGATATCAGTCAACATTTTTTAATAAGCATATCTAGTTCCATCCAAGAAACTATGGTAGAAGAGATGGATAGTACTTCAAATTTACTCAGGTTCGTGCAAATATCTAATCCTAAACTGGTTATTTTTCATTTCCCCAGATTCTAGAGCCTCACAATGCCAAATCACCAGTCGAGGCCACCGTGGCCTTAGCTCTATGAATAAGGTTAAAAGCAAAAACAATAGTAACATTAATAAAAGCTTCTTTATCCGTAGATATGTCACCTTCCAGCCTCAGCCACCAAGGCTTTCCCATCAGGGATTTCTACTCGTCTGACAAATACTAAGGTTACAATGGATGGTCCACTTGCAATGACTTCTCCTACTCCTGCTCTTTTCTTCAAAAAATTATCATTTATGATTTTTTTTAGTTTGTTATTAAATATTGAAAATTTACAACCACTCTATTACATCATCAGTTTCATTGTATCTCAATCTCGATCACCCTAATTTACTATTCAATTACTCTATCTCAATTCATCTAGTTTTCCTATAACTTTTTTTCAATCTTTGATTTATGCTAAATTATATATCTCTCTCAATACCCGCATCAAATCTTCAACTCATATTCAAATTGCTCTTTCTCAGTATCTGAATCAATTTATTCCGTTCCTAGTTCAGTCATGATGTATATAACGTGCTAAGATTTGTTTCCTCCCAATATCAATATAATTCAGCTCACTCTTTCGTCTCTCCAATTATAATTGTAAATGTTTCTCCCTCCACAAATCTCATGTGCAATATCACATCTTTATGTTCCATTATTATCTCTAAGCCCAAATTTATCTCTACCAGTTCTCTTCCACTGTTTATCAAATTTTATTGTAAATATCCTAAATTGTTCCATTCTGTTATTGATAATTTCCTTCGATATACCATTCCTTTATTTTTATATTTTTCTCGAATCCATATGATTATGTTACCAATTTGAAAGGGTACCTAAAAATTCGACATATTGTGTAATGATTTCTACTTATCACCTTAAATCAAGTTGAATTTTAGCCCTTCATATTGTCACTTAGGCTTGATATATATGTTACTTCATCTTAGAGTCCTACTGCCACTTAGACATTGTATCTATCGACTTGATCAGAGTTCCACTATTGATGATCTTTAGACCCTAAAAATATTGAATTTTATCTCTTAGAATTTTATCTCAACTAATTTAATATTAATAAATTGGAAGTATTTCCAATAACATAATCCATAGAATTAATGATGGTAGGTTTTTATGAAAATTCTATTAAGAGGACCTTTTTGTAATACTGAGCTTTATTCATAGATATACTACTTAACACTGTATATAAATCCAAGATAACTAGTTTAAAGTCATCCGTCTCCATATCAAACGGTTGCTATCATGAGACAACCTACATATGTGACTTTGATAAGATATGAAGGTCTCAAAGATATAAATCATTTTCAAGTCAAGATGTCATGTCTTAAGTTTCATGTTTGAGTTACTGCTTAATATTTTTTAGTAAGGAGAATATTCTTGGCTTCGTGTACGGGTTTAAAAATGGCAATATTTGGAAAAAGTAAGTAACTCACTTGTGTGTTTCTTCACCCTTCACACAATGCTCCTGAGTTCTCAAAAAGCATTGTCAAAATCAAATTTTATTTTGAAGGTTATAAAAAATTAGAGGTGGCTACCACTCATCTCGGTGTTCGTGTGCAGGTTGTGATCTTATAATCCTCAAGAATTTGAACCAGACCTTTCTGGTTTCTGCTGAATCTGCATTTGTTGTGACCAAACTTTTGTAAGGATTTATTACATATACTTATTAACATATTGGAACATAGAGAGACTTTATTTCCATTGAAGGTTGACACTAGTTAGGAAAAGAGCATGAGGATCAAAAATCTTCAATGAGAGGATAAGTTACATATTAAATAAATCCAAATAAACTTTAGTTATTGGAAATATCTAGCAGTTTCTTTTTATTTTTTGAAATAACATGTTATTCAATTATTACGTGTTTTGAAATATTTCCCAAGAATCTCTTACAATGTGGAAAAAATTTCAGTTTTAAAATCACCATATATGCAAAACAGTTTATGTGATCCTGCTCTGCCTTGACAACAATTTTTTTAGGATTACATTATAAAAGAACTATGTCTGTAATATATTCTGCCTTGGTTATAAAGTTTTGTTCTTAAGTTTTCAGCTTTATAAATATTTTCTATGAATCTCATACTTAGTGGATTCTAGTTTTTTGTCAAATAATAAAATATATGAAACATATTCTGTGATATAATTTTGTTTTAAATACTTGGTTCTGTTTATAAATTATCAATCACACGTATAAAGTAATACATGCAAATATCATACTGCACAGTCACAAAGAATACTATGCTCAAATTTCTTGTTAAATAAAACATTATAATTGATTTTTTTTAAACACACACACACACACACACATATATATATATGGAGGGATATGGAGAGATATAGAGAGAGCTATGGAGAGAGATCTATAAATATAGTGTACTGAGAGAAAGTTATACAGAGAAATATATAGAGATGTATATACAAAGAGAGAGATTGAAAGAGTGTGTGTGAGATAGGGAGAGATATATACAGATATATATATATATATATATAGATAGTGAGCGAGAGTGAGAGAGATTGAAAGAGAGAATGAGAGAGAGATTGATACAGAGAGGAGCTATATATATACAGAGAGAGAGAGAGAGTGTGTATGAGAGAGCGAGAGAGAGTGTGTGAGATAAAGATAGAGAGAGGTATACATACATATATATATATATGCATAGAGTGAGAATGAAAGAGAGCGAGAGAGTGTGTGTGTGTGAGAGAGAAATACAGAGAGATATGTAGAATGAAAGTGAAACAGAGAGAGTGTGTGAGAGAGATAGAGAGTAATATATACAAATATATATAGTTAGAGAGAGCATGTAAGACAGTAAGTAAGAGTGTGTGTGTGAGATAGAGAGAGATATATACAGATATATATATATAGAAAGATAGAGAGAGAGTGTGTGTAAGACGGTATGTGAGAGTGTGAGATAGAAAGAGATAGAGAGATATTTATAGATACCTATAGAGGTAGTGAGAATGCGAGTGAGTGAGTGAGTGAGAGAAAGATTGAGAGAGAGAGGAACTGAGAGAGAGGGACTGAGAGAGAGACAGTGAGAGAGATATATATATAGATATATATGTGTATATGGAGAGAGCGAGAGATAGAGGGATAGAGAGATATATATACATATATAAATAGGGATAATGAGCGAGAGAGAGAGAGATTGAGACATATATATATATATATATTTATATAGAAATAGAGAGTGAGAGAGAGAGAGTGAGTGAGAGAGAGAGTGTCAGAGAGAGATTGACATAGAGGGATAGATATATATAGAGAGAGTGAGTGATAAAGAGATAGAGAGAGACTGAGAGTGAGAAAGTGAAAGAGTGTGTGTGTGTGAGAGAGAGATATATTTATAGATATATATATATAGTTTGAGTGAGAGATTGAGAGAGTGACTGATTGAGAGAGAGGGATTGAGAGAGAGTGAGAGAGAGTGAAAGAGAGATATATTTAGAGATATATATATAGATATAATATATAGATATATATAGAGAGAGTGAGAGATATAGGAATAGAGAGAGAAAGAGAAAGATAGAGATATATATATATATATATACATGTATATATAAAGAGAGAGAGGAAGAGAGAGAGATTGAGAGAGATATATAGATATATTTATATGGAGAGAAAGTGAGGGAGAGAGTGAGAGAGAGAAAGTCGGAGAGAGATTGACACAGAGAGATATATATAGAGAGAGACTGGGTGAGTGATAGAGAGTGAGAGAGAGATTGACAGAGATAAAGTGAGAAAGAGATTGTGAGAGAGTGCGAGAGAGTGAGAGTGTGTGTGTGAGATAGAGAGATAAAAATAGAGAGAGGGAGAGAGATAAAGAGACAGATATATATATATATATATATAGATTTATGTATATAAAGAAAGAGAGTACGAGGGTGAGTAAGTGAGAGAGAGAGAGATAGAGAGAGAGATATATAGAATATATGGATATATATAGATTAAGAGAGTAGAAGAGAGAGCGACCGAGAGAGAGATAGAGAGGAATATATTTAGAGAGATATATAGATATATATGGAGAGAGCAAGAGAGATATAGAGAGAGTGATGTAACATGACGGTTGGATTCAACACTTCGTGTAACGTTCTGGAGGGTAAACTCTAAATGCAATGTTAATGTTGTGGAATAATGCATATGATTTTGAGAAGATAATAATGAGAAGTATGTCAATCATCGAATGACCCGAGACGCAGCTCCAATGGACGACACGTGACTGGTTTTGTCACGATCAAGCCCCAATGACCCGCGTGATCAACTCGAGGGGTCCATATAGTGGGGGACGATTCTCGTCTTAGGATGTCCACACCGTCGACGTGAATGAGCAGATCCAAATACTGTCAAAGAGAATGTCCTAAGACGATGGTGGAGGCTAAGTCCTATATCAATTATTAAAATCACTCCAGGCAGCGGAGCATTCAAAAATCCATACTGAAAGACGTAACCAATGCTATAGAATTAGGGAGGGAAGAAAATGACCAGGGGTGCTGGAAGAAAATGCAAACATTGGTAGACGTGAAGAGAAGCCCACTGAGCAACGTTGCACTTAAGCTGTGCAGATAACTATTTCCAATGACGGGACCAAAAGCAATGTAACGGCCACATTGCGGAGTCGTGAGCAACTTGGAGTCCCGTGTGGAAGAGGTTTAATAAGGCATATCGTACCCAATAAAACTATTGTTCTTCTAATCACGCAATTTAATCGATCGATTACAAATGGAGTTCCACCGGTCAAAACCTCTGATTGCAGACCGGTGAATCGGTGATTCTTCCACGTCAAGGACGACGCAATAGTCTCTGCTGGCAGGGTTTGTGAGGAGGCAACCGGAGGAAGTAACGGTATTAAGTACCCTTTTCTCACATTTGGCAGTGGGATGCAACGCCCAAGACTGTGGCGTGGAAGAGAAAAAAATCAAAGATAACTCCCACTGAACAACACAGATCTGGAATTTTCAGAATGACCAAGCCTTCTCTCCCACGTCCACCCCTTCCCCTTCTTTATAGAGAGGGAATGGCAGTTGTGGGAGGCCCAATTGGGCTCCCCTTTAAGAGGAAAGCCAACAGGCTTTCCTCTTAAAAGGGATCTTTAGGTGGAGAAGAAGCCCAATATAGATTTCCTCCCCCTAAAGGTGGCAATTAATCATAACTAAAAATAAAAACACACACATAAAGCCGTACTCACATATGTGGGGCCTCCCGACAATCCAAAGACGACGAAAAAAGAAATTTATATTAAGACACACGACACAAAGCGAGACGATGATGCCGCTTCTCAAACCTGATAGTGGAAGCGTGGGTTCTTCACGTCGGCTCGGACCCCACAAGGTGCCTGGTGACGGGGCTGGGCTCGATCAACTGGATGGTCCTCCATCAGAGAGGTATACATTGATATATATATATATATTTATATATATATATATATATATATATATATATATATATATATATATATATATATATAGAGAGAGAGAGAGAGAGAGAGAGAGAGAGAGAGAGAGAGAGAGAGAGAGAGAGAGAGAGAGAGAGAGAGAGAGAGAGAGAGAGAGAGAGAGAGAGAGAGAGAGAGAGAGAGAGAGAGAGAGAGAGAGAGAGAGAGAGAGAGAGAGAGAGAGAGAGAGAGAGAGAGAGAGAGAGAGAGAGAGAGAGAGAAAGAGAGAGAGCGAAAGATAGAAAGCAAGAGAGAGGTTTAGATGGAAGAGTAATTTCTCTCTTCTTCTTCAACTCCATCTCACTCTTTCTCTCTCTCTCTCTCTCTCTCTCTCTCTCTCTTTCCCATGCAAGAAGAAACCCTCCAACTCATGGGCGATGCCAACCTTGTTGCGCAGCCATCCTTCGCCTCTAACAAATGCTTCCAAGATGATGCTGCTGTGGTCGGGCTGAGGGAGGAGATTTGTTGTGTGATCGCTGCTCATTCTACCTTTCATTTTTTTCTTTTGTATTTTACTCTTAACTCTCTTGGCAGCCCAATTAGATCCGAGGGTAATAGATGAAATATCCATCTTCCGTTGCCAAGTTTTGTTTGACCTCAAAAAAAAATGTTTGAATCATCATATTTGATGGGTTTTTCATTTCACCTTGATAAGAAAATTTTGAATCATCATTTTTTATGGGTTTTTCTTTTCACCTTAAAATGAAAGTTTATAATCATCATTGTTGATGGGTTTCTGATTGTTGGAACTGATAACATGATAAATGAACATATATTTTCATACATTTTAGATTTTTTTAGTATTATTAATTTATAATTTATCATGTTATTATTTGAATTAACCAAATATTGATGCATTAGCTAGAAATTCTAATCTTTGCACATTATGATTATTTTTCACTAACTTGATTGACTTCTATGAAGTCAATCGGTTTGATTACTGATGAATATTTTATAGATCCAAATGTGCAGAAATTTAGAGGAATTAGAAGATACAAGTCTTAGAAAATTGGAGGTTTTTTGGGAGCTTAGTGATTATCAAAATGGGCTACAAATGATGAAACGGTGTTGTGGGCTTTTAAAGAAGAGATCGGAGGGGCTTGAGCCACGACCTGACCTACCTATTGGGCCTTCAAACACCTTACAAAATAAAAAAACTGGGAATTACAAGGCAAAGCTCTCAACTAATGGAGAAAAGAGACAAAATGGGAAGAAAAGAGAATAGATGATGCCCAAAGGGGTATTTTAGTAATTCTCCCAATGTATAAATAGATTTTTTCTCCCTGATTTTCTCATTCCCGACGTGCTATAGCAAGTGGCTGGCCAGCAGGACAAGGCATTTTTTAGGATCCAGGTCGTTCAACCTGCTTAATGTAAGTTTATTAAAGTTTTCTCTTAATCTCGTCTCTTGTTTGCATTGAAAATGTCTGATCCTGGCAAAATATAAGGATCCTAAAATATATCCCTATTATTTTTTATCCTTTCAAAAGTCAAGTTTTATGTCCTCTAGCCGCCACCGTGCGGTGTCGTGTGGTGCCGTGCAGTGCCGTGCGGCGCCCGTTCGGTAGGGACAGCCCTCTGCTCGCCAGTCCACGCACGGGCAGCGCACATGACCGCAGGGCACAGGGTAGCCTTGTGCAGGACTTAGCCAAATCAATGAAGTCCTGACTATTGGGTTAAGCCCAATAAGGTTAAGCCCATTTGGCTAAGTCTTCACTTAGCCAAATTGGGCTAACCTTAGGGGGCTGACCCACTAAGGCCAGCTATATGGGCCAGACCAGGCCCGACGGCCCATCTGGCCTGCCGCTGCTGCCGCTGCTCCGGCGGCGCCGCTCTGCCGCCCTGCCGCTACGGCTATCACTGTCGCCACCGCTGCCGCCGTTGCCACCGCTCTACCGCCGCCCCCGCCGCTGCTCTACTACTGCCGCCGCTGCCTCCTCCGCCGCTGCCTCCGCCACCGCTGCTTTGGCGATCGCCGGAGTAGGTAAATACCATATTTTTATTATTTAAAAATTATTAACAAATATAAAAAAATCAGAAAAATCAGAAAAAATAAAAAAAATCAGAAAAATTATTTTCTGCATTAAAAAATGCGTAAAAATTAGGAAAAATCCAGAAAATTCATATAAATAATTTACAGTCATTTTAACACCTTAAAGAATTCTAAAAATTCTCTATCTCTTGTTTTTAATATTTATAATTTTTTATGTAAATTAAATTCTAGAAAATTCTAAAAATATTTATTTCTGATTAATTTTTTAAGAGAAAATAAAAAAAATAGTGCAAAATTATGATTTTGTGTTTCTCTTTGTATTTTGGCTTAACTTAAATCATAGGGATTTATGAAAGTTACCTAAAAATCTAGAAAAATCCCAAAAGTTGTATTGTTTTACTTTTAAAATTATTGTCTTCACCCAAAACTTGACAAAACACTCTGGAGTTAAATTTCTGCCTCTCGACGGATTGACCCCTTACTTTCCCTAAATTAATTATAGAGTATTTAAGTGGGAAAACTTTATAAATTTTGTTGTTTAAAGTCTGAATCAAAACAAAGACATGGACTTATCAGGAACTTTTCTCTCTCACTTCAGAAACTCACACAGAGAAGGGAAGCACAAGCACTCACTCTCTTGATATCACAGAGAAAGAAAGATTAAGTTCTCACTCCCTTGATCTCACACAAAGAAACATGAAGAAAGAACACTTTGAGAGAGGAAGGAACCAGCGGATCCACACATCATACTACAGTAATGGAAATCATACATATTTGTAGGCACTCCTCCATAACTGCCTATGGACTTAAACAAAGCATGGCCACACTCCTGTCCATGGCTTCAATGATACCCAATCATGTTTCCCTTAAACTCAGCTCTTGCCACCACATAATATATCATGTTTCACTTCATATATCATGCTGACTTGGTTCTTTCATGACTTATTCAAACATCAACTCCTAAAATAGCTCATTGAAGATTACTATCCAACACTCGTTTCACCTTGAAATACAGAGGTATTTGGATCATCATTTTTGATGGGTTTCTCGTTTCAACTTGAAAAACATAGTTATTTGGATCACCTTTTTATGAGCTAGAATTCTTTTCCTGAAGCCACTCTTTGGGTAACTGATGACTCTCAAATATGTCATCAAATAATTAAACTTTTTAGTTTTCATTCATCAAAATTATAATGTTAATTCATGCTAATATCATGCATATGCATCATTTTATGAAATCACTAACCCCACTTGATCCTTTGAACCAAGTGGAATATATTTAACATTTTATGGTTAGTAAACATTCAGAGACAGGTTAAGAAGATCAAGGAAAGAGACGAGGATCAAGAGGAGCGGGCAAAAATTCAAAGAAGCAAAAATTACGAAAATGCCCCTGGGCATGACTTAAGAGAAACCTACAAATACTCTCTTGAGAGTTGATTTTAGGTTGTTCAGAATTCCTCTCAAGGAGCTAAGGCTTGGAGAGGAAGGATTTCTGCACCCTCCAAGAGCTGCTGAGCATTGGAGTTGGGAGGAGAAGGAGCCTGAGGTTTAGCCGAAGCAAGAAGATCTCTACCTCACCGTGAGGGACGTGACACCGGGTGGAGAGATTGTTGAGGTTTCAGAATTCTCTCTTCTCCCTTCTGAAGACAATCTATATTGGATTGAAGATCACACCTTGTGTTTTCAGCAGTTCCAATAACAATTGTTGGTAGATTACTCTTAGAATTCTATTCAGTATTGTTTTCATTGATTTTCTTCAGTTATCCATCTCCAATCTTGTTCACCATTCTGTTCATCCAAATTCCAGCAAACCCGCAGGTTCAGCGAGAAGAAGCGCAAGCACAGACCCTCTGTGCAGCGACTCAGCCGCTGAACCGGGCACCGACCACCTGCGCGAAGCCTGTGACGGGCAGGTCGCCGCGCGCAGGTACAGCCTCGCGCTACGAGGAGCACCGCGCGGCCGTGGCGCGGCGCTACGGCGTGCGAGAGTCGCTCGCGCGCAGGCACCTTTGCGCGCAAGCATCACATGCCCCGCGCGCAAGCGCTCTTGCGCACAACGACCACCGCAAGCAGCTCGCGCTAGCTTGCAGCGATCGCTGTGCTCTGTGCGCAGAGGCACAAGCACACCAGGTGCTTGTGTTTTTGTCTTCTTCACAAGCGTGAGCTTGTGAGCAGGAGAACCTATAGAATTTTTATAATAAGTATATTTACAATTAAAACGGGGGTCATTCTGCCACAAGAGAACTTACTATACTGACCTAAGGTGATTAATTAAATTTCCCTGAAGATAGTTAAGTTGATTAAAAGAACTGAATTATATATTCCCCGAGATAAACTAACTCAAAAGCGAGAATCAGTATTGTCTTACTTGCTCCCTATGGATCGACCCTCACTTGCCCTAAGCCGTGAGGTTTACAAATTCGTTGTATAAGCTCAAATCCTCACACTACACATCAGTTAAATAACCAGTAAAAAACACTTAAAATTTGAGCATATCAGTAACGCGTCTGTCACCTGATTCATATCTAAAATCTCATTCTGTTTATTCTTACCAGATCAAGTTGGTATTTGCTTTGTGATTAATCAAGAGTCGGGGTATGCTCCTCAGACAAATTTTGGAACAAATGTAAATATCTTAGTCATGCATTTAGATATCCAAACAATTCAACAATGCCAAAAGATGTTATAAGACACACAATAGCTTTGTGAGAAACTAAATCAAGTGTGACGTCTTTTTCATGGTAGTCACATGTCTTTCGCCGGGTCTAATGTTATGCGTCAACTTCAAGCAATTGTCTACTTTTGTACCAGGATCAACATAAAAGTAAGCTCATCATCATCATCATCATCATTGTCATCATCGCCGTAATATTTATCCTCATCATCATCATTATTGTCAGCGTCATCATTATCATTATCATCTTTGCTGTCATTACCATCATCACCATCATTGTCATCATCGCCGTAATATTTATCCTCATCATCTTCATTGTTGTCAGCATCATCATTATCCTCATCATCTTTGTTGTCATTACCATCATCATCATCATTCTCATCATTATCTTCTTCTTCATTTTCGGCATTATCATCATCATTGTCACTTCCATAAAAATCTATCGTAGCATCTTCCTGTGGGTCAGCTTAAGTTTTGATACTGTTAGGTTTCTAAAAGTCTCAAAATTTTCTCTTATCTAAAATCAGTTTCTCATCATAATTAACTATGTCTGATCATGTCTTGATGGTCTTCATTATAAACATCACACATGCACTAAAATTAATATGTTCTATTAATGAACATGCAACAAGATATGGAATGAGTTATTGGCTTGTCGGCCACATATATTTCCATCAAGGACTCAGGAGACGTTTAGGTCTCCAAATTAATATGAAAAACCTTCTTCCTAATAATAAAATGATTGGTGAATGATAAATCCATGTGTTCAAAAAAATAATTTAAACAAACTAGTCCACCTTTTCATATTATTACCAAATTCACATGTTTAATAAACACATTTAAAAATTAAGGACTTACAACCCAAGGGGTAGATTTTGTTCCTCATGCATGGGTTTTTGTTCTTGTAATAATGGGGGCCTCTAATCTATAAATCTTAGAAATGAAAATTTATTAGGAATTCATTTTTTATGTATTAAACGTTTCCTCTAGAGGAAAGGAGACATAAACATGAAGTATTTTCCTTCTATAGAAGGTGGAGTATTCTCAACTTTAGGCCGTATATGACAAGTTAGTTTGGAGTGAAAAAGCCTTAGGGGTGTTATTTGGAAGTTAAAGACATTGAGAAAGGAATGTTTAAATACAATGATGATGTCACACTAGAGAAGAATGCATAAAAGATATGCGTTAAGAAGGGAAAATGGATCATTCTATTTTCAAGACGGGAACGATGATAGAAGGCTTAAAATTTTAAGAAGCCTGAGCATGCTTTTAGGTGAAAAGAAACAATTGTGGGACTTATGTTAAGTCAAAACAAGCAAGGTCAAGTTTTGGAAGAAAGATTGAGATCTTGGCCAATAGATATTCTGATATTGTCCACACGTATCTGGTTGGCCTTAACCAAGCCACAAATCTTGGCAAAAAATTACACATTCCAGTCATCATAGAGTATTATTCAATATTCCTTTGGGTATTTTTTTTCAATTAAAGGTAATCCTATTAACACCCACGAGTGATCTTTACTGGGTCTGCAATATGTTTAAATGATTAGAGCTTGAAAAATATTTTTCATGGTTTATTTGATTTATATTTCTTGATTGGAAGTTGTTTAAAAAAGTGTTTGGGGCTTTTTTCATTTCTATCTCCTTCGCAAAGTCACATTGTTTCAAACATGATCTATTAGTTTTTTCATTCATTTATGAACCATTATCTCTCACACAATGTATTTTGTAACTCCATTAAGTTCATTCTTTGAATATTGGTAGCTATATTGATTATCTTGATCAATGTGCATGGTAACAACCTTTTTCATTTTGTATGTTATTTTGTGAATATTCAAGGGTCTCAGGAGAAAGCCCCTATTTATGTAAGTTTAACATTTTTTGGTCATATTTACTTATCTTTATTTTCATCATATGCATACGTAATCTACTAATCTACAAGATAGATATATAAGTTAAACCATTTGGTGACCTGTTGTGACTTGAAGATCCATTTGAATCACAATCCTCGGAAATACAAGACACAGTTGAAATCAGCAAGCACCCCACGAGGTGCAAACTTTTACTGCAATTAAGAATCTCTATAAGGAGGTCAATGAAGGAATGTAGAAGCATTTGGTAGCAGAGAAGGTTAAGAATATAGCGTATTGTGATGTTGGACCATGATGAGGTATCATTGATAAACCAGAAATTTGGATAGATAAGTCATTTTAAGCCTTTCATTTATGCACTAATATTCATAAATGTCTGTTACTTAGAACAGGGTACAAAATGTTGATTCAATTGTGAGAAAGTAAACTGCAATTCAAATATAGAATAATTATTTGACATGATTTTAATAGTCAAAATTTTTATTTGTCAAGAAGATGAAGGAAAACTAGTCAAATTGTTTTCAATAAAGAGACAAATAATTATGTTTTTTCTGCTAAGCTCGAGATTGTAATAATTTTTACAAATTTTTTTGTCCTTTTTTTACGACAAGAAATAAAATTTACGGATCAATCAAACCATAGGCCGCCATTCGTGCAATGAAATCGCACTAGAAACGTGTAGTGGATAAAAATATATTGTAATGCTTGCTACAAGAAGGATGTTTTATTGACGTTTGATATGTAGGAAAGCTCAATGTCTAGGCTATTCCATGGAATGCTCAAAGACAGAAAACGGTGAAAAATTCAAATAACAATTCAGGAGATCACACAAACCCTGTTTTTACTTTCCTCGAGGGCTAAGTGGTGCTCTTTCTCTAAAAATTTAAATCACGCATGAACTCTCTCTCCTGCACATTTGTAAAACAGGAATGGATCAAAGAAATCTGATGAAATAAGCCTACAACAAGAAGTTGGGTGCAGAAATCCAAGATGAGATACAAAGGGGGAGGGATAAGAGACTAAATACAAGTTCCCTAACTCTCCCAGCCACGGGATTTAGTTCTAAGGGTTTGGAGGGGCTAGATTACTCAAAATCACATTCCCTCATTCGCAGAATTGAAAACATGAATTTTAAATTTGATATTTTGGGTTAGTTCCATAATTATTGCCTTTAATTGACCTGCTTCTTAAGGATATTGGAATGGGTTTGAGTGTCTTATGGTGTTTTATCCATCTTCTTATTATCTATTAGATTGCATGGGTTTCTCCTTATCTCCCATTGTATCCCAAATTCATCATTTTATTTCGTAGTTTATCCTTAAGGCAATGAATAATGATCATAGAAATATAAAAATAAGTGCTAAAATGAAGTATAAAATTATATTTTTATTGATTTAATCTATTGTTATATCGTGGCGGCCATTTTTGTCTTGTATCAAAATAATCTTGAAATCCTATTTGGGGTTGTACATAGATGTACAAGTGAGGATTGGGGAAGGTGAAGGTATACCTGGGACTGGAGTAATGTATAATTTGTTCACCCAACAAAGATAAAATATATATCTATATATTTTGAGATTATTCTCACATTAATAAATCCCCATAGCAGTAAGATGAATTTTGATGTAGAAACGGAAAATGTGAGACTAATTCACTCCCTAGATTATATGACAGCCAACTTAGGAATTTTAACACGAATTTCTACATTTTTTACAACATCCAAAATGGCCATTATGGCTCAGACACATTGGCTATCATACTCTTATAAACCAACCCATTTTTTTGATATTTTTGCTGTTGTTTGATATCACATTTCTAATGGAATTTTTTTCTATAAATTAATGACATTATATTGATAGAGGCATTATTTCTAAGTCATGAAATCTAAATCTATCAACTATAATACATTTTGTGGGAATTTGTCGAAGGGTTTATTTGGTTCTTGTTTTCATCCTCCAATGTATCATATTTAATTCACTAAAATCGTGGAAAATCTGGGATTTTTTTCTCGTGAGTAACAAAGCAAATGATTATTAAAAAATGATATTCTGGAACCCAAAATCCCAAGGCCATAATGGACGGTCATTTGATGACAGGCGACTCATATTTTACGAGCAGAAAGCTTAAACTTATTGAAGAAAGAACGTACTTATTTTGGATCAAAAGAAGTTATAATGCACAATGTGTTGCAGCTTTGTTAAATTTACCAATGTAGTTTGAATCAATACAAGCCATCACTAGAAAATGAATTTATACACGAAAAGGTTGGTCGAAGGTTGAAAACAGCGCCCGCATCACAGATTAATGGACCGGAAAGTTTCTGATGGGCCATGCCAGCTTACTCCATTGGAGAGGTCAATGGAGTTGTCGTCATTGTCGTCGACCTCCCACCGGTTCGCATCCAGGCGACCAGCACGCCGGTTCAATGAAGACACCTTGATTCGAGTATCCTGGGTGAAATCATGACCGTACTTTATCGCGTTTGGATTTCTTTTTTCCTTCTTCGTTTAGTCATATTTCTGTCTTTGTTCTCGTCTAGGTGGTATTCATTGCTTTGGGTACGTGTTCATATCGTTGCCTGTTGTGTCGTCCTGTGTCATCAATGGAAGTGTCTTAACACATTTCTTTTTTGTTTTGTTAAAAAGGGGTTCCTTTGCATATGACTCCCACCCTTATTAAGGGTGCCCCTACCCCTAGTAAGGGCCATTGTGTTCCTATGTAAGGGGTATGATGGAGCCCTAGTCCCTCAGTCCATGTATTATCTTTAAAGTATTGTTTTGGTTCAATATCTGGTCTCACAGAGAAAGGAGAAAGGAGAAAGAGGATAAGAGGTAGAGGAAGAGTGGGGAGGGAGAGCGGCAGAAGAAATCCTGTCGGGTCATCTAGGTCCCGTCGCAGTGCCGTTGAATCCTCTAAGGATGTGCCATACGACCGCATAAGGATACTCTTGTGCCCTATGGTATTGTTCTTGTACCTGAATCCTCCTTCAGATACTTGGATATGCGCCACTAGCGTGGGTAGTTGCACCGCCTGTGATCCATCTTCAGCATGCGCCTTGCTAGGAGTCCACCTCATGGTTGACCCTTCCTAGTTTGACCCGATGTTGGCCTCATCGAATTGCTTGACCAAATGGCTGACACTCCCCCTTTCCAAACATCAGAGTTGCCCTGTGTGACACGGATCTCGATTGGCAAGATTGACTACTCGTGCCACCTTGTGGATGACATTTCCGCATGGCCACTGAACATTCTGGTCATCTGGAACCACTGGTAATCATGCCTTGTTTGCACCGCTTGGGTGTGTTCCTGACCGTAGAAACATCCAGTTGCACCCTCCAGTTGTTCTGCTGAAGTTGCACCAGCGAAGCCCACGTAGACTGCTCACCAATCCATTGGCTGAAAGTATCCCCCGAACTGTCGATCCTACTCCCAAAGATCGCAAGTGGTCAGCCTGATATCTGGACAACACTAGCTGAGCTGTTGCAAGATGTCCGTGCACCTTATCTATGCTATAATGACTGCGCACAAGGCCTGTCAATACCATTGTGCATGGGATGTGTACAACTAGTACTGCCTGGCTCGTCCTTGCCATGACCCTCTGCGTGTGGGTTCGATCTGCTACCCACGCGCCAGTTGTTTGATGGTGTGCTAATTGGTGTTATCGTGTCCTTGGCCCCTCTACTAAGTTCCCACTCAATCTCATCTCTCCTCTAACACCTCGCTCCAACATGCGATAACTGACTATCGAGCTGCGCGACACCCTCCTCCAGCACCCCTCCACCACACTCGCCTGTACCGGTTCATATCAACAAAGACATCCACGACAATAATGATACCAATAAGGTACGTAAATCCACTTTCTCATTAGTTAATTTACGTCTTTCAGTAAATTTTTGGCTACACTCCACCACGCTCGGGTTAGAAATAGGTTAGAGATTATCAAGAAAACTACGAATTGAGTGAATTCCTAGGTACGGGTTAAGCCAGTTCATTACGTACGAGCGTCCAAGGAATTATTATGTTTGACGTTGTAGTTACCATCATCGTTACAATGAGGGTCAGAAGGTCACTGTCACTGCCATCGATCACACACCCCGGAGCTACAAACTTAGTGAACCCCATGAGTCAGGGCCTGTACGTATGTCTGCCTAGGTCACATGACATCACGTAGTTACATTCCCTGTAGGGAATTACCTGTCAGACGACGTCATTGGCGACGTCCGACTTTTTCATTTAGGTATTCAAGTATCCCCTCAGTACCGACTGGGCGACGTCTTGACACTCAATTGTATTTGTAGAATTCAATGATTAAAAAATCAAGGATCATGATTAAAACACAACCTGCTATCCACAAAAGGTCAATGATGACTCCATTATATAAATAAATCATAAAACCATGATGTCAATCAAGCTGACAGAAATTATAATAGAATTTCATCAATGACTCATACCCATGAATTCAATGAACACTTTCCATTAGAGCAGCCACTATCAGTCATTGGAATCTTCACAATAATGGCTATTAAATCGGTCATACTAATCAATGAATTGGATTAGATAAATATATTTTATCCATACATCAATGTTAATCAATCTGAAGTTTAATTACGAAAAGAATATTTAGAATACACATTTAAAGTCTAATGTTCTCCATATCACAAGATCATCAGATACTATACATTAATGAGGATGTGCTCTATGCCACTAGAAATGGGTATTCAGCAGTAGGAAAGCTAAAGTCTTCATACGTATGATATTTTATCATAAAATATTTCTCTCTTAGTGAAAGTTTCCCACATATATCTCACTAGCAAGTTCTCTCTTCCAGTTTGTAAAACTTCTGAAAGTGTCAAGTTTTGGTGCTTTTAGTTTTAAGACTGGAAAACATTTTTCTATGCAACAGAAGCTTAAAAGCATATCTAAAAATGGGAAACATTATCTTCCTTGCGGGGTAATTGTTACATCCTTGATATTGATGCTAGACATCGTCAAGACGTCGTCCGGTCGACACTGAGGGTAGCGGCTTGGTATCGAATTAGGATCTATCAGACAACGACAGTCAGTGTCATCGGATATTTCAGATGGACAGATGAATATTGATGGAAATGAGAAATGCCCTACGTGTAGTACATGCGAGTGCTGATGTGCGATTGTGCCATTCTAGAGATCCGACGAGGTCACCTAGGGTATGGTCAACCAGACCACCTAAACCTTGCTTGAGAGGGTCGAGGAGAACTATATTGCCGAACGGGAATTTCCCGCTTAGATGCTCACACTCGTCGGGCTCGCCCGACTCGTACCAGCCAGGTAAGACTCTCAGAGAATTCGTCGTCGTTTTCTCAACCTGTCTCACTCTCACCTACATCTAACCTGAGCGCAGAGGAGGCAAATTGAAAATTGAAAGTATACTGAAGTAGATAAGAGGCGTAAAGGGCAGGCGAGGGGTACCTTCGTCGCGTCCGGTGACAGCTATATCAGGGGTTACCATGGAGGTAACTAGAGGCAACGGTGACTCGATGGCGCAGCGAACCGTATGGTAGGCGGTGGGGTGACACAGTAGTGGGGCGGCGCGGTGCCGGGGTGCACGCGGGCACGGAGCTGAGGGTGGCTTGTCGCGTGGGCACCCAAGAGCTTGGCGCACCAGCAGCAGCGAATGCCGGCGTGCCGGGGAGTGACGTGTGTGGATCCGCGGGCACGGCGCGCGGGCACGTGGGCTGCGTCTTGCGGGAACGCAGCATGGGGACTGACAGGCGCTGGCAGAGGGCGTAGCCATGCCGAGGCAGCGCGCGTGAGGCGGGGAGTGGGCGTGGACGGAACGTGCAGCAGTGCCGACGTCGTGCGCGCGAGGCCGGTAGCGGGTGGAGCCGTGCGATGAGGGCGCACGGTTGGCGGGGGAGTGGCGCACGTCGGAGGCGCGTCTGGAGGCGCGCACGGCAGCATGGCAACCGGCGGCTTGGACGGCGACAGCTCACAACGGCGGCGTATGGCTGGAGCGGCGGTAGTTTGCAAACGGCGGCATATGGCTGGAGCGGCGGCACTAGGTGGCGAGGGAGAGAGAGAGATTGACACGGCGGTAGTGGCGGCGCTCGTGGCGGAGAGCGATGGCGGCAGTGGCGACCCTTCTTCCCTCCTCTTCCTTCTTCCTCATCCTTCTTCCTTCTTTTTCTCCTCAACGTGAATGACCCTTCGAATTCCAAACGTTATTTTTTTCCAAGAAAATCAAGAGTACCTAAGGAGGGCGCCCACCCCTTCCTCTTATAGGGAGTAGGTGGATGGGCCCCTTCAAACAACAAAACAAAAATAAAATAAGGGAGAATGGCTAAGGCGGCTAGGGCCCATTAGCAGGAGGGGAAGATATCCTCATATGGGTCTTCCCCTCGCTACAACGTAGATGCGGGAAATGAAATATAGATGCGGGAAATAGAAGATAAGCGAATCGAAGATGGCGCGTCGTCACGCAGAATACTTGAACCCGGGTGTGCGCGTCATTGCTTTGGCTTGTCGCGTCGGCTGGACGTGCATCGGTGGTGGGCTCGATGACGATGCAGGTTCCTCGAGCGACGGTCCTGCGGTGTCGGATGGTGCAACGCCATCAGATATCCTCTCTTGGAGGCTGTTAAAATGCCTTACCACCAGAAATGTGTGTGCAATCAAGTTGCTTTTAGATCTCCACCTCTGTCTATCCAATTCTTTTGAGGATCTTGCAAATATTCTCTCCAGGAAGACACGCTTCATGGTTGAAAGCAGGAATGAGAACAAAGACAATGTGAGATGCTAGGTCTGGCTGCATGGGACCCTGAAATGGGTCTCGTTCCCCTATTTATACTCTACTTAAAAATGTTAGTAAAAATTCCTTAAGAGAAATATATCCATCAATTCCCCTAAAATTTTTTGCCTATGTTTGTCTAGGTCCATGAATCATTTTAGATAATGCCTTTAATGGCCCTAACAGTTATTAGCCATCCGTATTATGTGTATATATAAATATATAAATTAACTATTGGTCGATTTAAAATTTTTTGTGCATAATTTTCAGATTTGACATGGCATCTATATATACATCTGCCGATCCATCTAGCTTCTCTGTAGATATCTTCATCTACAATTCTGTGTATATATCATTCAATGTCCCTATATATCTATGAATACATAGCCCGATATATAAACCAATATATAGAATGACAGACAGATGGACAGAAAGATGTATACAAAGATTAGACAGATAGATACATAGACATATAAAGAAATATATCAGATAGATGGATAGATAGATTAGATAGATACATAGATAGATAAATAGATAGAAAGATAGATAGAAAGATAGATAGAAAGATAGATATATATATCCGCCCTTCTAGCTATCTGCCCACCTATCTGTGTGTGTATATATATATATATAAGATTAAGCTTTAAGGGCATTTTTATATATATCTGCCGTTCTAGCTATCTGCCTACCTATTTGTGTGTATATATATATATACCAAAGATTAAGCTTTAAGGGAATTTTTAGCACAATGTTTTAATGTGTGTTTTGATTAATGTTCAATGTGATGCATGCCTCAATATGGGTTGTGATCAAGGCACAATAGGCTCTCAGTCAAGTAGTTTAATGATTGTGTGTGAAGATAAAATAAGAGCCTTAGATATATTAAATGGCTACTTAGTTTGACCATACACTGAACAAGTCAAATCATATACTTAGGACTTTCAGCTGTACAACATGAAGATAAACATAGTTTTTACCACTGTTCAGGTATTTGTGTGAATTTGTCTTCATTTGATTTTTTGAATAACTTGTTCAAAATATTAATTACTACCTTTAAAGTATTTAAGGCTGAAATTTTTGATGATTTAGTGAAAATTAATTACATGAAGATATTATTATCCAGTGGTGATATCTTTATTCAAATGATGCGGTAAACATAGCTAAATGTTTAATATTATTTTAAATCTCAATTCCTTGGCATAATGAATAGTTTTTGCTCTTAACTCTTTGAAAGTATTTTGAATTGGTGACACAATTGTAAATATAAAGGTTCAAATTAAAATGATTATTATTTTATATTGCTTAATCATACTGAATGAATTAGACTATTGTAATCTTGACAGATTACAGTTATGCCCTTTCACATTTCCAAGTCCATAAATGCAGTTTTGAGCCCTAACTTCAAACTCCCTTTTCCTTGCCCTTTGAAAATCGCTGTCCTAAAGCTACAAAGATATTTCAATTCTTGGAGCAATTTTCAAGCAGTTTTAAGCATTCTTTGTAGAGATCATTTGTTTCTAACATCGATCCAAGTCCATAGAACTTAGAATCGTAGTTTTTGGTGCATAATACTTCTAGATTCAAACAAAATAAGGCTGGGATCTGAACTTTGGACATCCTCGACCCTGTGAGAAGTTTATAATTGTTAGCATATTTTGTGTACTGATTTGAGCTTTTTTTGAACATTCTCATTCTCAAGAGTTCTCACCATTCCTTTTACACTACTGGCAAATTCCACATGAATTGCTTCTAATATCCATACATAACCACAAAAATTTGAATCACATTGTTTGGTTAAGTTTAAAAAGAGTTACAGGGGTTTAAACTTGGACACAAATGAATCGAGCGGTAAACAAAGGATGTTGAAATGTATATCTCTAGAGATTTATCCGATTTATTTTTGAATACTTTGTATGAAATAAAAGTTGTGCAAAATTGTGTTACAAAAACATTCCAGGTAGAATCATTGCATTTGGTCCAGGATTGAAAAACATATTGGAGTTTTAAACGTCAAAGGTCAAACACGAATAAAGAATTTTATCCAAAGAAAAATGTGGATGAGAAGAAAAGTGAAGCAATAACGACCAGAAAGGAGGTATTACTGAAGGGAAGTCATAGGTATATTTGTCTCTGACTTAATATAATTTTGGCATAAAAGTATTCTTGTTGATATACTTAAAATCGGTCCTTATATTGAATACTATATTAAGTAACGACCAATACTAAATGTTGTTAAGGAGAATACACTATTAAAAGATATACTATTATTGCTAGATCTTTGTGATCACTCTGGTTAAGGTTTTGGGGCCTAATCGAAGTAGATTAGGCAACATCATTTTGTGAACGCCGTTGAGGTTTGAGGACGACAAAGCTTCATTGACCTTTTCTTTTTTCTTGGTATCCTTGTTCAGCCCTTTTCCAAGTGATTTTTTTGGGGGGCATTCACATAACTTGGTTAGGGCACATTATAACCTCAGGACGTATATCCCTGAACATCATTAAAGATTAGCCTAAGCTGTCTAAAACACCTAACTGTGTCTTCCATTTCCCCTACCTCATTTCTTTGGTAGAAAAACCATAGGCTAATTAAAAATAAAAATATAATATAAATAGATCACCAAATTCACCCCCCTCCTAGGTTATTCCTTGTCCACCTAAACTAACATATACATAGACAGATATATGGGTAGATTTGTTGAGACTGAGAGATCGGTAGAGAGAATAAGAAGTAAATATGTTTACTTAAATAGATGCATATGATGAAAGACTAAGACCAATCTCCAAATGAATATATAGAGATAGGTGGGGATATCAACTGTGGTAATGCCATAGGATAGAGATAGATATTAATTAGAAAAAAGAGAGTGGAAGTGAGGCAATAGAAAATGATACAAAAACTATGAGAGATTGAGGGATCGAGGCACGTTCCAAAGGGAGGGGCAAGAGATTTATACCTAAGTTGACGATGATAGGCAGATATGGAGATATTGAAAGAGAAATTTTAGAAAAAAGATATAAGCCAAGCAAGGAGAGGTTAAGGGATATATATTTTTCGTCGTAGAGAGACAGAGAGCAGCAATATATTATAAAATGCCCTTTTGTATAGACACAGGGATTTAACCCATATTCATGTTCCACATGTAGACACAGTTGGAGACCACACCTCGAATATTTTTTTATTATAAGAAACCAGTTCATGCTGCCCATGAACTATTGGAGTTGTCCTTCTCATATGTGTCATACCTTGAGAAAGGCTGATCAAGGCTTGCGATGAATCTGTACTTGGATGTTTTCTCCTTTCTTCGCAAAGAGTCTTTGGCTGCCTTGGGGAGGGATGCAGGCTGATAGAGAATGATCAATGAAGATATACTGAGCAAGAGAGAGACATGGTTGTTTATTAGCGGGCTCTGCAACTTCATCTTGGAGCCAGGGACTAAAAACCTCACAAAATCAATGTCCCATCAAACAATAGATTTGCCTTATAAACCTGCACTATAATACGGTGTTTTGCTGAAGGATAAATGATGGCTATGGAAATTAAAAAAACTGACAGTACGCAGCACCAGAGTATCACTAGGAGTGCCTAGTTTCTGAGCTTGACTTTGACAAAATAAAGTTATTTAGTGTCCGGAATGTCGGCTTTGGTGGCAGGCAGTAACTGGAGCTTGGGCCAGATACTCAGACTTTGGTGGAGGTTAGTACATTGAAATTGGCAGGAGAGACTTGGGGTTTGGTTGTGGTTGATACACCATACCTAATGGCCGTGACTTAGGCTTTGGTGGCAACGAGTACATGGGAGCTGGTGGTACCGTGTAAACTGCTATATCGAATTTACTAACATAGTCAATCATGGTCTTTAGGATAATATTTAAAATAATGAGAATCACTATTTTTCATGATATTATGGTAGAAGAGTGACGAATTGAAAAAAAATATTCTGTTAGTGAGTGAAAAGTAAGAGACCTAGGTACTACACGCCTAATGGTATGCATAGTAAGGCTTAACATCTTCACATAATAATGTGTACTCATTTCGTCTCTCTGGATATCTCTGGACACTTATCAATCTCTATGTATCTCTATAGCTTTCTTATATCTCCGTTCATCTCACGCTTTGCTCCTTTATATTTAGATGTATACGACTCATAAAATTTGCATTACTTCAAATTTTGATCGTTTAACCTTTTGGATTTATATATAATATATATATATATATATCTTTGGCACTCTTTTACTCACTATCCCCCCCCTCATTTGGAACTCTGCCATTGGCTTTGTTTCTCTCTCCCGCTATGGTGCCCTCACGCGCTCTCTCCCCCCCCTCTTCCTTTGGCCCTCTCCCGCTTTGGGGCCCTCCTGCTTTCTCTCTTCCCCCCCCCCTCTCTCTCTTCATTTGGCACTCTTCCATTGGCTCCATCTCTCACTTGATTTCCCACACCCTTTTGTCACTCTCCCTTTGTCTCTCTTATTTTATCACTTCTCGTTTAAGTCTGATTGATGTTAGTTGGGTAAATATGAGCATGCTAGTTATATTAAAGGTTGTTGGCAAATAAAACTCATATTGTGTCTTTTGTCAGGAGTGCCATAATTTTAATATTCTGGTCACTATTGCTGAACTTCTCAATAGTACTAGTTTTGATGGAAATAACTAGCCACACACATTTAAATTCTCACAAAGGTGTTGATGTAAATAACTACCAACATTTAGCTTCTCTAAACACAAAGCATGCAGAACCTCACAAATAAGCATTTTTATTCATTAAGAGATAGGAAAACATACATGGATGATGCATTATTTTGAGCAACCACATATTATGCCAGCATTACACTTGCTGCGCATCGAGATAGGGCTCACTTTCTTGCTTCCCAAGAGAGAGAGCAAAGCCTTATGAAAATCCATGTTGTGTGAGGAACTAGTAAGGCCGTGGGGCGTATGGGGGAGTAGGTGGTATGTGTACACTGGTGCTGTTGTAGGAGACTTGGGCTTAGGTGGTGGCGAGTTCACGGGGGTTGGTGGTGGACACGTTGGCTTTGGTGGCAGTGAGTACACGGAATTCTGGGGAGGAGACTCGCGCTTTGGTAGCGGTAAGTTCACTGGGGTTTGTGGGGGAGACTTGGGCTTCGGTGTTGGCGAGTACAGCAAAGTTGGTGGGGGAGACTTGGGCTTCATTGGTGGTGACTTCAGCGGAGTTGGTTGGGGACACTTGGGCTTCATTGGTGGCGACTTCAGCGGAGATGGTGGGGGAGACTCTGGCTTTGGGGGTGATGAATACACTGGAGTTGGCAGAGGAGACTCCGGCTTTGGGGGTGATGAGTACACTGGAGTTGGCAGAGGAGACTTGGGCTTCGGTGGGGAGACTTCATCGGAGTTGGTGGGGGAGCCTTGGGCTTTAGGGGTGGCAACTAGACCTGAGTTGGTGTGGGAGACTTAGACTTTGGCGGTGGAGACTTAACTAGAGTTGGTGGGGGAGACTTACACTTCGGCGGTGGCGACTTAACCGGAGTTGGTGGGGGAGACTTGGGCTTTGGTGGTGGCCAATTCACCGCCGTTGGTGGGGAAGACTTGAGCTTTGAAGGTGGCGCGTACACTAGAGCTGGTGGCGGAGATTTTGCATTCGGTGGTGGGGACTTTACTGGAGTTGGCGGGGGAGACTTGGGCTTCGGTGGTGGGGACTTCATCGAGGTTGGTGGGGGAGACTTGGGCTTCGACAGTGGCAAATATATTGAGGCTGAGAGGGAGAATCGGGCTTTTGTGGTGGCAATTTCGCCAGAGCTGGTGGCGCAGATAGGATTTGGCAGAGGCGTGTACACTTGAGAGGGTGGTTAAGATTTGGGCTTTTGTAGTGCTAAATATGGGAGCTGGTGGTGGGGAGACTGCTTTGGGGGAGAGTAGTATACAAGAGTTGGGGGTGACAATGGTTTGGGAAAATATTTGGTGGCGCCATTCACATTAGCAAGTTCCTTAGATGTGGCGACAACATGAAGCTGAGCCAAAAGAACAGTTGTGAGCACTATGGTTGTGATTCTCCCCCAAGGGGATGGATGATGTAATACGATCGGCCGGGATCGATCGTATTACATTACACCACAAGAATTTGATGAATAATTTTGTGAATGATATGAATATATGACGATGAAGAAAACGTCGAATGAGCAAGACTCGGTCGTTTACAAGCAGGGAAGAAGACCTCTCCGATCAAGGGGAAGATATTGACCCTAGATCAAACTCCCAATGACCCTCTTGATCGACTAGACCACTACGAGGTAAGGGGCGTGTGACGGCCCTAAGATGTTCGGCGTTCAAATATCCTTTCAAATCAATGAATATCCTTTCAACCACAAAAATAAGATCCTATCTCTCGACGAATGTGGCTAACCCTATCCGTAGATTATATTGAAAGAGGGTAGCGGACGAGATAGGGGAAGACGACACTGAAGGCAGTAATAATACTGGGAATGACGGAGGGGAGACAAGAGGGTACCTCGTATGTCGATAGTCCACGGCGTGGGAAATGGTGTCTCGACGTAGTCAAAGGCGATGGGAGATTCCGCGTGGGTGAGGGACAACAAGGGCGGAGGATGGGGTTCTTGGCTTGTAATCACCCCAAGAATGCCTCTAGATGCTGGCTCGTGTCGATTCTTGAATTTCTTGCGCAGTAGTTGATCAGGAACGCCACGAAGGTGACGATTTCTTGAAGCTTTGATCGTTCTTGAGCGGTAGTAGATGAAGAATGCCAAGAAGGTGGTGGTTTCTTGAAACCTTGGGGTTCTTGAGCGGTAGTTGATCAAGAACGCCAAGAGGGTGGTGGTTTCTTCAAATCTTGGTGGTTCTTGGTGGACGGCGATGGCGGTGGCGGGGACGATAGCCTCCAAGAAGAGGGTTCTTCAAAATAACCACCCAAGAAGTCTGTGATAGAGGGGTGTTTCTTGATCTTCTTGGATGGATCTTGGAGGAGGTCGATGGTGGCGGCGGACGACGGCGGCGGCGGGGATGATAACCTCCAAGAAGAGGTTTCTTGGACGTTTCTTGGGGGCTAACAACCCAAGATTCCCAAGGAGAGGGCGTTCTTGGAGGAGGTTGGCGAAATCTTGGGGAGGAACAATGGCGACGCGTACCCGGAGTGATCTCGACGGTGACGGTTGAAGATGCTTCTCCCTTGGTGACGTTTTCTTGAATCCTTGAGGCCCTTCAAAGTGATCTCGACGGAGGGCTTCTTGGCTTCAAGAAGGGAGGAATTCTTGAATGTTTTAGCTTCTCCGGAGTGATCTCAACGAAGACGTTGAACGCGTTCCCACGGAGTGGTCTCGACGTGGGGACGCAGGCTCTACTACACGGAGTGGTGTCGATGATGGCGAGGACGCCAACACTTCAGCATCGAATACGTCACCATGGTCGACCGGAGTCAACCGAAGTCAACATGCCACAACCGTCGACAAGCACGTCTCCACCCACGCACGTCCCTACGCGCGTCATGACACGACGCTAGAGGCAGATCCACAACTGCCCTTTGGCGTGACACGGCGCACATCTTTATTTTCTCGTCATTTTCTCTTTCCTCCAAGGCCTATATATAGGCCATTGTTTTCAAGAAACATTAGGCAGTCATAATTCAAGAATCGAGTTTTTGTTTAACTCTTCTTGGAGGATTGCCTAGCCTCCCCTATCTTCCACCTTCCAAACCCTAGTCGCCGTCGCCGCCGCTACCGCTGCCGCCGCTACCGCCACTACTGCAGCCTTGCGACGTCGGCCTCCCCTCTCCTCTCTCTTTCTCTTCTCTCTCTTTCTCTCCATTCTCTCCTCTCTCTTTCTCTCCAAGGGGGCCACCCAGACTGCCCACGCGCCGCCTGCGCGCTGCCTGCGCGCTGCCTGCGCGCCGCCCGCGTGCCATTTGCGCGCCGCCCGCGCACCGTTCGCGCGCACTGCCCTCGCCTGCCCCGACAGCCTTTGCCAGGGCCGCCCGAGTCCGCACTCCAGCTTCGGGCGCGCGGGTGTTCGCCCACGCTTGACGCTGCATCCACGACAACCGCACTTAACCAGGGCCATTCGACGCCTAGAACGTCCACCCTCGTCCTCGTCTAGTGGGCCGCTCAACACCCAGATTTGCCCAGCCTCGTCACGTTCAGAATTGCCCGCAACCTCTTCACGCACTGCGGTGCTGAGGTACGCCTGAACTCTTTGGTGTCGACGTGTTCTCCGTCTAGTGTTTTCTCGGGAAGTTTCCACAGCCGTCGGAATCTGAATTGGTTTCGATTCTCTACTTCTTCAACCTACCTCTCGAGTGTTTCCTCGCGACGCGAATTCGACGTATTGATTTCGGTGCTTAGGCATCGTCGTGGTGGGGGAAGACAGTACTCTCGCCCTCGATAAGGGTCAGAGCTGCACCACCAGATTTTCATCGGTTTTTAAAGTCTGGATCCGACTGTGAATTTCTGTGGATTGTTTTATCCCTCACGACTATCCTACCCCTAATCCTGTCGTCCCGCCCTTCCTCGCCTACCCCGTAGTCATCCTACGTCACTCGACGTGGGTGGAAATAGCCAATTCCCTCTACTCTACTCACTACGATAGGTGGAGAGAAGAGTTGTAAAAATTCTTTCAACAAATGACTCAAATGTTCCTTGGGCATGCTATCCCCTTATATAGTGAGGATAGGTGCCAAGTGAACGTGGGGAGAGGACGAACCATCGCGAGACGTGGTTCGGCCTCTCCTTACAATTTGAAAATAAAACTGAAATTTCAAAAGTAAAAGATAAAAGGCGAGGCCCAACATTGGCCCAGTCCATGAAATCCAAACACACAAGCAAAACATTAACAAACACAAGGGAAGATATACATGCTTATGCAGGGTACTTGAACCCCGGGTGGCGAGCTTCGATGCGAGCTGCTCGGCGTGGCTGATGTCGTCCCATCGTGCCGTCTCCAGGATGGTCCTCCATCAATGGAAATAGAACCGTTTTGTCCACGCAACCCTACAACCGGATCTAAGAAAAGAGGAACTTCAGTCGCTGCAAGGTAGTGCTGATGCTTTGTGTTTGCGATCATTTATAAAGATTTGTAGACTTCCAAGTGTATTATTTTCCGTGGGAGCATCAAATGTGAGGGGAGCTCCTCCGATTAAATATCCACTATTGTATCTTGTTAGGTCACTTTGATATATTTTTATTTGTCGTTATTATCACCAATCTGCTCCCCTTCACGTTTTGGATCAAATTTCATGGCGGGTGAATGGTACACGGGCCCTGCCATTAGACTGGGAATAGAGAAATGGAAAAATGCCTCTGTGATGTTGCAGAAACCTATAACAACGCGACCAGTCCTTAATGCATGCTTTAGTTCAAGAGTGAGGGAAGAACTTTAGTAAAAAAATACTTTCGATTTCTTCCAAATTGGACAAGGTTATTGCAATTTCATATACCAGTCCTTTGCTTTGTCCTCTAGAACATGATGAAAGTAAAACATCTTAACATGCTCGGTTGAAATTCGGTGCATGAATTGAGATGAGAAAATCATGGTGTAATTGCCTAAGAAATAGTATGGATTTTCATGGCACTTTCTAAAGAATTTAGGAAGGGAATTAAGTAAGGTATTATTGACTTTGAATCTAACTCCCTCTTGAACATATAAAGCAATAGACGTAGATTCTCTTACAGTTCTTGGATTCACTTGCTCTAACAGAGCCTTTCCTGGAGGACTACGAGGTAGTTGGCATCTACGCTGATATTGGAAATTTCCCTCCATCCCTTTATTTTGGCTTTTGGCAAGATCTCTGTTTATATTGTTCTCTTCTTGATCCTGTGTCATAAAAGTCTTCTTTTGAGACCTGGTTAACACCCCAAATTCAACGAGAAAATATGAGATTATACCTGTTAAGGGTAAAACTACCCTTGATAAGGTAGAGAGTAAAAAAATTGAAATTCAACCCACTTAACAACACGTTGCTCCCTGGCAACAGCGCCATTCGATTAGTCCAAACTAGGGGTTAAAAATTGATGAAGAACAGATCACTAACCAGAACATTTGTAAGGTAGGTATGGACTTAATCCACTAAGGTATTACCTTTGTGAGTAGTAATTAGTAAGGGTCAATCCCACAAGGAGCTTGGTTGCTAATTAGGATGAATTTCAATATGAATTTTAAGTTCCATGATTTTACAAGTCCCATTTGATAAGGCTTTAATTGTTAAGAGGACTTACTTTTAGATAAAAAACATGCATACTAGTTTTACTAGGTAAAAAAATTTCCGTAACGATCCTAGGCAGAGAATGAGTTTTGAGATTTTTTTTTGAATTTCTTATCGTCTCCAAAGAGAGAAAAAATTCTGAAGTTAATAAAATTGTAATTCACTTGACTGGCTCAGAGTTGTTGAACTATACAATAGAGAGTTGTCCTGATCATTACCGAACTGAGTTAACTCTGTTCGTGAACAATTCCTGACAATTTGAGTGAAGAGAGATATGCATGCACAGTCTTTGGGCACTCTGCCATCGATTGCACGGGCAGAAGTGCCTACTTGTGCGCTGGGCTTCGACACTTCGCTGCTTCGCTGCTTCGCCGCTGGTTGCACCGGCGGAGGTGCTCTCACGTGCAGCGGACCCAAACGACAATATGTGGAGTTCCATAAGTTGTTTTGACACGTGTGAGTAGGCGCTACAAAAGCTTAGGACGTTGGCTATCTGCCTAAGTATAGCTAAGAACCATGGGAAAAGACTGGGAGGAGATAGAATGAGAAGAAGAGAGGAACCTTTTTTATCACACCCAAAGGGCCCAAGGTGATCTCTTCAGCTCCCTACCAAGTGGATTCAAAATCTAGGACGCTCCTAAATGATGTAACGCAACCGCCCGATTGACGGTGTGGTTACATCACAATGAGGAAGTGGTTATAATGTTTACAACACGATAAATGCAATAAAATAAATGGAATGTAAGAGAAACCCACTGATTGGTCCTAACTAAGGGGTACAATTTGATTGAGAGTCATTTGTAAGGATAGTTAAGAACCAATCAACATTTTAATTTCCTTACTAGTAGTATTTTAGTAAGGGTCGATCCCTCAGGGAGCTAGGTAGTTAGTTAGAAAGATTTTAAACTAGTATTGCAAGTTCAAGATTCATATAACCTTTTTTGTAAAGCTTTTAGTGATTATGAAGGTAAATGTTCAATTAAGAAGGATGATATGAATTTTACCAAGTGTAAAAAAATTTCCGTAGAAAGTTTAGATTGAAAATAATTTTTGAGAATTTTTTCAGAATTTTTTATCATCTCTAGAGAGAGATAAAAAATTCTGAATTAATTGAATGGAAAAAAGAAGAGGAGGAGAGAGATAGCGCACAAGCCTGGGCGCTTCCGCCACTGCTTGTGCGCTGGGCTTCGCTGCTTCGTTGCTCCGCCGCGCGCGGAGGTCCTTTCACGTGGTATGGACCAAAACGATGATATCTAGAGTTCCAAATATCGGTTTGACACGTGTGAGTAGGCGTTGGAAAGCTTGAGACGTTGGCTATCTGCTTAAGTATAGCCAAGAAGATAAAGAGAATCCTAAAAGGAGATAGGGTGGAAAGAACAGCGTAACCTTTTTGTCACACCACAAATGGCTCAAGATTGTTGCTCCAACTCCCTACCAACTGGCTTCAAGATCCAGGACGCTTCTAGAAGACTCCTCGCACCTTCTGAATGAAGATGGACCCAGGAACAAGCTCAAGAAAGACACAAAGTAAAGAAAACAATACTCAATTCTTGGATGCCCTCAAAGAGGGTGAGGGGGGCCCTTTTATAGGGGTACAGGTGTTTGTTTCAGTCATTCTTGGTGGTTGGATCATGGATGAACGTCCAGGATTGATTTCTTGAAGCTTCAATCTAGGTGAACAGACCCCAACCAACCAGATTCTTTCCCCCCAGGTCGAATTTGGAGGGAACAGAACAAGTTGGTTAGAGTTTGTTACAAATCATCTCTAGCCCTTGGATTTGGGCTGGAATGGATGGATGGATGGGTTCCACCTCATGGATCCTGGCCTGGATCTCGACCTTGGGCTCTCATCCAACCAGGATCTGCCATCTGGAGTCACCCCCATATGTCTTGATCAACCTGGAAGCCTCCAAGGACATTCTAGAAGGTCTCCTTCAAGCTCCATTACACCAAGCCTATCAATTGAGTCAGCTCCACTGGTCAGCGTGTATCTTTTTGATCTTTGCTCCTTTTGACTTGAATTTTTGTCCCAAGCTTTCAGACTACTTTCTTGACTTTCCCATAAAATTTTGTAATTTTATGACCATGAAAAGTCAACCTTGACCTGAAAAGTCAACACATTGGGGAAATCGTTAGATTCATATCCCACTTGACTCATTTCATCTTTAGGGTAGTGAAAAGGCATGATCTCATTACTATGCAAAAACAAGCAGTTTTGGCAATGATGTACTTACTTTTAGAAGATATAAGATTATTAGTGCATGGAAATAACTACCCTTATTTGAGTTTATCACCCACGTCACCACAATACTCGACTGTTGCTGACTAACTCATGAACCGCTAGGGAATTGCAGAGTAGGTTGTGACTAACGACATCCGTATGCGATATCCGTTATCGGATAACACATTATCAATACGCAAAATAATGTTGAACGCAAATGACATTTGTATCGGATATCGATAATGGATATTGGTATGGCTTATTGAATGGATAACGGTTACAGACATTGTTAGTGTGATAACAATATCGGATGTCAATATCGGTAAGAGGATAACATATCATTTATCGACTACCATATCAAAACAGATACTCGAATAAGAAGATGGTGCACATGTGTAGGGAAAATTGTATTTATTTATTTATTTTTCAAATAGAAAATCATATTGATTCTATGAAGCTGTGTAAGAAAAATCATTCTAAACAATGAAGTATTGATACCAATGTTGAGTTTGAGACGACTTTTGGAAAGTCGTAGACTACGTGTTGCAGATAATGGATTACACAACGGACAACAACTGACACACATTATCAAACATTAACGGTAACTTAATATTTCACATTAATGTAAAGATGGGGAAGTCAACCAAACACACATTATAAAAGTGAAGAAGGTCTTTAAAAAATTAAACATGATAAACACCATCGGTTCTCATTCCACAAGCCATCCGTTTCCCCCGCCGTCACTTTTCGCTGATGGATGTTGCCTTTTGTAGATAGGATGGGCGACTTGAAACTGGACAAAGTTAATCATTGCTGAGGTGAAATTGTAGTGGGTGCAATAGATGTGGTCTGCCCATGGCTCATAAAATGGATCACGGCTCACTGGGATGTGCGGCTCTAGTATGGGCTTAGTTGGATTGAAGCGAAGGCTTGCAAGGATTTGTATCGTACTGACATCAATCAGTTCTAACTGCTCTGGTGATAATTTAGGGGTAGTGATAGTGTTGTCTTTGATATTTTTGTCAGACCTTCCATTACTATCCCTGTCATCTTTAGAGTCAGAGCTGATGACGTGCACAATTGAGTCTTGTGGTTTCTTCGGCAGGCATCGATGTTCTATTGTTGGTTCTGACATAACGGCACCTGTCATGGTCTATATGGCTTAGGTAACATTGGCTGTAATACACAAATAAATACTCAAATATAAAGTAAAAAGTATCATATGTCAAGCATGCTATATAAAATGCACCTGTACTAAGAGCAGAGTTCTGGAAAAAAGTGTTTCTCCATGTTTGGGAAAAGGGTTAGATTCATCTTCACAATGCTGCATATGGACTTCATTGTAAATCCCATGTAATGCAGCATCACAGGAGTCCTACCACTTAGAAGCTACCACGACATCTGAAATAAAAAACCATCTCAAATTACCATCTATATGTATGACATAAGTAAAGATAACTAGAATCATACCTGATGTATCTGGGTCAAAATCAATGTTACCGTTAAGGAAAATGTCATACCATTTATTTTTTCCTTCTTAACACTAACACTTCACACACACAAGTGCCTCAATACTCATCCCCTCCAAACGTGATAAGTACTCTACCAGCTGAAAACAACCATTCTGATGGAGCACTTAGAGCAGGCACTGTTAATAATTCGCGTGCAATTTTTGACACTACTGGATAGACAAGAACACCCATAGTTACCCACCAGGCACGTGCAGAGTCTCTCCCTCCCTTGTGGGTTAAACATAAGAATGTCTCCATTTCCTCCAAAGGGGACGCTGGTGAGGTTGTTCTTGTACATGGTTTGCTGCTAAGGGCCTGATTGACCAAGCCTTTGATGGTTGTTGCTATGGGGGCATGGTTGTATCACGTCGTTCATGGGAAGATGCCAATGTAGTGGGGAGAATTCCAAGGACAAAGGATACCACCTTCAAATATGATGCCTCGTCAAACATTGACCCCTTACAAAATGGGTTGAGCAATGAGGCAGTGAGGACGGCATTGTTGTTCCATAACAGCTTCTCAAATTCGGCTAGTTTTGTCTACATGGCGACAACTGTATGCAGAAATGATGCGCGTTCATCTTGTGGCAGTCTCTTGCTTGCGAACAGCGTGGACGCAACAATCTGCTTCATGACGTTGTCCATGTGTCGAACTAATGCTCACACGAGGAGGACATCCCCAATGACAAACTCCTTCAACCTGCTAAAATGGTCGGTTGTGTACGTAAAAGGTCCCAATAAGAAGGAAAACCCTTAAGAAAATTGCATTCATCACGCGAGATCTTCGTCTTGCTACCCCCTATCGAGAAGAATGTAGTCCCTACATCAATCACATCCCTTTTGGCAATAGCTTCTTCTCGCATCTTGTGCGTGCTACTCCATCGTGTCGTGTAGTCAAGCGAGGGCAATCTTGGCTTCAATTTATGCATCCTGCATAAATCACCATAACATATCTATCGCTTTGTTGATCGACGTATAGCTCTAACTACTGGTCTCACTTTAGTCACTATTTCCCCAATCGAACTGTTGCGTCGCTGCAATGAGATGTCCTCTTCACTCTCCTCCATGTCTGATTAACTGTCATACATATCAGCAGTCCTACCGTCATCACTCTCCTCCTCGACTATGGGTGCCGTAGTGGGTATAGAGAAGTTCTTCAATGCAGCTTGAACAACAATGTTCACTATGTGTGTGATGCATGGAACATGTCGCCTAGCACTGAACCCTGTGCTCCTTCCACGCAGTCTTCTTCCTAATATGGCCATCATTTTCTTGTTGCTTGATGTGTTATCAGTGGTAACGACACATAACTGCAATGGAAAGCACATTAAACACTAGAGCATGCATTTAAAAGTATCAAATACAATAGTCCTAAAATTACTCACCTTTGCGTTGAGTCCATACTCTTCACGCACCTCGGCACAAATTTCTGCTGTAGACTCCCGGTCATGCATCCCAGAAAGCTCACGAACGGCAAGGACATGTTCACGACACATCCCACGAGCGTCAATTCAATGAACTGTTATCCCAAAACTCCACAACCATTTTCTGTCGTCTGACCATCAGGTGTGATCGCCACACGGTCGACATCTACTAATATGCAAATGATCCCCGCCTTCATCCTCTCAAACAACTTCATCGTCTAGGGCTTGATGACTCGGGCACTCGGTGACGGTACCTTGCTCTGTGTCACAAATCGCCATGTCTCCTTCCAAGCATTTGTATCAACCCGACGCCATGTCAAGTCTGTGCAACAAACTAGCCAACTAATGACCCCTAAATGGTCGCCTGCAACCGAAGAGACCTGATGTCCCATCATCTACTAAGTTGTGTATACATAGTTGCGTACTAATGCTGCCCTGCAGCGCATCATGTTCTTTTGGATGGACGAATTTGAAATCATAGCAAAATACGCTTGTACAACCGTCTATTGGGCTCTTAAGATGTACCGCCTTTGTCGCATTCTCCATGCGACAAATTTCACACTCGTATGTCGAATCCCCAACAACCGTGAAGTACTTTACAATGGGTGATCCTTTTGCTCGTCCACGGGGCTCCGAGACATCAGCAGTATGCTTTGCTGGTAATTCCTCAAAATCTGAATCCTCATCTATCTGAGATAAAGCCTCTCTATCGTTGACATGGCTGCTACTGGGGTGAAGTGTAAGGTGTATCTGTAATACTTTAATGTACGGATGTTAAAAAAATGACCCTGAATTGTACTTGAAAAATAAAATATTGCCATAAATAAGTCTCCAAAAAAAGCACTTGGAATTTGGACCCTATGACTTGGAAATTGTTATTTGATGAAAGTTAAGTCTCGTCTAATAGATGACGCTTTTTCTTTATAGAAACATGTGATGACTGTAAAGAAACCTGCGTAATTTGATAGACAAATAGATGATGTAGTATATAGGTACGTAGGTAAGAGGGGCAGAGTGTGAGTGAAGGAAATACATAATATTTTCAAGATCCTTCAATAAACAATGATGAAATAGATCGATGAAACAAACAATGCTAAAACAATGAAATAGATCAATGCATATGCGGTGGTTTACTATGTATGGATCACCTGCTCGGCATATAAATAAGGAAATAGTTTGATGCATGTGCAGTGACATGCAGTGCAACTTATGAATAATGGAAACAAATATTCATATGTATAGATCAATGAATGATGAACCATTGGTTGGGTGGAGGAGGCGGACAGACCTGAAGCGAGGAGAACCCTTGTTGTTGTATGGATCTGGTGACAACAATTGGTCACCAGCAAAATCGCAGATGAATTAAAATTGCTCTGGTTTGGCAAATCAAAGTAGATGGCAGCTCACAAGCAATATCCTGACTCCTAAGCCACTTCCAGCTCACGGTAGTTAGAAGAAGATGACAGATTGAAGAAGATGACAAAATCGTAGCCGTAGTTTGAGAACCCGAGTCAAAATCAAAGTGGGCTTCCTAATAGGAAGTTCCTATGGAGTCCACGTATTGGGCCAACAAACTATAAAAACCATGTTGGCCCATTACGAACATCTTTCCCATTATCCGATATCTGCACACAATATCGGATAATGAAACATGGGAAATTATACTTTCGCTGAATGGAGACAGATAACAGACCCATAACGAATAACATCCTGATTTTTTCCCATGTTCCGACATCGTTATCCGATAACGGATATCGGATAACGATTACGATAAGGCAGATATAAAATGAATGTTGAATGAAACATATGTTGTAATGGATACCAGCGCCCAGTTTTGTATCCGTTATCTAAATGGTGGCACACTATTGGAGAGGGTTAGGGGCCTGTCAGGCTCCCAATGTCCCGACGGAGCATGAAGAGATGGACCTGCGAGGAGGACAATCAATGTCCGAGCGCGTTCAACCCTTGACGTAGATGACCTGATCTGATACCAAGAAGGTAAAGAAATCACACACTAAAGTCAATGCTGGCTAAACCTACAATGACACTCTCTCGAGGGTGAATGAAGGATGGCACTGGGATAGTTAATCGTATTACAATTAGAGGGTAAACAAAAGGAGTCGTACCTGGTATGTGTCTTGCCTCTGAGCTGGGTGAGGCACGATCAAGGCTGATGATCTCGAAGGGGTCCTGAGGAAGGTAGCGTGACCAGCCATCACCGCTGATCCAACCACTAGAGGCCTCCCGATCGTGGGCACACTACGGCCGTCGTCAGAAGGAAGATCTAGGGTTGAGTCCTATGATCGGAAGGGGAAGGAGGACGACACTGAAGATGTCCGTCATAGGGAGGACGACGGGTCAGCGCAACTGGTTAACAGAGGACTGACACTCGTCCACAACCGTCAATGGTGAGCACTTGGTGGATTCAACTGGTAGTGGCGGATTGAGAGAGCCTTGGGGGGGGGGGGAAGGCACTCGATCGAGACAATGCTGGGAGCTTTCGTCAACCCGCTCCCTGAAGTGAGAAGGCGTGAGTGAGGACAGAGACCATGGAAGAGATATGACGGGGCAAAGTCAGAATGGGTGGCGGCGGCAACGAGTCCTTCGGGGGATGATAACGGCCGCACGTCAAAGGAGAGATAGCGGAGACGGCGGCATGGGGGCAGTGACCCCTTGACGGCCATGATGATCAGGATCGTGGTAGATAATCGGAGATCTATGGTTAAGGGAGGAATGGCTGCGTGCGGCGGTGGCAGGGCTCCTTCCTACGTTGATATCACGTACACGACGGAGGAGGGATCGCCGGTGGTGGTGGCATGCAGCAACGATATTGAAATAGCAATGGAGCAGGGCAGAGGTTCTGAGAGCGGCGAAGGCGGCGGCGCTCCTTTCGGCGTTGGTACTAATTGCATATTGGAGGAAGAGCCGGCGGTGGCAGCCGGGCATCGGTCTCGTGGATCTAATGAGGCTAGAAAAAAATTGAGCACCTCCAAGAAGGAGGGAAGGATCAATAGAGTTGGGGAAGGATTCAACGATGAACATTAACAAAATTAATTCAAAGAACAATACCCCAAAAATTGTGTTACGACATGCCATCCCTTATACAGGTAAGGTGGGTGCTCTAGCGGGCTACTTAGGGGAAATGATCATAGTGAGACGTCCCCCTAAGGGCTCGGATATGGAAAATGAAAGGCGTATGAAAAATTAAACACGGGCCTAAAACACGGTGCCCCTAGTAAAAGTACATGCAAAATAAAACATATGGTGACCGTCGAGGATGACCATTAAACCGGGTACTTAAAACTGGTGTCCTTAGCGTCAGCTCGGGCTTCTCGATGCGATTGTCAATGCGCGTGGGCTTGGTTCGCTCGATTGTCTCCCATCATCCTCTTGGGGTAGGTGGAACTCGGCTCTGATGAAGTAGAGCCCATGATACTGTCGAGTGGCTGGATGAGCTCTGGTCGGAGGTGCTGAAGTTCTACTTTTGAGATCTAGGTGTTGTCTAATGCCGGCCAGCCCTGCCAATGTACCAGGAATTTGTGGTCTCACCACTCCCCTGTAGGGTAAATTAACTCTACTAGTATCGACGCTATACACTCGGGGTTGGAATGGGAATTAATGGTGGATGTCCCTCACTCTCATCTCTACCAAGGCTTGAGGGGCTGTGAGGCTCAATAATGGGTAGCATGAGATGGTAACGGATCAGCTCGCTAACGTTGAAGGTAGAACGGACCCCCCATTCAGGAGGAATGCTCACAATGTAAGCATTCTCGCTGATCACACAGGCTATCAGAAAAGGCCCGACAGTACGAGCATGAAGCTTCGTAGTGACCCCTAGAGAGTACCTCTCAGGCCTCAACCTGACCATGACTAGATCACCCATTACCTATCTAATGGGCCTACGACCTAGATCGGGAGCAGCCTTGTATCTTTTTTGCGAGATAATGTGTGAATGAATGTCATGATGCAGATCTCTAACATGATGCGCAAATGAGAGGCCATCATTGGAGATTCTAGCATGAGGTTTGACAAGCAGGAGGTCTAGAGGTCGACGAGGTATCTCACAATAGACAATCACAAAGGGGATACACCCGGTGGTATGATTGATCGACGAGTTGAAGGTGAACTCGTCGCACGGGACTATTCGATCCCAAGAGGTGGTGTTGTCCCCCACAATGGAGAAAAGGAGGTTTTCCAGACTACGGGTTCACGACTTCGGTCTCGCCATATGTCTCCAGATGATAGACCATTAAGAACTTAAGTTTTGTACCCAATAAGACCTATAGGGTCTTCCAGAAGTAACTCATGAACCAGACGTCATGGTCAGACACGATGGACTGGGGTACTTTGTGGAGGCAGACAATCTCATCGAAGAAAAGTTGAGCGATCAATAATGCATGCCCCGTCTTGGAGCAAGGCATAAAATGCACCATCTTGGAGAACCGATCGCCGACGACCATGCTGGAGACATGTTGATGCTGAGTCCAAGGTAGGCCCAGGATGAAGTCAATGTTGACATCGTCCCATGGGTGCGTGGGTACCAAAAGGGGTGTGTAGAGCCCTGTGTTTTGCTTGGTCCTTTTGGCCTTGAAACACGTTAGGCCCTGAAAGACAACCTTCCCAACATCCCTTTTGAGGGAGGGCCAAAAGAACTCATACTCCACGGCCTGAATGGTCTTGTGGACGCCAAAGTGATCACTGAGGCCTACAACGTGTCTTTCCCTTATAAGGAAATCGCACATAGATGTGTGGGGCACCTACAACTTCTGACATCAGACGCTACGGAATGGACGACTAAGGAATGGATGACGAAGGAATGGACGACTGGGTTAACCAGACAAACTATGGGTAGATGGATGACTAGGGATGGATCAGATACTAGAGGGATAAAACAGCCACAGAAATCACACGGTCGAATTCAGACTTTAAAACCGATGAAAATCTGGTGGTGCAGCTCCGACCCTTATCGAGGGCGGGAGTACTGTCTTCCCCCACCACGACGATGCCTAAGCACCAAAATCAATATCCAAATTCGCGTCGCAAAGAAACACTGGAGAAAGAGAGAGAAGAAGTGGAAATTCAAACCAAAACTAATTCTGACGACGGTGGAAACTTCTCGAGAAAACACTAGACGGAGAACACTTTCGACATCAAAGAGTTCAGGCGTACCTCGGCACTGTAGTGCGTGAAGAGGATGGGGGAAATTCTGATCGTGACGAGGCTAGATGAATCCGGGCGTTTAGCGTCCCACTGGACGAGAGTAGATGTCGTTGTCGTAGAGTCAGACGTAGGCGCATACCCGCCCGCGCAAAGTGCGCGTAGGGTGCGCGGAGCGCATAGAGCAGCATAGAGCAGCGCGTGCAGGTGGTGAGCGCGCGGAGTGCGCGGAGGGCGTGCAGCGCACTCAGAGCGTGTATAGCACGCGCAGCTCGAAGCGTCGGATGGCTTAGACGACGACATGCGCCGCCGGTGTCGAAGTCTTGCGGGACGGCCTAGGCAGCCCTCGTTGGGGCAGCCCCAAGCAGACAGCCAGGGGGCCGTGGCAGCCGGGGCAGGGGCGGCCTGGGCATCCCTGGTTGGGGCGGCCCCAAGCGGGCGGCCTGGGCGACCCTAGTTGGGGCGGCCTGGGCGGCCTGGGCGGCCTCTGGAAGGAGAAAAAAGAGGGGGAGAGAGAGAGAGAGAGAGAGTAAGAGGGATAGAGGATGGAGAGAGAGGATGGAAAGAGATGATGGAAGGCCGATGTCACGAGGCGGCGGCGGCGCTAAGGCTGGCGAGATAGAGAGGCTTGGGCAGTCCTCCAAGAAGTGTTAAACAAAACTCAATTCTTAAAATATGACTGCCTAAGTGTTTCTTGAAAACAATGGCCTTTATATACAGGCCTTGGAGGAAAGAGAAAATGATGAGAAATTAGAGACGAGAAATTAAAGACGTGCTTCATGTCATGCCAAAGGGTAGTTGTTGATCGGCCTTTGGCGACGTGTCATGACGCGCGTAGGGACGTGTGCGGGTGGAGACATGTGTGATGACGGTTGCGGCGTGTTTGTGGCAGAGATGTTGACTTCGGTTGACTTCGCCGTTGTGTCAGTAGTGGAGATGTTGACCTTGGTTGATGGCGCCGGCGCGTCCGGTGTCGAAGCATTGGCGTCCACGCCACCAATTCTCTCGGGGTGCGAAGAACTCGACTCCGTCGAGTAGGCTTCCGGGAGCTCCAATGGGGTCACCAAGTCAGGGCATAGGCGAGCCAGGTCTTCCTCCGTAATCCATGTGTCGTCCGTCGATGCTTTGCCTTGCCAATGAGCAAGAAACTTCTGCACCATCCCACCTTTGGTGAAGGTGATTACCTTGTCCAGTATTTTCTCGATGATTTCATGCCAGTCAGGAGGTAGTGATGGGGGAGTGGACAAGTCAAACTCGCTCACCAGAAAATCCAAGGGTAGAAGAGGGCCTTTAGATGAAGGAGGTGGGGCTTTAAACACGACTAAATCTGAGATATTGAAAGTGGTGCTTATTCCCCACAAGGAGGGTATGTCAACGGCATAGGCATTTTCCCCAACTCATTTGAGGATCAAAAACGGCCTGGCACTACGAGCATGAAGCTTAGTATCCCGTTTGGAGGAAAATCTTTCCGGCCTAATCCTCACCATCACCATTTTACCTTCTTTAAATTCGCAAAAATGACGGTGCAAATCTGTGAACTGTTTATATGAGGCGTTAATATTTATGATACGTGTACGGATTTCCTCATGCAGACTTCTAATATGATTTGCAAACTCATGACCATCATCTGAGACTCTAGCATGTGGTAACATAGGTATGAGGTTGGTAGGGGTACGAGGAAGATGACCATGCACAATCTCAAATGGATTCATACTAGTAGTACAGTTGACTGACGCGTTGTAAGCAAATTTGGCGCGCGGAATGACAGAATCCCAAGACTTGAGGTTGTCTCCCACCAGCGATCGTAATAGGTTGCCGAGGCTTATAAATGATCTCGGTCTGTCCATCAGTTTGGGGGTGAAAAGCCGTGGAAAATTTGAGCTTCGTCCCCCAAAGATGCCAAAGGGTCTTCCAAAAGTAGCTAGTGAATCGGACATCTCTGTCTGACACTATGCTTTTTGGAAGTCCATGGAGACGCACTATTTCATTGAAAAATAATTGAGCGACATGAGAAGCATCAGAAGTTTTAAAGCAAGGAATGAAATGAGCCATCTTCAAGAAATGATCCACAACCGCCATGATGGAATCATGGCATTTGTTCGTCCTCGGAAGCCCTAGCACAAAGTCGATGCTCACATCGTCCCAAGGTTTTCTAGGGACCGGAAGAGGGGTGTAAAGGCCGGTGTTTTGTTTAACCTACTTGGTAAGGGAACATACACGACATTGGGAGACTATGTTAGCTACGTCTCGCTTAAGGGATGGCTAGTAAAATCTGTGCTCGACCATAGCAATTATTTTATCTCTCCCAAAATGACAACTAAGGCCTCCGGCATGTGTCTCCCACATAAGAAAATCCCTAAGAGATGACTGTGGGATGCATAAGCGACGATCATAAAATAAGAATCCACTTTCTAAGATATAATCTTGGTTATCAGGGTTCTGGTACTTGCCTAAGATCTGTAAAATGGGAGCAAAATCCGGGCAATCAGGATATAGGTGCTTCATCTGATCAAACCCAATAACCTCGACTTCATAATATTCAACAAATGGACTCTTCTACTCAAAGCATCGGCGACTCAGTTCTCAACTCCCCTCTTATGTTTAAGGACAAAGGTATAAGACTGAATGAATTCGACCCACTTAATGTGCCTAGAATTTAATTTCTGCTGGGAATGGAGATACTTTAAGGCTTCATGGTCAGAGTAGAGAACGAATTCCTTAGAGAGTAAATAATGACGCCAATGATGTAAGGATTGGACAATCGCATAAAATTCTTTGTCGTAGGTAGAATACTTAAGCTTAGCGTCATTCAACTTTTCACTAAAGAAGGCGATGGGGTGATTTTGTTGACTCAGGACTCCTCCTATTCCTAACCCTGAAGCATCACAGGCGACCTCGTCTACTTTATTTAAATCAGGTAAACAGAGAATAGGGGCTTGAGTCATTCTAAGTTTGATCTCTGATAACACCCTAATTTCGGTCTTTATTTCATGTTATTAGCATGATTTATGCATTTAAAAGGCTTAAATTTGGGTTGTTATCATATATTTACACAAAAATAATGCTTCTAAGTAATTTCTGATTTTTCCCTAATTTTCTGTTAATTATATGAATTTTTAAGGATTTATTGAAGCTCGAAATAATTATTTTTGGATGAAAATGGCACATTAAAAAGTTTATTTCGACATTTATCAACATGGGAATTAATCAGGGAATTTTCTAGAATTTTCTAGAATTTTTTACGAATTTTTAGGAATTTTCTGGGATTTATTTCAAGAAGAAATGCATTTATTCTATGAAAAAAGGGCATATTTATAAGAGAAAAAAATGTATTTATGCAATTTCTAGACTTTTCTGGGCCTTTTTTCAACGTTTCGTTGCAAAAAGACCCTGAAAACAGCTCTCGGTCGCCACGGCAGGCGTAAAGATCCTATTTAAAATCATTCAGGGTTTTATTGCAATTTTTAATATATATTTTTAATTTTTTAGGAGAAATCAGAGGAGAGAGAGTGCGCCAGCATATATCGCAATTACTTTTGGGCCGTCAAAAGCAATTCCAGGCTTTTTAAGGACTTTTCTGCAAAAAGGAGGATTCAAAATGCGCCAGCCAATGAGAGAGCGACACGTCATTGCGTGTTTAAAAACGAAACTAATAAATAAATCAATTTTAAATCCAATGGATTAAATTGGTTTAAAATTGATTTATTAATAACTTTTGATCCTGAAGTCCGATTGAGATGATTTTTTTATGGATTTGTTCGTCTTGATCCCCTCTTTCTATCTGTATGGTTAGATCATTCAGGTCTAGCCTACATTGATAGATAAATATTAAGTACTAAAAGGGGGTAAAATGGTGATTTTTACCCTATAACCTAAGTATAAAAGCTAAATTTTGAGAGGGGGAGCTCATTCTGGAGGTTGCTTCATCACAGCTGCAAGACAGAGAGGAGTCTCAGCCTGGATCAACAGTTTTGGTATTTTTTTCTTTCATTGTATTCAAACTTTTGTGCATTTTGAATGAAATAGGTTAAGTTGTTTGTTTCTTCATCTCCATTCTAGTCTGAACTTCTAAATTGCTTGGCTTGAGCGGCATGTACAAGCCCTGATTAGGATTGAGAGGAGAAATTGAGGAATTTTACCTGGGCATTCAATTGCATTACAAAAGAAAATTATAAAAAAATTTAGTTTTAATTTTTAGAGGTCTCAATTTACCCCATTTTAGTTCTGAATTATCAATCTGAAAAATCAACCCAACTCATTTTAAGAACCCTCTTTCAACCTCTCTAAATGATTTCTTGGATCCTTTAATTAGGATCAAAGAAGGAAATTTAGAGCTCTTAATTCTTCTAATCTTCCCATCTCTCCTACCCCCCTCTCTAAATTCTCACCTAATTAGGGTGACTTGATCCTCATTGAAGATCAAATTCACTCTAATTAGGATCTAAAACACCAAAAATTAAATCAAATTGAAATTCCTACTTGCCTCCCTTGGATGACACTCATACTTATCACTATACATATTAAGTAGAGTTTTATAAATTTTATTGCATAAGCCAAAAATTCACAACGACAAGGGCTAAAAATTTGCGTAATTTTCACCCCTATTTTCGGCTTATCAATCTCCTCAAAGGATTTTTGCGCATCTACCGTCCATTCAAAATGATTTGCTTTAAGGCATTCAGTCAAGGGTGCCATGATGGTGCTAAAGTTGGATATGAATCGTCAGTAGAAAGTTGCTAGACTGTGAAAACTACGAACATCATGGGTATTTCTAGGCGTTAGCCACTGGGTTATGGCGTCAATTTTGGCCGGATCAACGGATACGCCTTGGCCAGATAGGATAAAACCTAAGAACGAAACATGACTGACAAGGAAGGAACATTTTTTTGGGTGAGCATACAATTGCTCGGTTTTCAATACTTCGCAAACTAAACGTAAGTGATGGAGATGATCGGGTGTGGATTTGCTATAAATAAGAATATCATCAAAATATACGGCGATGAAACTTCCTATGAACGGTCTAAGTATATGGTTCATCAATCGCTGAAAGGTGCTAGGTGCATTCGATAAACCAAAGGGCATGACTTTCCACTCATAGAGTCCATCTTTGATCTTAAAGGTGGTTTTCCATTCGTCTCCTGGTCGGATACGAACTTGGTGATAACCGCTCTTAAGATCAATCTTGGAGAAAATTGTCGAACCTGCCATCACATCAAACATGTCGTCGATGCGGGGAATAGGAAACCTATACTTGACCGTAATCTTATTTATAGCTCTACTATCAATGCACATGCGCCAACTCCCATCCTTTTTGGGAGCCAATAGTGGAGGTACGGCACACGGGCTAAGGCTCTCTTGGATGAACCCCTTGTCCAAGAGTTCTTGGACTTGGCGCTGTAATTCCTTGTACTGCATAGGGTCCATCCGATAGTGAGGGAGGTTAGGTAATGATGACCCCAGAATGAAATCAATAGCGTGCTGAATATCACGCATCGAGGGTAGGTCATTGGGCAAATCATTAGGGAAAACACTTGCGAATTCCTCGAGTAGCTGAGAAACCTTGAGAGGTGGGGTAGAGGAATCCTCGGAGGAGTGATCGTATCATGGCCAAGCACATAGTCATTTCACTATCGAGTTGCTTCTTAAATTGATAACCGCTAACGACGCACAAGCCTACGGATGAAGATTTTGGTGAGGCTCTCTGCTGACTATGAGTGTAAGGATGCCATGTGATCTTCTTGCCCTGATGGATGAAAGAACAGGTATTGCTCCGACCATAGAGGTATACATCATTATCATACAACCAAGGGCGGCCAAGGATAATGCTGAACACCTTCATGGGTAAGACATCACACAGTATCTCCTCTTCGTAGGATTGAACCTTCAAAGGGAAACGGCATTGGTTCTTCAGAGGGATTGAGGTAGCATCGATCCAAGACACAAAATAGGGGTGAGGATGTTCAATCAAAAGTAATCCCAAACGTGATGTCATAACATCAGAGACGACATTAACACAACTTCCACTGTCTACAATCATCTTACACATCTTATCACCAATTTTAAAATATGTGTAAAATATGGATGTCCCAATGCGGAATTATCAGTGGAAGGCTGAGTAAGGTTGCAGCGGACAATTTCCCTAACTGACATAGATGGGTCGTGACGAGGAAGAGACGGTAGGCAGTCCGTGATGCCAATGAAACTCACTAATCCGTCATCATGCACAAATTCATTGACAACATAACTCTCAATTCTATACTCCTCATCAATAGGTGGCTCATCGATGGTGGGGTCGCTATCGAGGGGCTCCTGTCCTATGTGTAAGGCTCGTGATGGACATTGGGAAGCTCTATGATCTCGACCCTGGCATTTAAAACAAGTCAAGCCCGAAGGACCGAGTTGTGCAGAATTGGGTTGAGGAGGGGACCTAGCGGTGGACTCGAGAGAAGATGATGTACGAGGATTTGGTGTAGTAGAGGACTGAGTCGGAGGGGGTGGACGATGTTCGGTGGGAGTACGAGTGGTGGTGGGAACTGGTGGTGGTGGTGCTGGGAGGGCTAAGGGAGGGTTACACTGGGTCGCACGGTTCGAATAAGAAGGATTAGATAAGTGCGACCGATCGGTGAGAACAGGTGATTTTACACAGTAGTATGATATAAATTATGACAGAGGTCTAGGTCTTCTACAATCTGATAAGCCTGCTCTAGGGTGACGACTTTGCGGACTAGCAGTTCCGTCTCACGATAAGGGTTAAGACCGGTTCTAAATTGAGAAATAACGACTCGGGGGTTCTCCTCAACTCGACACCTCATATAGAATTCTTCGAATTGGGTAATGTACTAAAAAACTGGACGTCTACCCTACTGTAGTTTATGCCATTGATCTAGGAGATTGTCTAAGTAAGCTAGTGGAACGTATTTCTCATGCAGTTTGTTCTTCATTTGGAGCTAAGTATCTATGGGTGCCTCACAACGTTTATAAATCGAAAATTCGAGATTTTCCCAAAAGATTTTCGCTTGTCCCCCTAACTTCATCGCGGCATACTGGAATTTCTGCCACTCTAACATATTATACCACTTAAAATAACTGTTTAATTTGGACTCCCAATCAAGATACTCCTTAGGGTCCCTAGATCCCTCGTAGTATGGAACATCGACTTTGACGCTACGCTAAATCTGCTCCCATTGGTTGTCGTGATCCGCACGGCGTTGATCACGAGGGGGAACCACATCCTCGGGTGGATAAGGATCGTCCATGTCTGGACGATTTCCGTTCCATCCACGATACCTATCGTCAGGCGGAATAGGATCATTCCGTGGGGGATAATTCCTATCGCGCTCTGGGATCCTCTCCTCGGGCAGATGGTAATCGTCTCAAGGTAAATGATTTCCATCATGCACCGGGGCTCTATCCATAGGCGGATAGGGAGCGTTCCGTGGAGGAAGATTCCTGTCCTGGCCTGGGGTCCTAGGCTCGGGCGGATAGTAATCGTCTCGACGATTTCTATCACGGACCAGAGTGCGAATCTCAGGAGGAATCTGATCGTCTCGCTCGGGATGATTCTGATTTTGGCTCCCGGATCTATCCTCGGGCCGTATAGGATTATCCTGGTCGCGATGACTCCTATCACGAGCTTGAGGTCTGGAATCACATGGATAGTGGTCTTCGCGATCCCGGTAATGGTGGTCACAACCTCTATTCTCGAGTTGGTAAGTCCATTTGCTCACCGCATCGATCAAACTTGTTAGACGGTTATCCATATTGGTAATTCATGTATTCACATCACGAAAACCATTCTGGACAGCGTCTAACACGCGATCGATGTCCCCTTGATAAGCCAAAAATAGGGGTAAAAATTATGCAGTTTTAGCCTTTGTCGTTGTCAATTTTAGCTCATACAATAAAATTTATAAAACCTCACTTAACATGCACATGATGAGTGAAGGTATCGTCCAAGGGAGGCTAGTAAGGAGTTCAATTCGATGATTTTCTATAATTAGGACTAACTTAATTGGAAAGATAATTGAGAGAGGAAGGTAGAAGAGATGAGAAGAGTAGAAGAATTCAGGGAACTCTAAGCAGCATTAATTGATCCAATGAGAGGATCAAGGGATTCACTTTAGAGGGACTTAAGAAGAAGGTTTTTTTTACTTGGTTTGATTGTTTTGTAGATTCAATAATTCAGAACTGACTACAATACTATGTACTCGAGATAAAAGAAACTAAAGTTTTAATACCCTAGAATTCAAAGTTAATTTTTTTTTAGTTTTTTTCTTTGGGAATGCAGTTGAATGCCTAGTTAAATCCCTCAATTTCTCCTCTCAGTCCTAATCAGGGCTTGTACATGCCGCTCAAGCCAAGCGATCTAGAATTTCAGATCAGAATCAAGAACAAACAAGAAATTGAACTAATTTCATTCAAAATGCACCGAAATTCAATTACAATGAAGGGAAATGTACTAAACAGGTTGATCCAGGCTGGGGCTCCTCTCTTTCTTGTAGTTGTGATAGAGAACCATCAAGAATGACCCTTTCCTCTCGAAATTCAGCTTTTATACCTAGGTAAAATGGAATAAATTACCATTTTACCCCTAATTAGTAATTAATTTATACCAATCAATATTGATCTCAATGATCAAACCACACAAATAGAAAGAGGAGGTCAAAACGAGCAAATCCATAAAAAAATCATCTTAATCGGACTTCTGGATCGAAAGTTATGAATAAATGAATTTAAACCAATATTAGCCATTGGATTTATACTCATTTATTTATATTTATATATTTTTTTCGCGTGCTGAGGTGTCTTTCGCTGATTGGCCGATGGCTCTTAAACTCCTCCAAGCGGGCGCATCCTTGCCGCGCCATGTACCCTCCTGGCGAAAATAAAAACAAAAAGAAATGTCAAACGGCGCATTTGGAATCCATTTCGATACGCACGTACACGTGCGTTTCTTCATCTCTCTGTCCACTTATGATTCGCCACGTCACCGCCCATACACGCGCATTGTATGCGCTGTGCGGGCGGTGACTTTACCTCCCAGCACTGGCCCTCATTACACGCCGTCGGATTATCATCCGACGGCAATGGTGAGTGATGCCGGACGTCGTCTCAACGGCGTCCGACCGTCACCGAGGGTAGGAACTCGGTGTCGTATCACTAACTAATCGGGTTACGTCCACGACGTCAACCGATGGATATGCGGAGAACAGAAATACATGTATGACGATAACGAGGACGATGGTTCTACGATGGTACGTGCAATGCGCCGACAAGCTATGAGAGCCAACCCGGAGCGGGGACGGGGTCGCCAAGCTGGGTCGAACCAGCCCTCCAAGTCGTCCGAGGTGGGTCGAGGGCGCGCACGCCGTCGAATGGGGTAACTCCCACTGGAATGCTCACACGCGTCGGGGCGTCCCACTGCATCGGACAGTAAGACGCCGTCTTTGTTTCGTCGTTCTCTCAATCTGTCCCACTCACCTATCTAACCCGAGAGCGGTGGAGGCAATACGAAAGAATACTGAAGGAAATAAATGACGTAAAGAGGCGAGGGGAAGCAGAGTACCTTCGTCGCGCTGGCGACAGGATCTTCGTACCAACTGGTTCCGGAGGAGGGAGTTGTCGGGTGCGCCGGAGGTTGACTGGTGCGGAGGGGCGGTTGCGCGCAGTCGGCGCGGAGCGGTGCAGGGAGGCGTGGTCGACGGCGAGCAGTGCGGTGGGACGACGTCGCGAGCACGGCGGCGATGTTGCCGCGGTCGGACGACGGCAGTCACGGCTAGCGCGACCCGGAGCGACAGCTTGGTGAGGGCGTGAGCGGAGCGGCGCGGCACAGCGCGGCGGCAGGCGGCGCAGCGGCAGCGGCGGCGAGGACGGCACGGCGGCAGCGCGGACAGCACGCGGCGGCGGTGCGGGCGGCGGCGCGCGTTGGTGCGCGGCGCGGGCGCGCGCGGCGCGGCGTGGCGCGTGATCGCGCCGGCGGTGGCGTCGCGGCGGCGCGTGGCGGTGGCGCGGCGCGCGGCGCGCGGTTGGTGCGCGCGGCGCGGCGGTGGCGTAGCGCCCGGCGCGCGCGCAGCGGCACGCTGGCGATGGCGCGCGCAGCGGGCGGCGCGGGCGCGCGGCGGTGCGCGGCGCGCGGCGGCGCTGGCGTGCAGCCGGCGGCGCGCGCGGCGCGCGTGCGGCGGGCGGCGTGGGCGCGGGGCGTGGCGTGATGCGGCGGCGGCGGCTCCCTTCCTTCCTCTCCCTTTCTCCTCTTCCTCTCTTCTTCTTCTTCTTTCTCCTCTTCTTCTTCTTTCTTCTATTCTTCTCCACGACCTGACCCTTCTTTCTCAAAATGCCATTCTTCAAAAATTTAGGTCAAGGTAAGGGAAGAGCCCACCTCTTCCCCTTATATATGGGTGAAGATGGCCCTTCCTTAAGTCCAATAACACAAAATAAAAGGGAGAGAAAATAAGCAAGAAAATAGGAAACGGGCTTGTCAGGCCCAACATAAAAAAAAGGGGGGAAAGGGTTCCTCCCATGGGCCCTTCCCCCGCTACACGACAATACGAATAAAGGGAAAACTATAAGATAAAGTAACTGACTGTAACGGTGTGCTCCGGTGGTCGGCGTCCGCGTCATGCCGAGTAACGGAATGCGGGATCCCGTGTTGCTGCGGCGGCTCGTCGTGGTGGCTGGACTCGTCTCGGTGGCGAGCTGGGTAGTGCCGGCTCCTCGGGTGCTGGGTCGGGGAAGTCCTGCTGCTCCTCTGCTGCTGGCTCGATGACGTCCGGTGGTGACGCGCCATCAGTGAGGCCATGTCGATCGGACGGAGGTTTCCTTGCAATTTTGTAAGAAGACCCCTCTTAAATTCTGGCATCACTTTATGACGACGCCCACAGGTAATTGCGTATATACCCTTTACGCACTCTCTCTCCTCCAGTTTTTTTTCCTAAAACATTAAAACAATTAATAAATCATTTGCAATAAAACCCCAAAATATTTTAAATCACATCTTTACGCCTGCAATCACGATCAAGAGGCTGTTTTGAGGGTCTCATTGCATCAAAACTTTGCAAAAAGGCCCTTCAAAGTTCGAAAATGATGTCAATACTTTTTTTTCTTATAAATATATCTCTTTTCTTAGAACAAATGCATTTCCTCTTCAAATAAATCTCAGAAAAAACCTAACAATTCGTATAAAATTCTAGAAAATTCACTGATTCATCCCCATACTGATAAATCTCAAAATTAAATATTAAACCTGCCATTTTCATTCAAAAATAGTTATTTTGAGCTCAAATAAATCCTTTAAAATTCATAGAATTAACAGAAAATTAGGGAAAAATCAGAAATCACTTGAAAACAGTATTTTCATGTAAATGGATGATAACAATGCACTTTTAAAGCTCTTTAAATGCATGAAATTGTACTAATAGCATGAAATAAATACCGAATTTAGGTTGTTATCATATACCCCCCTACTTAGACATTGCTAGTCCCTTAGCAACATCTAAGTATTTTGCCGAATTATCATTTTTTTCATCATGTGGGTCAAAGAACGAGTGTTGGAAGTGTGAAGTATATCAATCACAAGCTGAGATAAAACACTAAATGACAATTTGAGCTCTGACCTTTTCAGGAATGTGGGGTTCCTTTCTCCTTGGTTTGGATGCCTAAGTGGATGAGAAGGGAGTGTACTTGTTGCTAGGTATGACGCTATACTCCTAAGGTAAACTCGCTGCACTCATTTGAAGTTGGCCTCACGTCTCTTGCAAACAAGATCACTCTCTCTCGGGGTGGCGGCCACCGAGTACTTGTCTCCCATTAGCGTTTCTCCAACCCAAGAATAGAGGCAGCCAATTTTCTCCTCCTCTTTAGCACAGAATATGGAAGGTACTAAGAAGAATATATGACAGAATTGCCGGGGTTGTGATACGAGAGACGGAAATAACATGAAGGGGGTGGAGTAAGTGTTAAAATTGGGGTGAATGTATGGTCAACCTACTCCCAAGATTTTTAGAATTGGGGGAGATAGAAAAGATGGGACCAATATGAGGATACATACATGTAGAACAATTGACCACGAATGGAATATTAACATAAGAAATTTGCACAAGTCAAGACCCTCTTTTCTCTTCTCTTTTTTTTTCAAGTCATATGAATATATATTTTTTTTCTTCCTTTTTTTTCCTTTTTTATTATTATTTATAATAAAGTAGGGTCGTCACAGAAATAAAACACCTTCCATCCTATACATGGTTTCTAAACATATTATCACAACTAGCGTGAGTGACATAACAATCATATTGGTCAAGAGAGAAGGGATGGAAGAATATGGTTGAGAAAATGCACAGTGAATCATAGACAGAAAAAGAGTCGAAGAGGCAATATCGTAGTGATACTGTGGAAAGGGAGATAGAAAATCTTGGGAGATAGGCATATCCTCGGTAGTGGAAGTAAGGTAGATGATCACTAGAATGTGAAATATACGGAGATGAGGAGGTAATTCAAGTTGTGATGGATAGTACGTGAAGTGTGTGGGCAATGAGGTAGGCAAAAATGACATATTCTGTGCATAATACTTGGAGAATGACTGCCCACGATTCTGAAATGAGAGTAGGCTAATGGTGAGACAAAATACATAAGTGGGATCGGCTATTGTGAGCTGATCGAATGGGGGATCTCAATTCACTCATCACTCCACCTTTGGAGCATAGCGCTTCTACCCTTAGGCTTTGCATCATCTAATCACCTATTAGACAACCTTTCCAAATTGAAATTTAGCCCACATTGCTCAAAATCAGACAATGTTCACCTCTAGCATGCTCTTGATCCGCTCTAGGAGCTTACTTCTCTACACATACTCCCAAACCCATCGGATGAAAAAATTTTCTATCATGTAAATTTTTCTAAAATTCAATGCATGAATAGAAATTTTCTATATGAACTACAAGATACCCTCCCCCTACTAAAACGTGCATTGTCCGCAATGCAATAACCAAATAACTTAAAGGAAAATTGAAGTGAGAAGGGCAAACAGTTATATTGGAGACATTGTACTCAATGGCCTCATGAGTGAAAGATCCTAGAGATAGTGCTGCTTCGTTGGATCACGTACCCTCTCAACCTGGTCAAAGGTACCATAGAAGACATAACAAAAATAAGATGCCAACATAGTGAAAAAAAATTAATAATAAATAATAAATAAATTCTAAGACAAATAACAAAAAAAATAACAGCTTAATTGAGAGTTCTAATCGGACGGTGATGTCGCCGCTTCTAGAGAAATATCCTCATTAGGAGGATGAGGCTCATGTTCGAGGAAGGGTTTCAATCGCTGCCCGTTGACTTTGAATTCTGCACCACATTTTAGGTCTCGAATTAGGACAGACCCATTGTCAAAGGGTTGGCATACAATGTAAGGTCCATCCCATCTTGATTTAAGCTTCCTTGGAAAAAGTTTATGTCGAGAATTATATAACCAGACTTTTTGTTCAGGGACAAAAACTTTCTTGTGTATGTGTTGATCATGGAATGCTTTCATCTTGGCTTTGTAGATGCGTGAATTTTTGTATGATTTGTTACGCAACTCCTTCAATTCATGCAGCTGCAATAAGCGATGGTCACCTGCATCATCTAAAGATAGATTAAGTTTCTTAATAGCCCATAAAGCGCGATGTTCGATTTCTAAAGGAAGATGACATGCTTTTCCAAAGACTAACCTGAATGGTGACATTCCTAATGGAGTTTTATATGCGGTCCGATACGCCCACAACGCATCAGGCAACTTGCTCGACCAATCCTTCCCATTAGGGTTAATAAATTTTTTCAATATTTTTTTAATCTCTCTGTTTGAGACTTCCACTTGGCCATTGGCTTGAGGATGATAGGGGGTGGTAAGACGATGATGAACTCCATATCGTTTTAACAGTTCCTTAAAAACTTTGTTATTGAAATGAGTTCCACCATCACTAATAATCTCGTGGGCATCCAAACCGGGAAAAGATATTATTTTTGACAAATTTTACAACTGCTTTGTGATCATTGTTTTGTGTTGGTATGGCTTCTACCCACTTAGAGACATAATCGACACCTACGAAAATATATTCATATCCAAAAGGGTCCCATAAAATCAATGCCCCACAGATCAAACAATTCAACTTCAAGAATAGAGTGTAGAGGCATAGAACCGTTGCGACCTACATTTACCACTGCTTGGCAGCGAATGCATCTCGTACAGAATTCGTATGCATCACAATGAAGATGAGGCCAATAAAAGCCACATTGCAAGACCTTATGTGCGGTGATCTTGGAGGCGTAATGTCCTCCGCACAAAGATGAGTGACAAGATTCCAAAACTCTCCATTGTTCTTCCTCTGGTATACACCTTCTAAAAATTTGATCAACTCCCAATCTAAATAATTCAGGCTCATCCCAATAATAATACTTAATGTCCTTCAAAAACTTTTTTTGATCATCATAATCCCAACCATGTGGTAATTGGCTAGTTACCAAGTAATTTACTATATGAGCATACCAAGGTAATTTCCTCGTAGAAATTCCTAGAATATGCTCATCAGGAAAAGAATCTATGATGGGAACTAGAGCAGACATCGATAAGCGAGAGAGGTGATCGGCTGCCCCGTTATCGACTCCCCGCCTATCTCGAATTTCTATATCAAACTCTTGCATTAATAAAATCCATCTCATTAATCTAGGTTTTGTTTCTTTCTTTCTTAGCAAATGTTTAAGTGCAGCATGATCTGAAAAGATTATAATCTTACTCCCTATAAGGTAAGATTGAAATTTATCTAAAGCAAAGACAATTGCAGGTAACTCCTTTTCTGTGGTAGAGTAATTTACCTGAGTGGCGTCGAGAGTCTTACTTGCATAATAAAGATCTGTAGGTTTCCTGTCTTTGCGTTGACCCAAAACCGCTCCCACTACACAATCTGAAGCATCACAAAAAATCTCAAAGGGAGCACTCCAATTTGGAGCTTGTAAGATAGGTGTTGTAACTAATGCTTCTTTAATCAAATTAAAAGCCAACTTGCATTCATCATTCAAAATAAGTTCTTTGTCTTTAGAAAGAAGCAAAGTGAGAGGTTTAGTCACTTTGGAAAAATCTTTAATAAAGCGACGATAAAATCCAGCATGGCCCAAAAAGCCTCTAAGTTGCTTTAGGGTCAATGGGAGAAGAAGCTCCTTGATGATCTTGATCTTTGCCTTATCCAGCGTCGGATGGCGTCGACGACGACCGTCGCCGCCGGTGTCGAAGTCTTGCAGGGCAGCCTAGTTGACCCTGGCTGGGGTGGCCACAAACGGGCAGCTTGGGGGCGGCTTTGGCGGCCCTAGCAGGGGCGGCCTGTGCGGCCCTGGTTGGGGAGGCCTAGGCGGCCCTAGTTAGGGCAGCCTTTAGAAGGCGAGAGAGAGAGGGGGAGAGAGAGAGAGAGAGAGAGAGAGAGAGAGAGAGAGTAAGAGAGAGAGAGGATGGACAGAGAGGATGGAAAGAGAGGATGGAAGGCCGACGTCGCGAGGCGGCAGCGGTAGCGGTGGCGCTAGGGCTGGCGAGATAAGGAGGCTTGGGCAGTCCTCCAAGAAGAGTTAAACAAAACTCAATTCTTGAAGTATGACTGCCTAAGTGACGACAAATTAGAGAAGATAAATTAAAGACGTGCTTCATGTCACGCCAAAGGGCAGTTGTTGATCTACCTCTAGCGACGTATCATGACGCGCATAGGGACGTGCGCGGGTGGAGACGTGTGTGATGACGATTGCGGCGTGTTTGTGGTGGAGATGTTGACTTTGGTTGACTTCGCAGTTGTGTCCGTAGCGGAGATGTTGACTTGGTTGATGGCGGCGGCACGTCCGGTGTCGAAGCATTGGCGTCCTCGGCACCAACTTCTTTCCCCAGAATACGTATCAATCCGAGAGGTAGTAGTCTCGGTAATCAGGCTTGGGCCCATCCTAGATGGCGCTGGCTATTCTGCTGAAATTCGGGCAGTCAACATATTCTTGTTACACCTGTTCGAACCCTAGGACTTGTGTCCTCATCATGTTGAGGACTAGGGGTTGTTGATTGGCACCTACGACGGTGTTATCTTTCCCTTTTTATGCTTGATCACAAAGGTGTAATCCTGCAAATATGCAATCCGCAACAACGTTGTCCTTCCAATCGCTCACTTGTTTCTAGTCATGTAAGTGTCGAAAGGCACTGTGATCCGAGTAGAGGACAACGTTTTTGGTAGGAAGTAATGTCGTAAGTGCTGGAGAGATTGGACGAGCGCGTAAAACGCTCAATCGTAGTTATCATATCGGCACCTCGTGTCATTCAACTTCTCGCTGAAGTACTCAACCGGGTGCCCTTCCTGGCTCAACTACCAATTCCTACGTCAGACCTGTCGCAAGAAAATTCAAAAACCTTGTTGAAGTCAGGTAATCACAATAGCGGAGCCTTGATCATGAGGTGTTTATGCTCTTTGAAAGCTTATCAATGGCTTTTGTCAACTTGAACTCATCGAGCCTGATCAAGTCCACGATTGGGGTGATAGCACCACTAAACGAATCTGCGATAGAAGGTAGCCAGACCCATGAAGCTGTGAACGCCATTAACGTCTCGAGGTATCAGCCACGCCGTGATAGTCTCCACCGTGGCTAGGTTAACTGAGACACTGTGCAGGAGAGGATAAAACCCAGGAAGGTCACCTCCGTCATGAAGATGCTACACTTCTTCAGATGCACATAGAGTTTCTCACGTTGTAAGGAGGCGCATACCTTTTTTAGGTGGAGGAAGTGTTCCTCGCATGAACTATAGAAGTTCAGTATGTCGTCAAAATAGACGACGACAAATGTGCTTATGAACGGGTGTAGGAACTCGTTCATCAATCTCTGAAATGTGCTAGGGGCATTGGAGAGGCCGAACGGCATAACCTTCCATTTGAACTCGTCGTCCTTGAACTTGAACGCAATCTTCCACTCGTCGCCTGTGGAATGCACACCTGATGGTAACTGCTACGAAGATCAATTTTTGAAAAGATGGTCACTCCGGCCATCTGGTCAAACAAGTCCTGCACCCATGGTATGGGAAAGTGGTACTTTACTGATATCCTGTTTATGGTGCCCAAGTCACAACACATGCTCCAACTTCTGTCCTTTTAGGAGCGAGGAGCACGGGGACAGCACAAGGGCTATGACTCTCTCCTATGAGACCCTTTGATAGGTGGTCTCACACTGCCTATGTAGTTCTTCATACTTCACCAGGGCTGATAAGCTCGAAATGTACGTGTCTTTATGTCGTTATTCAGTATTTTCTAAATTAAGCAATAATATTTATTTTATCCCTTAGTGCTTAAGTAAGGGGTCGAATCCTATGGAGGCGGTGGTGATATTCAACTTTCTCTCTATGATGGAATACGGTGGCGTGCCGGGATCGGGCGGCTCGTATTACGTCACAGGGTGATGATGAATAGATTCGTAGTTAATGATTTGAGATGAATGATGTTTAAAATACTCTTTAAATGAGCAATATGGACGGCCACGGAAGAGGAAGGATGATCAACGTCGTCCACAGGGGAAGATATTGATCTGAATTAAACTCCCAATAACCCTTGGGACCAACTAAGACGCCTAAGGAATGAGGGGCATTTGACAGCCCACAGGAGTTCGATGCCTAGGTCAACAATTAACCCTCTACCAGAAGAAAATCCTACCCCTCGACGAAGGTGGCTATCCTATCAATAAAGTGGTGAAACCCAGCAGAGGACGAGATAGGGGAAGACGGCACTATAAACAGGTAATAATACTGGAATTTAGTGGGGAGGAGACGAGTGGGTACCTGTTTTCACGAGAGCCCCTTGCGCGGTAATTGGTTAGAACACCAGGGGGCGAAGACGAGTCGAGCGGGGCTCGTGCAGAGATCATGAGGGCAACGGGCAGGGCGCACGGGGCCGGGCGGTATGGCGTGGGTGGGCGTCAAAATGAGGCGCGTGTGCGGGCTCGTGCGAATGCCGAAGCAAGGCTCGTGCGGGGTTCGTGCTGGCTCGTGCGGACGCACACAGGCTCGCGCGAGGGTCGTGCGGGGCCCGTGCAGACACGCGCGGGGCTCGTGTGGGGCTTTGTACGGGCTCGTGCGCACGCATGCAAGGCTCGTGCGGGCTCGGCGAACTCGCGTGGGCGCTGTGCTCGTGCGGGTGCGTGCAGGGCTGGTGCAGACTTGTGCGGGCGCGGGGCTTCTGCAGGCGCAGTTTCGTGCGGGGCTCGTGAGGACAACGGTAGGGCGCACGGTGATGCCGGGCGGTATGGCAGCCTCCAAGAAAGGGCTTCTTGGAGGTTTTCTTGGAATCTAACCACCCAAGATTCCCAGGAAGAGGGTGTTTCTTGGCCTGAGGAGTGGCGATTCTTGGGGCGGTTGGAGTATTCTTGGGGAGGAATGGGGGCAGCTCGTACTCAAAGTGATCTCGACGGTGACGGCTGATGGCACTTCTCCGTTGACGACGCTTTCTTGAATCCTTGAGTCCCTTCTGAGTGATCTCGACGGAGGGCTTCTTGGCTTCAAGAAGGGAATGTCTTCTTGAACCTTTAAGCAACCCGGAGTGATCTCGACGGGTGGTTGAAACACGATGCCGCAAAGTGATCTCGACGTGACGATGCGGGCTCTAACCACGGAGTGATCTCGACGTGGGCGAGGATAGCCAAACCTCTCTATGCTCTACTTTCTAAGATAGGTGGAGACAAATTTGCAAATTCTTCAACAAATGCCTCAACTTCCACTTGGGCATGCTATCCCCTTATATAATGAGGATAGGTGCCAAGTGAGAACGTAGGGGAGGATGAACCATTGCGAGACGTGGTTTGGCCTCTCTTACACGGTTACAATTGAAAGTAAAAACATGACAAGGACGAGGCCCAACACCGGCCCAGTCCATAAAATCCAGAAATAAAAATAACGAAAAGATAAAACAAATAAAAGGGAAGATAAGATGCTTACGCGGAGTACATAAACTCCGGGTCGCGAGGATCGGCGCGGGCAGCTCGTCATGGCTGGAGACGTCCGGGCTTGGTGTCCGCTGGATGGTCCTCCATCACTCTAATTAGGATTTAGAATTCAAACCTAGATGAGATGATGAGTAAGCTACTAATGAAATGCAAATGCTTGAAAGTTGCGACTAAACTTCTTATCTTTTTGAACTCAAATGATTTCAATAACTCTCTGGTATTTAGTAAAAGAGATCTTACATCACCTGACTTTATATTTTTACTTTATTCAAAATATTAAATTTTTTTCAATTATATTTTTAAGTTCTTTTTAGTGAATTTGAAATCTATATAGAAAATTGATTAAACTCTAAGTGTTTTGTAAATGTTTTGATTATTTTATTTATCAGAAGATGTTTTACTGCTCTTAAAGAATCAGAATACATTTTTTTTAATTTTTAAATCCAAACATAGTCAAAAATAATTTTGGAAAATACATTAGATTTGCAATTCTCGATTAAAAATTGCAATTAAGGAAACTATGATTTAAATTTGATTTTAATATAATGCAAATTCGCTTCAAGGTTCTTGAACTTCATTAATGAATGTTGAACAATTGAAAACCAAGTAAATTCGAAATTACAAAGGATTTAAAATCAAAATGTAAGAAGAAATATTAAAAATCAAAAAAATTATGAAAATCAATTAATTTGGAAATGAAATCAAATGTAAAAGAATTGAAAGGATGCCTAGGAGTACCAGGACGCGAGTAGGACTTCATTTGAGTAGAATTCGCGCAACGAACAACACCATTTCCATATATTTTTAGATTGAATTCGGGGAAGAACGGTGGCCAGATCAACAAATTCGAGCTCATTCCTTGCTCCAAATCACTCCATGGCAGTCTTGAGTCATCAAGGAGGCTAGGCAATTGTTCCTTGAGCTTAAAAATCAAAATGGTGCAGAATACTCGTCGTTCTCGCTTTTTATCATCGCGGAATTGGAAGAACAGCTTCTTCCGATTCTGTTATTATTTCTCTCTTTTTTGCATTGTATGCATACCATACAATGCAATGTCATTTGTCATTCTGGTGTCATGTACGGGTTTTCCTTCGTGCACACTGCACTACGTGTGCGTGCTTTGCACGGTAAAAAATCCACCCAGCGCTGTGCATGCAGTTAACTCGCTGCGTCGCACGCTGCGAGTTAAGCTACATGCGATTGGTCAGCATGTGGCTGCGTGTGGTGCAAGATACGCACGACAATGCGTATGTGCGTGTCGAGCGCCAAAGACACCAATCCGCGCGCTGATAGATCCACGGTGGTCTCGTGCGCCCTGCGCCATTTAATACCCCGGTAAGCACCAAAACTGGCACAATAAGGGCCAATTTAAATAAAAAAAAGTTTTCAATTAAAAAACGAATGGACTAAATCGTAAAAATCATTTATTAATGCGAAAAAAGTTTTATTGATTTATTAAATCCATTTTTATTGTTTCATTTATTTTGATTTATATAAAATGGTCAACTAAAAATTATTTCATTTAAAAATTCATTTTAAAAAAGTTTAAATTGTATATATTGACCTAATTATTTACAAATGTAATATTTAACTTAAAATTTAAGGAAACTCTTCTTTTAAAATAGAATCATGATAACATGCATTATAAATTAATATTTTTAAGTATGAAAAGCCCAAAAATATGATGAAATTAACAGTTTATCAGCTCTTACTTGCATGTTATGAAGGTCCATCCGGTTGTGCGGCGAATTCAGAAGCGACGCACCCGGTATGAGGTCAATGGTATGTTGGATACTGCGCATGGGTGGGAGCTTGTGTAGGAGCTCTTCTAGGAATACGTCGTCATAACTGGCCATGAGCTTGACCAGTTCCAGATCATCTGTTGCATGATGGGTGTTGTCTGATGAAAGGTCTCAAGTGAGGGTGAAGCAAATGGGAGATCCTTCCCCGTCACGTTCGAGTTCCCGCCCCAAGATATACCCGTTAGTGAGTACAGGGTCATTTTGAGGCCAAGCCATTGTAGGGTTGGAAAAATTCGGAGTAGTCAGGGCCTGTGTTGACGTGTACCACAGTAATCGACATCCTCCATATAGGAAGGAACACGTATTGGCTCGGCCGGCGAACTGGACGGTGTGGTCAAACAACCATGGGCAGCCCAAGATGATACTGCCAATCTTCATAAGCAATACGTCGCACAACACCCGCTCGTCGTACGTGCTCATCTTCAATCACACGCAGCACTGGGATTATGCCGAGAGGGTCGAGGCATCGATCCAGGACACATTGTAAAGTGTCGGGTGTGGTACAAAGGTCAAGCCGAGCTTGGCGCTGGCTTTCTCAGAGACTGCGTTGATGCAACTCCCACTATATACGATGAGCTTGCATGTGCTCTCTCCAATTTTAACGTACATATAGAAAATAGAAGTGCGCTGGGCTAACTTAGCCAGGGTTAGTGTCATCACGATGGGCGGCGGCTGTAGGATGACGGCCGGGGTGGGGCCCCATGATGAAGGGGCAACCTTCTAAGTGGAAGGGATAGGCCATGACAGTATCTCTAAGGGCATCATCACTACAACAATGCTGGTGGACGAGCAGGGGGTGGGGCCTGTGCTTCCCCAAGCAACAGGATCTGGGTCGTGTTCTTGAATCTAGAGGTTCACCACTGGCATTAGAGGCATCAGGGTGGCAAGGGTGATCTGAATAAATCTGAGGTGGGCTTTAGGGTACTCCCTAGGATCGATGTCGACGTCAAGCTCCTCAACAGTGGGAGGGTCAATCAGATTCCCACTGAAGTTGACATGTACGCCAGAGGGGTAGTCGGTTCTACTGTGCATGAAAATGATAACTTGGAAATTGTAATGCGAAATTGATGTATATTACATTACATTTATGTGTTTAAATGGCCATATTTTCATGTTATCATATATAAATGGAGATAAAGACATACACTTTGATTTTATTATTGTTTCTAATTTTTAGTATTTTTTACATGGTATTTAACCTCTTTTCATTGAATAAATATTTTTTACAGGGTTTAAAATACTTGGCTGAAGGTTGGTGTGGTTTTTACTAATTTTATGGATTTTTTCCATTTTTTTTATAATGTTCTGACCATTATTCAGCCAGTAAATGAATTTTAGAATAATAAGATTATTTTTTAATGATTTAGTTAGTATTTTAAATAACTTCTCTTTGAAGTTTTGTAGCATCCATGTCATTCCCCCAAAATTTGGGCGAATGAGTGGATGCATATTTTTTAAAATAAATATAAGAGCGTTATTGGCTCATTATGGCATCGCAATGCGCGATGCCACAATGACCAAATAATTACATAAAAAACGAACGGCGAGATCGGCAAGGAAACGGTACGTTCTTGTTTTTTTTTAATTTTTTTGTATAATAAATGCGCGTAGAGAATTGATATCCACGTGCATCTATGACATACGATTATTGCTTGTACGCGCAGTTTGGTAGCCGTGTGCTTTTAGTGCACGTGGCATTTGACACTATGTTTGATGTATTAATACATGTCGTAATCAATATGCCACGTGAATTAAATGCATGCGGTAATTGAAACTGACGTGTAATAATGTCTAAATGAAAAAAAAATTGTCTTTTCTGATTTTTTTAAAAGGGATGACGTGGCGCATTCTCCTCCATTCAATCGCAGCAATCATGTCGTGATGATTGCAACCTATGGAAGCGCACAAAGACGTGTCAAAACATGATCCAAGGATGGGGAAAATAAGAAAATAAAAGTATCAGCCAATCAGAAAATTCCATTTTTTAGATATATGTAAGAGAGATAAAATGATCCAATGATTGAGCTTAAACGCCAATAAATTGGCGATATCTTGAGATCTAGCCATCCGATCGAGCTAAAATTTTTAGGGCATGTTTGTCTTTTCATCCTCTATAGTCCGGACGGTTGGATTTTTATAAAGAGGTCGTGATGGAGGGAAAATTCACTTTTTGAAACTCTCCCCAAGGATTTGACCAGAAAGGACATAAGAGTTTCTTTAGAAGTCGACAATTCCTGATTCATCATTGAAAGTTATAAGTTTCTAATTTGTATTTTGAACTTCTTCTTGAAAGATTCTAAAATGCCATGGCATGGGCAAAATATACATGCCCTTGAAGTTGATTTGAAATGAAATAAGCATTGCATTTTGATTTTGATTTGAGATCTGATTTTTAATCTTTAGTTCTACATTGATTTGGATCCATCCTACAATTTTAGATTTTTAGATTAGGGTCAACTTTCACCTTTTCCCCAAATTCTTCTACTTTCTCTCTCTAGGTTAGATCACATATTTTCTATCTCTAGATTTCAAAATTTATAATTGGAAAATTCAACTAAACAGCTAAAATACCTAAATCCAAAATTTCATAAAACAAATCATCCATCTTTAAGCCCAATTTGAAAATTCCCTCTCGTGCTTATTGATTCCCAAATTTCAATGCATAAAAAGTGTTTTGATAAATCACTTTGATTTGAAGATTCGAAATCTGCATTGATCTTATAAAATAATCAATATTATCCTATCCAAAATGTCTTGATCGAAGATATTAAAATCAAAATTAGGTTTCTACTTTATTTTGATTGATTATAAACGTAATTAATGTCTATTAAATGCAAAATTAATTCATTCTTGAATTACTTGATTTGAAATTGGATAGAAATTATTGCTTAGTGCCGCCTTGTGGGTTTACCCCTTGCTTGCTCTATATATAGTATTTAGTGATTGAGGGTTATTAATAAATTTATTGCATGTCTAAAAGCCAAACAACGGCATAATTAACCGACCAATTTTAGGCTGATCAGAAACCTTTACACTTGAAGCACTGGATGGACTCTTGGTCTACCGGCGGTGCTCAAGCAATTAACTTGACGAAGGAAGAGTCCGAGGGCGTCAAGGTGGGGGTCGGGGAGGGTGCTACACTGCTTGGTACTGAAGAGGTCCCTTTGGTCCACTCGGAGGTTGGGGTGGTTCTGAATGAAGTGTTGGTAGGAGAGGGAGCCGACCGGGAAGCTGGGGCCGAAGAAGTGAGCAAATCATCAAAGGAGAACTCTTTGCTCTCGAATAGACTGTAGGTCTGGTCCATAGTCGAGGGATTCTGCTCCAAGACTCTTGTGCCCAAGTCCGGTCGAAGGCTGTGCATGAAAAGTGATACTTGGATCTGTGGCCTGTTAATGAAATGACAACGCATACGAAGCTCCTCAAATTCCTCAATGTGCTCTCCTTCCTTGCGTTTGCCTTGTTTGAGTTCCATCCATTTTAAGAGGAGTCATGTCATGAAAAGTTTCGGGACATACTTGTCCTTTAGCTTCAATGACATGGCATCCAGGTGATGGGTGGATCTCCTCTTCGTCGGGCTGCTTCCCCCTCTATCTTCTAGAATATTTTGGCCCAACCACCAAGTCGAGCTTCGACAGAGGCGACGCATAAGTTGTCATTCATACCATACCAGTGAAAGTAGCTCTCTAGGTCCGACTCCCAGTCCATATAATCTTAAGGTTCCGCAACCTTTGTAGACATGGACTTTGATCCATAGGCTCTTATGCATCATAGCGCGGTGAGCACCCCTCCGACAATCTCGCTCATCATCCATGTAGTGTCGTCAGGCGGGCTGGTGCTTACGGGCGTCATAGGGCCCATTGTGGTCACGCGACCCGGCGTCGCGGGCAACCGGTGAAGTAGGTCATCCGTGGTAGTAGTCTTGGCGGCTGTACTGTCTAGTGTGTGCGCTTGCAGGTTGTTGCGCGTATGGGGCGAGATGATCGTACTGTCAATGGGGGCTCATTTGCACAGGTGGCGTGACCAGTTCCAGCCTCGAGAGATAGTTGTCGAGACACATCCCAAGTGGTGGGATGTTCACATGGTGCCTGGGCACACATTGAATGCCGGCCAGAGGACGGTACTGCTCCCCATAAGAGTAGCGGTCCGGTTGGTCTGGCAGTTCATACGGCGGTGGGTATTGTGACGTGTACGTGACTCTCACCATGTAGGTCAAGTGAACCGGCTTGCAAGGGCGGCCCAGCTCATCGTATGGATCATTGTCTGGGTAATAACCTTGTGGTGCCAATGCTTTACCATACAGTGGGTATCTCATCTTGTGGTACCAAGGAAACCTTTCTTGGGGATAATTCCGGTCCTCGTAGTTCCGATAGGGGCGATTCTTGGGCGGCCGTGGTGTTGGCTGTTACGGTTATCCCCCGGGATGATGCCGGGGCTGTGCTTGTCATGCCAAAGCATCTCGAAGTCAATGCTGGGGTGATGGCGGTTGTGCTCCACAAGATCGGACTGGTGAAGCATCGTCTTGCATTGGGGCCTTACCTTGTCGACAAGGTACGTCCTCATCCAAGGGAGAGGAAGGTTGGGTGGCGGGCACTGGCCTCGGGGATGGTGTCTGCTCAATCTGTCTCTGATCGTCCCATCGGGATGGGGGAAATTCTTTTGAGAATCCACAAGGTGGGGTGGGATTCCGAGGTGGGGAGTCCCTACAGGATCTAGTGGATGACTCTGCTGATGCTAGTTAGACTAACGGTTCTAGAGGGGACTGAATCGGCGAATCCTCCAATAGTGGGTCGAGACCCTCAAAATCATGGGTGGGATCCACGTCGCCGTTATCATGACCCCTAATGATGCATAGTTGACCGCATGTTTGGACCATCCTATGGCCAGATAAGTTGTATCTAGTGGTTTCTAACAAGGAGGAAAAAAATTAATAAAAGGTGTGTTGCTTTGATGATGTATGACACGACTGACTTTTCAAATTATGATGCGCACAATCAAAAACCAGAAGCGGAAACAAGAACTTTGACAGACAGTGCTAAACGTGGAGGTTAGCACAATCGGCTTTGATACCAATATGTGGAGTTCCAGAAGTCATTTTGACACGTGTGAGTAGCCGTTAAAAAAGCTTAGGACGCTGGCTATCTACCTAAGTTTAGCTAAGAAGCTTAGGAAAAGATTGGGAGGAAGTAGAATGAGAAGAAGAGAGGAACATTTTTGTCACACCCAAGGGGCCCAAGGTGATCTCTTCAGCTCCCCACCAATTGACTTCAAAATCTTGGACACTTCTAGATGATTTAACACAACCACCTGATCAATGGTGTGGTTACATCACAATGGGGGAAGCAGTTATAACATTCGGAGCAGGATAGTTGCGATAAAATAAATGGAATGGAAAAGAAACCCACGTCACCACAATACTGGACTGTTGCTGACTAACTCATGAATCTGCTAGGGAATTAGAGAGGAATACAGGGGCCTGTCAGGCTCCCAATGATTCGACGGACCATGAAGCGACGGACATGCGAGGAGGACAATCAATGCCCGAGTACGTTTGACCCCCGACGTAGGCTACTCGATCCGATACCAAGAGGGGAAAGAAATCACTCACTAAAGTCGATGTCCTCAGAACCTCTTATGCGGCATCTTTTGAATTGAATCCAACTGCTGTCTCTCGATCCAAACCCAATCCCCACTTAAACCGATCAAGCCCACCTACGATGACACTCTCTCGAGGGCGAATGAAGAAGACGACTCTGGAATAGTTAATCATATTAGTAATAGAGGGTAAATGAGAGGAGTTGTACCTGGTACACATCTTGCCTCTAACCCGGGCAAGCTCATGATCGAGGGTGATGATCTCGAACGCATCCCGAGGAAGGTAGCGTGACCAGCCGTCATCACTGATCTGACCACCGAAGGCCTCCCGATCGTGGGCCCACTACGGTCGTCCGAGGAAGGAAGATCCAGGGTTGAGTCCTACAATTGAAAGGGGAAGGAGGACGACACTAAAAATGTCAGTCATAGGGAGGACGACTGGTCAATGGGACTGGTTGACAGAGAACTGACAATCGTCCATAACCATCAACGGTGAGCGCTTGGTGGATTCAACTAGCAGTGGTAGATCGAGTGAGGCTTGGGGGGAGGCACTCGATCGGAACAATGCTGGGAGCTTCCGTCAACCCGCAGCCCAAAGTGAGAAGGCATCACTGAGGACAGAGACTGTGGTAGAGATCTGGCGGGGTGGAGTTGCGGTAGGCGGCGACGCCACCGAGTCCTTTTGACGATGATAACTAATGCATGTCGAAGGAGAGACAGCGGCAGCAGTGTGGGGGCAGCGGTCCTGATGGTGCACCCCATCGGGAACTGCCGTAGACGTCAGCGGAGTCACCACCTCTATCATTGACAGCCGGGTGAAGCATGCTCATTTATCGCATCTTGATTTCCATCATCTTCGTTAGTCATATTTTGTGTTTCTTGCACTCGTTGAATTGTGTTTATCGTGTCGTGACATGTCCATCGTCTGTTGTATGTCTTCTTCATCATGTGGGAGGGGGTCCTTAATCATTTTGGACTCTGCTCTCTTATTCCCTTTTTTCTTTTTTATGCTTTGATTTTTCCTTTTTAATCTTGTGATGGGGGCCCATTATATAAGGCTCCCCTTAATGGAACTTCCTTAGGGCCCTTTGGGTTGACCTTCCTTAGGGCCCAATTGACTTTCCTTTATTAGGAAAGAGAGGGCGTCCTAAGGAAGACAGACAAAGAAAATTTGATGTTGGAGTATCGACGTTGCATTCTTGGTCTCACCAGAAGAATGCAAGGAGAATCGAGGAGGGAAGCAAAGGGAAGAAAGAAAGATGGAAGTAGTAGAGAAGAAGAGGGAAAGGGAAGTGACGTCCAGTCTTACCTGCTCGCCGTCAGATCCCGTACCCCCGGTGGGTCATCCAAAATTTGACGGACATCCCCATCTCCTTCTTCACGGATGCCTCACCATCGACAAGAGGTCGCCGGCACCATTGGACGCTGTCATTCTGTCCCGTGGATTGGTCCCCCTTACATGCCAAGAAATTGTCAGGGCTGCCTGACATTGCGGGATTCCCCCCCTACCTGTTGGTTGCCAGAATTGGCAATCCACTGAGGAACAACCGAGATACCTATGGCATCGGTTGCTGTGATCCGGCCGCCCGTTCAGAGCCATCGGGAGATTGTATGCCAACCTAGCCATACGTCTTTCCTAGGTAGTCTGAACCATCACCCAGTGTTTGCCACATCATTCCTGAGGGCTCCCCCAACTGCCGATAGCGCATTTGGGCCATTCACAAATTTGTCTGGGGCACACTAGAGCGCCAATCTGGCTTTGACCGCGCATATGCCGTGAACCACCCGCGGCTCGACATTGCGACTCCCTGCCCACGTGTGGCCTTCTCGTACTGTCGGTGTGTGCTTGATCCCCTGCTATGATGACTTGTGTCTAAATGACACCTAGTCACCATGTTCCCTGTCGGGTCACCCTTGTCGTTGTGCTTGCACAAGCTGCCGCCGAGTATTGTCGGTTGCACCCATCACCTCACGCTGTTGCATCCGCACCACTACTGCCCTGCCCTTGGTCGCTACACTTGTCCCCCTGTAGCTACTCGCAACTGGTGTCTCCAATTTGTCACGGGTGTCAACTGTTGCCCATCTGTCCATGCTCCAGCATCGCCCGTGGTGACATCGCCACTAGTTGCACTACCGCCGCTGTCCACCGCGCTGCCACGATCGCTCCTGCACGTTTCCCTCCCTCGCCTACAGGATTTGCCTATCGCTCCAGCGTCATACCATGACTTGTTGTCAAGCCATCTCACCGCACTCCTTCGCCTCGACCACCGCCCCCCCCCCCGACATCGACAAAGATTCTGCACAACGAGCTATGCGCCAATGAGGTACGTTGTCCTCTCGCTCGGTCATTGTATTATCCTTTGTAGTGTACCGTCAATCGACGCTACCGCGCTTGGCTAGAGAGGTGAGAGAGGAAGGAATTGAGAGATAACTACGAGGCATCTGCGGTCTTTCCCAATACAAACGAGCCCGTCTGTGACGTGCGAGCCCTAAGGATTGATTTCTGTTTGGCTTGTAGATGTCACCATCCCTCCGGCGAGTTTTGAGAGGCTACCACCACCATCACCGGTGACCCCCTTCAGAGCACGGAGTTTGGCATTCTCACTGAGTCTGGGCCTTTACTTACGACACGTGGGACACACTCATTTGCATCGTAGTCATATCTACCCATTAGGGTTTATCCATCCGTTGGCCGATGATGTCATGAATGTCAGATACCCCTATCTAGGTACCGAGCCATCGTCCTTGGTACCGATCGCACAACGTCCGGGATCAGGCCCCTTGACGGCAACAATGACCGAGATCGTGGTAGATAACTAGAGATCTATGGGCATGGGAGGAGTGGATGCATGCGGCAGCGGCATGGCTCGTTCCAGCATTGATATCATGTACACGACGGAGCAGGGAGCACCGGCGGCGGCGGCGTGGAGTAGCGAGATCCAAATAACAACGGTGTCAATGAGTGGGGCCAATTACTGGTCATCAAGGAGCAGTGTTGAGTTTCTGAGAGCAACGGCGGCGGTGGTGTTCCTTCCGACGCTGGTATCAAGTGCACATCAGAGGAAGAGATGGCGGCGTTGGCTAGGTAGCGGTCTCCTAGATACAATGATGCTAGAAAAAAATTGAGCACCTCAAAGGAGGAAAGGATCAACAGAGTTGGGTAAGGATTCAATGATGAACATCCAAAAAATTAGTTCAAAGAGCAATACCCCAAAAATTGTGTTAGGGCATGCCATCCCTTATGCAGGTAAGGTGGGTGCCCTAACGGGCCACTTAGGGGAAACGATCATAATGAGACGTCCCCCTAAGGGCCCAGATATCAGAAATGAAAGGCGTATGAAAAATTAAACACAGGCCAAAAACGCGGTGGCCCTTGTAAAAGTTAGAGAAATATAAAACATATGGTGACCGTCGAGGATGATCATCAAACTGAGTACTTAAAACTCGTGTCCTTGGTGCCGGCTCATGCTTCTCGACACGGTTGTTGACGTGCCTGGGCTTGGTTGGCTCCATGGTCTCCCATCACCAGAAAACTTCTTGCACCTTCAGGATGGTGGACCCAGGAACAAACTCAACAGATGGACAAAGTGGAACAAAACAATACTCAATTCTTTGATGCCCTCACGGAGGGTGACGGGGGTCCTTTTATAGGTTTACATGTATTTTTTTCAGTCATTCTTGGTGGTTGGATCATGGATGAATGTCCAGGTTGAGTTCTCGAGGACTCAATTCAGGTGATCAGACCCCAACCAATCAGATTCTTTCCCTCCATGTTCAATTTGGAGGGAAAAGATAAAGTTGGTTAGAGTTAGTTACAAATCATTCTTAGCCATGGGATTTGAGCTAGAATGGATGGATGGATGGGTTTCACCTTATGAATCCTGGGCTGGATCCAACCCTGGGCTCTCCTCTAAACAGGACCTGCCACCTGGAGTCCTCCTCAGGTGTCTTGACCATCCTCAAATCTTCCAAAGACCTTCTAGAAAGTTGTCTTCAAGCTCCTTCACAACAGGCCAATTGGTTGAGCCAGCTCTACTAATTAACATGCATCTTTTTCTTCATAGCTCCTTTTGATCTGAAACTTTGTCCCAAGACTCAAGACTCATGCCTTGACCTCCTCATAAAATTTTGTAACTGTATGACCACAAAAGTCAACCTTTGACCTAAAAAGTCAACATACTTAAAAGTCAACACAGTGAGATTTAGAAAATATCCATGAAATCCTCTACACAAAAATCCCAAACTATATAACTGGTAAACTATATGTCACAGCCATGTTAGCAAATAGGGTGATTGCATTAATATCATCAAGAGGTTACATCGTAGTCATGTAGCATTACATTGGGAAAGAGTAGGGTTGATAGTGAAGTAACGAGATGAGGCGCCACACATCTAGGTAGTGTCACTCCTGCGCCTTGATGCTCGTCGCCCTGCACGTGCACTTGTTGGCCCCGCCTCCACACAACTCTCCCTAGGTCGAGTGCCACACATTCATGGTCTTGGTGATTTCACACGCCACCCAGCCTTCGCGATCACACACACCACCGACACCCACGCTGACCCCTATTGCGTGGTTCGCCCAAACACCATCGTGCTAGGTGCCTCAAGCTGGGCGTAACATACCTAATTTTACCAACAAGGGTGCCACACTCTGCACCGTCTCAACACACTCTATGTGCCAATGCCTTAGTCTCCTACCGGGTCTCCTTGCCTGCACCCTGCACACACGTGATGTGCACGAGGAGTGTGTGCAGCCACATGCCCTCTCACACGACTCCATGCGTAGTGCCACCATAGTGCTGCCTAGCATGCCTGTCCCATGCGCACATGCACCTCTTGGTAGTCTGCGCGCCCAGCACACACACGCCTTCCCTGATCCAGTACACCTTAGTGTCGACGGGCACACTGATGGCACATGCCATCAAGGATCACCGACGATGTCGTCTGCACCGCCAGCCACTGTCATTGAAATCCGTGTGAAATTGTGCGATTATTGTGGTTTGCTTTTCATCGTTCTTTTCTTGTGTTTTGTGTTTTTTCCCACTCTCATCGTTGTGTTTTTGTCCCATTTGTGACGTGTCCGGTACATCCTTCGTCGTCGTCACAGGGAGGGGACCAGAGTCTTTTGGATCCCCTTCCTTGTCTCTTTGTCTTTATCTTTACTCTTTTTTTTTCCCCTAACCTTTATTTTGTAATGAGGGGGCCCATTATATAAGGGCCTCCTTAATGGACCCTTCACCCCCTTGTTGACACACCTTAGGGGCCCAATTGACCTTCTTCCCCCTTTATAAGAGGGAGGGGGGGCTAATCGTTAGACCAGAACGAACAAGAAAGAAATAAGCGTTGGTTTTTTTGGCCTCCACTCCCTCTCCATCAAGCAATCTAGAGAGGGGGGGGGGGAAGAGGAGAAGGACTAGAAGGGCTGATCTGGTCATCTAAAGAGAAGGGAAGCCTCCCTCTCCCTCTGTCGCCTGGGAATGGTCGACGATCTTCCCCACTCACTGTCGGGATTTGTTCACCCATGGAAGGTTAGTAATTTTGTCGATCTGTGCCAAGACTCCTTGATAGTGATCTCCACCGCTGGACAGCCCCAGTCCCCCCCCCCCACCCCCGTCAATGAATTCGCAGGATGTTAGACCCCTTCCCCGGCGATAGTCAATGGTCGTCGAATTTGATCACTTCTATGTGTTTGTGGTGTGGGAAGGTTCTTGCCCATTGGTATGGCTTGAGGACTCAGATGTGTATTCCCAACTAGGCTTGTGAATAGTCGATGGATTGATTCTTCCTTGTGCTGGGCGCTCAAAAATCTCTGTCAGCAACCGAGTAGGAGTTTCTACCCCCCTTGGTAATTATTCTTATTGGTGAGGCCCTCGGACTGCAACCCTCTAAACATCTACAACTTTCTGGCTAGACCTTGCATGGTCCTGGCCCATTGATGAAGGTCCTGCTACCACCATTGCACCGAAGACACTACCGGGGTCCAACCTTCTCCCCCCTCCCCCCCCCCCAATTCATCGACCAGTGACACATTCTGGCTACGACCATCTTCCTGCTCAACATCTTGGAGTCGGATCATCGACTGAACGCCCCTCGGAGCTGCTGTCCCCCTCAAATAACCCACCCTCTAATTCACGACCGTCACCAGCCATCAAAGAAAATTGGCTTGAGCCGTGTCTATTCTGCTGGTTCCTCCGCTCACTCCTCTTCCTCCAGCCTTTATTATCGCTTCGGCACCAACATCGCCCGTACAGCCAACGTACACTCTCCGGCACCTCTTTGCTCCACCCACTTTGATTGCCCTGACCCTTGAAAAATCATGCATCACTAGCTACATGCCGACGAGGTACACCATCCTTTCCCGTAGCTCATTAAGTTATTCCTTGCAGTACATTTTCATCTTGACTCCACCTCGCTCGCGCAAGGAAGGTGAGAGAGGTTTTGAGAGAAACTACGACATTTGAATGCCTTACTAGTATGGACGAGTATGTCTGTTATGTGCGAGCCCTACGGATAAATTCTGTTGGCTGTGGATGCCTTCGTCGCTCTGACGAGGCTTGAGAGGCCTTCGTTGCCATCACCCAGCAACCCCATCCAAGCTAGGAGCTCAGCACCTCCATCGAGTCAGACCTGCACGCACGTCACTGATGACTCTAAAATATGTCATCAAATAATCAAGTTCTCAAGTTTAAATTCATTACAATTATCTTGTGAATTCATGCTAAGTTCATGCATATGTATTGTTTTATGAAATCACTAACCCCACTTGATTCTTTGAATCAAGTGGAATATATTTAACATTTTATGGCTAGTGAACATTCAGAAACAGGTTAAGAAGATCAAGGAAGAGAGGAGGATCAACAGAAGTGGGCAAAAATTTGAAGTGAAAAAAATTACGAAAATGCCCCTGGGCATGACTTAAGAGAAAACCTATAAATACTCTCTTGAGAGAGGAGTTTAGGTGTTCAGAATTTTCTCTAAGGAAACTAGGGCTTGGAGAAGAGGATTTCTGCACCCTCCAGGAGCTGATGAGCTTTTGGAGTTGGAGAGGAAGAACAGACTGAAGATAGCTTGGATTGAAGAACCACGCCTCGCCGCAAGGACGTGACACCCGACGTGGGGAAATCTCAAGCTTCAGCCCTGTAATCCCTCTCTTCTCAGACAATTTTGGTTGGGTTGGAAGAGTCACAAGATCTTCCAATGTTTTCCAACTGAGGATTGTTTCGTTTTAGATTTGATTTCAGTTGAACTTTGTTTCTTTCTTGTTCTGATCATCCTCCCCAAACCTCCCCAAAAATCCCTTTGATATAGCAGAACCACTGCGCGCAGCAGCACTGCCAAGGCAGCAGCACCGGCACGCCGCAACGCCGCCGCGCAGCAGCGCGCATGCAGCCACGCCAAGACGCTGCCGCGCGCAGCAGCGCCGCCGCGCGCAACGCCGCCAAGACGCAGCAGCGCCAGCGCAGCAGCGTCGCGCAGACAGCGCTGCCGCTGCAGCGCGCGCCGCAGCCATGCCGCGCAGCAGCATCGCCAGCCACGCCGCCGCGACAGCGGCAAGACGCAATCACCTTGCGCGCAGGTACCCTGCACGCAAGGTGTTTGATCCTTTGCCCCCAGGGCAAAGGTGCTGTCTCTGAGAACTCCTCAGAGACAGCCTCTATTAAGTTAAATCTTTAACTTAATCAGAGCAATAGCAGTTAAATCTTTCGACTAAACTGGGAATTAAAGAGGAATTCTGTGATTTTCCTGAGGATCATTTAACAGAGTTTAATATTTATTTTAAATTGATAAGTGACATATCTATTGAATAAAGAAGGAAATTTCTGCTATTTTCTCCTGCTCCCTGTGGATCGACCCTCACTCGCCTTACGCCGTGAGGTTTATAAATTTGTTGCATAAGCTCTGAACCTCACACGTCTGAACTGCTAAATAACCAGTAAAAAACACATAAAATAGGAGCTTATCAACTGGCGCCGCTGCCGGGGAGCACGGTATAACAGTAGGAATTTTTATTTTCTTTAAATCTACAGTCAATTCTCTGAATCTACAGTCATTTATTTGCAAATCTACAGTCATTTTCCTGAATCTACAGTCATTTTTGTTGATTCTCCTAGAGCTGAAGGACTTAACAATCCTCAGCCTATTGTTATTCTAACCGTTTGCTGAAGATTTATGGTAGTAACACGTTCAGGAGCTGGTGAAAAATCTGCAGAGAAGGACATTAGAGACACCTCTCCGGATTCTACAGTTACAGAACCTGAAATTCAGCAGGAGAATATGGCTGAAGAGATTCATCAGCATCATGAGAGGAGAAGGACCATGCTTGACAGGTCGACACCGTCGGGAAGCCTACGTCAAACTGATGTAAATCTTAACATCGGTGACGGTATCTCCTTTCGATATGACAATGCATTAATTCATTCCTTACCTGAATTTAATGGACTGCCTGCTCAAAATCCCTTAGAATTTCTTGATGACTTCCATATTAGGTGTTCATCTCAAAACGTTCCAGGAATTTCTACAGAAATTTTAAAAATGAAATATTTTCCTCTAACTTTGAAAGACAAAGCATTTTCTTGGTATCGTAATTTAGGAATCACCTTTAACTCATGGGATGAGATGCAAGGAAAATTTCTGCAAAAATTCTACCCTCTCTCCAAAACGAATTTCTATAGAAGGGAAATTCACAATTTCCATCCTCATGATGGAGAAGCTTTTAGTGAGTCATGGGAGAGATTCAATGATTTGTTGAGGAAATGTCCTCACCATGGCATTGAACAATGTCAATTAGCCCAAATATTTTATGAGTCTCTCTCTGATTTTATGAAAACAAAGTAAATCTCACGGTGGAACGTTCTATACTGCATATGAGGATGAAGTTTTTGATATTTTGGAGAGAGTTGCAGAAACTGATTTGCAGGAGATTGGAGCCAATCAGAATGGGAGGAATGTGCAGCCCAAGAGAGTAGGAGTTCTGCAGGTCAACGCCAAGGAGGGAGAGCTACAAGCGGGCCTAAGGGAGACCAACCAGAAATTGGAGGAGCTCACCTCTACCTTGAAGAATGTCTTCCTAGGTAACTCTCCCATCATCAAAGCTAAGATCTGCTCTCTCTGTTTTAGCAGGGAACATGAAGATGGAGCCTGCCAAGCCATGGAAGAAGAGGTGAAGGCCTTCAATCAGCCACAACAACCGTGGGCAGGTCAAAAGCGGCCAAATTTCCAAAACGGAGAGGCCTTCCACCAAAGAAACAAGCCGGCAGCTCAGCCCCCGTTCCAGCAGAGACAACAATTCCAGCACAGACCTCCCCAACAGTATCAGGTTTCATCTCAAACTCAACCTGATTTCTCTACATTAACCCCCGTCATTTCAGATATGATCGAAAAGCAAAACCAAAAGTTGCGGGCGGAGATGGAGATGCGAATGCAGGTGATGATGGAGTTCCAGACTAAACAAATGCTGGAGTCACAAGAGCAAATGAGGAAGCTTCTGGAGAGTTTCAGGCCACCCTCTGAGTCCCAAGGTATCCTTGCAGAAAACACTTGCACTTCTCAACGTTTTCCTACGAAACCCGTCATCAATCCATGCAATTTGCATCATATTCAGCATTCTAGCCATGAAGAAATGGATGAATTGGATCCTGAAGTTCTGGCAGCCTCAAGATTGAGGAATGGAAAAGAACTTCAGGATCCCTATAGGTATTCTGTAGAGAACGCTAGGAAGAAAGAGGAGTCAAGGGAGCACGAAGGAGAGGATCTTCCCGACGGCGATGAACCCTTACCTTCCACAAGTGGGCAACACATACCTTACCCATCTGCCCTAACGAGAAAGAAACCTGTCTTTGATTATGAAAACAGGTTGCTAGAGAACTTTAGGAAGGCCACAATGACAGTCACTGTGGAAGACATGCTTAGGTGTGCACCATCACTTAAGAAATATCTTAAGGACTCTTGCACAAATAGAAAGAATAGGGAAGTTGTTAAACTTTCCGAAAATGCCTCTAGCATTTTAAATGACATACCTATAAAAAAGAGGGATCCTGGTGCCCCTTTTATCACATGTGACATAGGAGGAAAGACTTTTTCAAAAGTCTTGTTAGACACAGGAGCAAGCATCAGCATCATTCCGACGGCATTGTATGAGGAATACAGCTGGGAGCTTGAAGAGATCCATATGGACCTACTCTTAGCCGGCCGGAACGGTCAGGCAACCTGAAAGACGATTGACTGATGTCACTATCACTGTAGAAAATTGTGAAATTCCTGTAGATTTCATAGTAACTGATGTAAAAATTTCAGGAGACTTTAGCTTGGCTCCTATCATTCTAGGAAGACCGTTTTTAGTGACGGCTAGGACTATCATGGACTGGGAAAAGGGGACTTTCGAGTTTAAGATAGGGAAGGAAAGAGTTCAACTTGACATTTCTAGGATGATGAAGTGCCCCTTAGGGAGCAATGAAGAGCTCAGATTCTGCACAGAAAATGAAGGAGAAGAGGGAAGAGTGAAGGAGTACCTATCCAACATAGAAAGTAGAGAGCTAGATGATGAACTCTTAGACTCTACAGAAGTAAAAGCTCACCCAGAACTTAAACCACTTCCCTCTACCCTCAAGTATGCCTATTTAGACTGTACAGAAAGTTTACCTGTGATTATATCTTCATCCCTCACTCCAACACAAGAAGAGAGCTTACTCAAAGTGCTTAAAGAGCATAAATCGGCCATAGGGTGGACTTTTGATGACATCAAAGGAATTCCATCTTCAATTTGTGAGCACAGGATATTTCTAGAAGATGAAGCTAGACCCTGTAGAGAACATCAGAGGAGGTTGAATCCCCACATGAGAGAAGTCCTCGACAAGGAAATTCTCAAGTGGCTTAATGCCGGCGTCATCTATGCGATTTCCGATAGTAGATGGGTAAGCCCGGTACATATGGTTCCTAAGAAGTCAGGAGTGACTGTTGAGCTGAATGATAAAGGAGAAGAAGTGCAGAAGAGGCTAACCACTGGGTGGAGGGTGTGCATTGACTATCGGAAATTGAACAAGGCTACCAAGAAGGATCATTACCCATTACCCTTCATGGATCAAATACTAGAAAAATTATCGGGCAGCATTATTTCTGTTTTCTTGATGGTTATTCAGGATATAACCAAGTGAATATCCATCCTGAGGACCAAGAGAAGACGACCTTCACGAGTCCTGTAGGGACATATGCCTTTAGGCGTATGCCTTTCGGGCTATGTAATGCACCCGCCACATTCCAACGATGCATGAATGCACTCTTCTCCGATCTAGTGGGGGAGTGCTTAGAAATATTTATGGATGATTTTTCTGTATTTGGATCCACATTTGAAAACTGCCTCCTTAGCCTCACCAAAGTATTGAAGAGGTGCATTGAGTCGAACCTCGTACTAAGTTGAGAAAAATCTCATTTCATGGTGCAGGAGGGAGTAGTGATGGGCCACATGGTAAGCAGCCGTGGCTTGGAAGTGGACAAGGCCAAGATCGAGGTCATCCAGGGCCTTCCACCTCCAACCAACCTAAAAACCCTTAGGGGTTTCCTCGGCCACGCGGGTTTCTATAGACGTTTTATCCTTGATTTTGCTAAAATTTCTAAACCGCTTACAAACCTTTTATCGTCTAAAAATAATGATTTTGAACTAACACTAGAGGCTAAGAATGCATTTGATAAATTAAAAGAAGCTTTAGTAAATGCACCTATCTTGCAAGGGCCCGATTGGACCCTTCCTTTTGAACTAATGTGTGATGCTTCTGATTTTGCAGTAGGTGCAGTGTTAGGCCAGCGAATTGACAAGAAACCCGTGGTCATCTACTACGCCAGTAGAACTTTAGTGGATGCACAGCTGAATTATTCTACGACCGAAAAGGAACTACTGGCTATTATTTTTGCATTAGAAAAATTTAGGTCTTATTTGTTAGGAAGTAAAATTACTGTTTTTTCTGATCATGCAGCTATTAGATATTTATTAGCAAAGAAGGAGGCAAAACCTAGGTTGATTAGATGGGTGTTACTATTACAAGAATTTGATTTGGAGATTAAGGACAAGCGAGGATGTGAAAACGTAGTAGCAGATCACCTCTCTCGAATTTTAAATACCCAACCTGCATTAATAAACGATGCATTTCCGGATGAACATGTCCTAACCGCACAAGGAGCATCGCTTCCTTGGTATGCGCATATTGTCAATTTCTTGGTTTCAGGACAAATTCCAACAGGTTGGACCTCTCACGAGAGGAAGAAGCTGCTTAAAGATGCAAGATTTTACTTTTGGGAAGACCCGGAGCTATTCCATCAAGGCCAAGATCAAATTTTGAGGCGGTGTGTCTCCGAGAGCGAGCAAAGGAGCATATTGGAATTCTGCCATTCCAAACCTGGAGGAGGACATTACTCCGCTAAGGTAACCGCACATAAAATTGTTGAATCTGGTTTTTTTTGGCCTACGTTATTTCAAGACACTCAAAAGTTTTATAACACATGTTTATCATGCCAAGCATCCATCAACATAACTAGGAAAGATAGAATGCCTCTACAACCCATTCTAGAAGTAGAAATATTTGATTTATGGGGAATAGATTTTATGGGACCTTTTCCTAGTTCAAATGGGTATGAATATATATTGATGGCTGTCGATTATGTCTCCAAATGGGTGGAGGCCATCCCCTCAAAAACCAATGACAGCAAGGTAGTGACTAATTTTATTGAGACACATATTTTTTATAGATATGGATGCCCACGAGCGATCATTAGTGACGGAGGATCACACTTTACAAATTACAACTTTAGGAACCTCCTCAAGAAATTTGGTGTTCATCATCGAGTCACTACCCTTATCACCCACAAGCGAATGGCCAAGTGGAATTATGCAATCGGGAGGTTAAGAAAATTTTGAGGAAAATAGTGCGTCAGATGGGAAAGATTGGTCTAGGAAGCTCGACGAGGCATTATGGGCTTATAGGACAGCTTACAAAACCCCTCTCGGCATGTCTCCCTTCCGCCTTATCTTTGGCAAAGCTTGTCACTTACCACTTGAGTTAGAACACAAGGCCCTTTGGGCTATTAGAAAACTCAACCTAGATTTGGATAGAGCCGGCAAGCATAGACTTCTTCAATTGAATGAGTTGGAAGAGTTAAGAAATGAGGCTTATGAGAATTCGAAGATTTATAAAGCCAAGATGAAGATGTTTCATGACAAGAGCTTGAGGAGAAGAATTTTTGTGGAGAATCAAAAAGTATGGCTTTACAACTCTAGACTAAAACTCTTTCCAGGTAAATTGAAAACGCGATGGGATGGTCCCTTCCTTGTTCAGCAGGTTTTTGAGAATGGAGCCGTCACAATTTTAGATCCTACGTCTCATAGACGATTCACTATGAACGGGCAACGGCTCAAACCCTACTTAGAAGAAGACGATCTTCACAGCCCCATAAATATTACGTTAGAAAAGCCATCGCATGATAGTTCATGATCCGATTAGTTTTTGTTTTTACTACATTTCCTACTCTCTATGCTTGGTTACTTTCCTTGTTTTGTTTTTGTTTCTGCGTTTTTGTTTCTGTTCTCGTGTGCAGCCACTCCGATCCACGCCCACCTAACACGTCCCTGGACAACACGCATGCTGATCGCCGCCCTTCCTTCCATGGTTTGGTATTCCTTTCTCCTTCCTCTCAATTACGATTTGTCATGTAGGAACATGCCTTTTATTGAGGGGGGGTGGGGAGTACATTTACATGCATTATCCATGAAATTTTTTTCGTTTTTGCATGCACAAACCATGGATATTTGATGATCTTAGGAGATGATTGTCCAATGATATGCATGATAATTCGATTCGTTTCAAAAGGGTAGAAATGCAAGAGTGGCCAGCTAGGGAATCCTAGGTGAAGTAAGCCTAGCTAGGTGCACTACGATCCATACCACGACAGTCATATCTATTACCATTATACTTCTCTCACCTCACCATCCACCTCGGGTTGAGTTAGCACTTACATGCACGAAAATTTTTAGCTTTAGTGGAGAGTAGGGTTAGTGTTAGCTCATTGGCAGTATTATTATGACGTGAGTGAAGCTCCCTGACCCATGAAGGATACATAACTTCGTCGGGGGAATAAGCTGTCGGTCTACTAAGGACGGCACATGGGTAGTGGATAAGCGCCACCAAACTATCAAGTGAAAGCTGCACTGTGCATAAACAAGCAAAAGCTTGCATCATAGTACTAAAGTTGATTGTCATCAAAAATGACCAACAAGCAGCAAATGCCAAATAAAATAAAGGTGGAAAAGCTGTCTCCCGTGTGTTTGAGCCGATGCTACTATAGCCATAGTATTGAGCTAGCATTAATGCCACTCTCTACGCCTCGTTCAGTAGTGCGCTTGGGGTGTTAACTCGATCTTATTCCATATACTATGTACTTACTATATGTACTCCATAGATCATGTGCACTTAGTTGAGATTTAAGGCTGAGATAGATCCTAAAATTCTTCTACGCTGGTCAATTTTAATTGCTGAAAATACTCCTTGAGAAGAGCATGAATCAAAGTTATCGGAAGTCAAAATTCACCTTGAGATCATCTTTTATTCTCACCTGCATGTCATTACTAAGGGACTAGTAATGATCTAAGTTGGGGGGTGTTTGATGACTCTAAAATATGTCATCAAATAATCAAGTTCTCAAGTTTAAATTCATTACAATTATCTTGTGAATTCATGCTAAGTTCATGCATATGTATTGTTTTATGAAATCACTAACCCCACTTGATTCTTTGAATCAAGTGGAATATATTTAACATTTTATGGCTAGTGAACATTCAGAAACAGGTTAAGAAGATCAAGGAAGAGAGGAGGATCAACAGAAGTGGGCAAAAATTTGAAGTGGCAAAAATTACAAAAATGCCCCTGGGCATGACTTAAGAGAAAACCTATAAATACTCTCTTGAGAGAGGAGTTTAGGTGTTCAGAATTTTCTCTAAGGAAACTAGGGCTTGGAGAAGAGGATTTCTGCACCCTCCAGGAGCTGATGAGCTTTTGGAGTTGGAGAGGAAGAACAGACTGAAGATAGCTTGGATTGAAGAACCACGCCTCGCCGCAAGGACGTGACACCCGACGTGGGGAAATCTCAAGCTTCAGCCCTGTAATCCCTCTCTTCTCAGACAATTTTGGTTGGGTTGGAAGAGTCACAAGATCTTCCAATGTTTTCCTACTGAGGATTGTTTCGTTTTAGATTTGATTTCAGTTGAACTTTGTTTCTTTCTTGTTCTGATCATCCTCCCCAAACCTCCCCAAAAATCCCTTTGATATAGCAGAACCACTGCGCGCAGCAGCACCGCCGCGCGCAGCAGCACCGCCGCGCGCAGCAGCACCGCCGCGCCGCGCCTCCGCGCAGCAGCGCCAGCGCGCAACAGCGTCGCGCGCAGCCACGCCAAGACGCAACAGCGCTGCCACGCAGCAGCGTCGCGGCGCAGCTGCGCCAAGACGCAGCGTCGCGCGCAGCAACGCCGCCACGCCGCAGCGCGCGCGCAGCGCAGCCACGCCCGCGCGCCAGCAGCGTCGCGCGCCGCACGCGCCGCGCCGCAGCGCCAGACGCGATCACCTTGCGCGCAGTACCACTGCGCAAAGGTGTTTGATCCTTTGCCCCCAAGGGCAAAGGTGCTGTCTACAGAGAACTCCTCTGTAGACAGCCTCTATTAAGTTAAATCTTTAACTTAATCAGAGCAATAGCAGTTAAATCTTTCGACTAAACTGGGAATTAAAGAGGAATTCTGTGATTTTCCTGAGGATCATTTAACAGAGTTTAATATTTATTTTAAATTGATAAGTGACATATCTATTGAATAAAGAAGGAAATTTCTGCTGTTTTCTCCTGCTCCCTGTGGATCGACCCTCACTCGCCTTACGCCGTGAGGTTTATAAATTTGTTGCATAAGCTCTGAACCTCACACGTCTGAACTGCTAAATAACCAGTAAAAAACACATAAAATAGGAGCTTATCAGTCACGTATGACATTCATTTATTTGCATCGTAGTCACATCAACCCGTTAGGGTTCACCAATCAGACGATGACACCGTTGATGTTCGATACCATCATCTCTAGTCGATATTGAGCCATAACACTCGGTGCCGACCAGATGACATCCTCGGCAACATACAACATCACACACGCACTATATCGGGGATGTCCTAAAAGACTAGGGTTGGGCGTCACAACTTATAGTGCGTGTCGTGGCATCATACTAAAGGACTATCTCCAAATCGTGAGTTCAGCACATGGACATGTCCGCACAATTAGCAGGCAGGCCTTTGTGCAGGAATCCCGCATACTTTAGGGCCTTACACACCCCCACCGCCTGAACTTGTCGATGCCTTCATCGAAGCCAGCTGCACCACTTCATACTCTTGCAATAGGTCATCGAATTTCCATAAATCCAAGTCGGGCTCCCATTCCCTGATTTGGCTGGTCCATTCTTCCACTTGATAAGGTGCTCAATCTTGTAGTGGCAACAATTAGGTCCTCCCTGGTCAATTTCCCCTTTTGCCAAGACCTCCTCTCCCTCCTGGTCAAAAATATGCTCACACATTTGGTGGAGCATGCTAGAGTTTGTTTCTCGCCGCATCTTTCGGGTCTGATATATACATTTTCAGCACGGAGAAATGGAAGACCAAATGGATCGCTAGTCGTAGACGTAGGTTGAGCTGATAGGCAACTCGTCTGATCCTCGTCACCGCCTCAAATGGCCCATCATAACGTGGTACTAGACCTTTATGCCTTTGTTTCACCTATCTTGTCTTTGACATTGGGCATTCACCTTCAACAAGATCAGATTACCCACTCGGAACTCCACGCCCCTTTTGTGTTGATATGCGTGTTTCTTCATTCTACGAGTGGCACATTCTAGTGGGTGTTTCTTCAGTAACCTTGACGATCTTATCTTGTTGATACACCAGGGACAAACAGACGTAAGCCTTCACATCCTGTTACATTCTTCCCTAGTGATAGATGCTGATCACGAGTGCAAGCGTATGCGCTTGTCCTGTTGTTCGGTGTGGGTTGTGTCGCGTGCTTTGTAGAAGAGCTTACGATGCAACCCACCTGCACACGGCGCATATGACCGACATCTACTCACATAAACTATATCATCTTCGACCTAGAATCTCCTCGTGTCACCCGCAGCAATGCGCCTCGTAAGGTAAACAGCTTCTTGATCATCTGTGTGCACTAGCTTGATATCATGTAGAATGCTTCCCTGGACTGCAGAAAGTGCGGCCACAAAAATTATTGCTTCCTTGCAGGTCAAGGCGTCGACAACTTGATTGGCACACCTTGGTTTGTACTTCAAGTCGAAGTTGAACTCCACCAAGTGGTCCTGCCATCTGGCTTGCCTAGGGGTCAACGTCTTCTAGTACTAGAAGCAACTAGTGGCCACACTATAAGTGTAGACCACAAACATCTTCTTAGGCAATGTACCACGATTGTTATCTCCTTTTCTTATACCAAATACCTTTTTTTGTGTTGTTACACTTGCAGCTCTCGTAAGCCATGGGGTGTCCATCCTACATTAAGACACCTCCGAGTGTGAAATCACAAGCATCGATATGTACCTCGTATGACTTGTCAAACTTAGACAATGGGAATATAGTCTCACTCAAGACTTCATTATTTAACTCAGCTGCGGGGGGCTGTTGTGGCAGTTGTGGGTTGCTGCAGTGGCTGGGCACTGTTGTGGTGACCCCACGAGGTTCTTGTTGCGGTTGCGGGCAGTTGTGGCGGCCACGAGCAGCATTGCTACAGCCGCGCGGGACTATGGCGTCTGTGGGCTGCTATGGCAGACACAGACAGTTGGGGCATCTACGGGTTGCTACGGCGGTTGCAACAATTGCAGATGGGGGTGCTGCGGTCGCAGACGGTGCTGCTACAGTCGAGACAGCTCTACTGCTACCACATGCAGTGCTAGGCGGTCGGTATTGGCATTGGGCAGCCGTAGGCAGTGCTTGGTGGCCGCGGGCCGCGCCAGGCGGTTGCGTGCAGTTGGGGGCTGCGCTGGGCGGCCGCGGGTAGTGCTACGCAGTCTTGAGAGGCGGCGGTCAAAGCTCTGGCGAAGGCCGCGATGGGGGCTACGATGGTTTCAGGCGAAGAGGGCGGCAGTTTCTAGCAAACTCTAGGGTTTTTTCTCTCTTCTAACTTTGCAGTGGCATTTTGGTGAATATGGCTAAAACTAAAAAATATCAAAAATCAAGGAAATCATTAATAACCACATTTTCTTCTATCTTTTGTTCTATTCTCTTCCTATGGATGGGTCCCACCTTTTGTGGGGGCAAATATGGGCCTCCAAAATAGAAATCAATGGGAGAAGGCCTAATTAAGAGCAATTAGACCCGTAATAGGAGAGAGAAACAAACTAACACGTCAACATATGGGCTCACTCACGGACAAACGTGCAGGTCCTTACAGCGGTCCAAACACGTGCGAAAAAATAGAAAATAGACACATACGCGGACAACATATAAAGCTGACTAAATAAGGAAAATAAAGAAAGATAACATCAAACCTTTGTGGCCCGTTGACTAGGCTGGGTACTCTGACGGCTAAATCTCACGTGTGAGCCCTCGCTCGACGAAGTGGTTCACGGGGGTCTTCAAAGCAGGATGGTCCCCCGTCAAGGAAGAGGAGGAGGAGGAGGTCAAGGTCGAGGACGCATTCCGCCACCGGAAGAAGACAAAGAGAATAGATCATTTGATAAAACTTGTATCTAACGTTATAACTACCAAATATACAGTCATTTGCATATGAATGTTGTTGTGCGAAAAGGGAGAAAGAAGACAGGGCCTATGTGGGTGGGACCACTCCAACAACTGTTATGGCGACCTCATCTACTCAGATGTTGGCAACATCTTCTCTCCTAATGGCAGCGAAATAAGCTCAAAGTGAAGTTCTGCTGCAAGCTTCTAAGATTCATCATCAGGATCATGAGCTGTGGTACTTCAATACAAGCACCACAAACCATATGTCTCGGAAACAGAATTTCTTCATGAAGCTTGATGAATCCACAGCTGGTTGTGTGAAATTTGGGGACAATTCTCGAGTTGAATTTCATGGCGAAGGGAGCATAACAATTATTTGGCAAGATGGAGAAATCATTGAATTTGGTAATGTACTTTATGTCTCTAAGCTGTCTGTGAATATTCGCACTATAGGACTAGACATGATTGTTGTGTTCTAGAGGCCTTGTATGGATGAATAGATCAGAATATTCTGTAGTGGAAGACCTGAATAGAATCGAATGGCATCATTAAAACCATGAAACAAAAAACCTTTGCATAGATTGCATCCATGATTTCTTGGATCCCAGAGTGAGAAGAACCAAGCTGCTCAAGTGTGCAGCCTCTATACGTACCGACACGATCATCGGCATGTTGAATCTCCTCCTCGTTGACAAGCCCTATTGATGTAACACCGTAAATGATTGATGAAATATTTAAAACAACGAAACATATTAATTTGTTGCTGAATAGATCAATGGACAGGGGGGTGACACAAGAAGCCTAGGGTCGGTGCAGGCTCTTGTTGACTTGATTAATCAGTTCGAACACCGATGAAGATGGGAGGCAATCACGGCCCGTAAGTGGCCCAACCGTCGTCATTGACGAATCTACTCCGACACCAAGAAGAGTTCCTATTTCAAAGTTGTTGTGGCTAATCCTATTTAAAAGAAATCTTTTTGGCAGAAGAGCCATGTTGCCAGCACTAAAAGAGATAATCAAGCTGAAATAAAGGGAGGGCAAGAGAGCATAACCTTATGATAGTGGTGTTGGCCAAAACACTAAAGAGGAAAGGAATGGTCGTCGAAGAATGAAGCAATCTTCTACAAGATGATCGATCCATGTTGAGCTATAGTTCTGCTTGTACGATGGTGATCAATTGTGAATAATGTTAACAGCTCAACAACAGCTGTAATCGGGCTTCGGCATTCAAGAAGTACGGGCGGAAATATCCCAAAAATGATTGGAACGGTCCTTGTTCCTAGTTGAGGTAGGGGAAGTCTGGCCGTTCGGGCTGGCATCAAAATCAACAAGGTCCTCTGTGATGATCCAGTTAGGCGGCCAGAAAATTTGCGTTCCATTGGTGGAGGGGCAACGCGATTCAACTTCAAGATATTGCGAAGTATAGAGGAGGATGGCGATCCAATAGCAGCCATAATCCGTTGTCATAAGAATCCAACAACTGGGTTGACAGTCCCGATTGCTCCAATACCATCTACAGCAAGTGCAGAAACAAAACAATTGGAGCAGTGGGAATATTGTTCTTGTGGCAGTGAGGGACGATGACTACTCTTTTTTTTTATTCAGCTTCTAATTGTCGAACAAACTTCTTCACCAGCTTCTTCACTAACGATCTTCTTCATCAACTGCCTTCACCGACAAACTTGGCCCTAACCCCTATGTTTCTGGGGCTGTTCTACAGCGGGTCCCACTCAATAGAAGAGGGAAAAGAACAAAGGAAACACAACCACATGAAATTTTGCTATTTTCAAATGCCAATCTGTCTCTACGTTAAGGCATGCCCCCCTATATGTAGGTGGATGCCTTAATGGGTCATTAGGGAAATGGTCCAAGTGAGAGACCTTCTCCAAATGGGTCAAGCAAAAAAATTATATCAGAAATAAACCAATGCCTAAACAGGTGGCCCTCTAAAAGTCCATACGCATAAGGAAATGTGTAGAATAAACTGCACAATTTACCCGTGCGATCATCAAGCGATGTACATGAAAGTGGGTTTCTTCACGTCGGCTTAGGCGTGACGTCATGATTGATAGCTGGCTTGAATCGGAGCTTCTCGATGGTCCTCCATCTTCCGTTCTAACTCCGCCATCGTCGTTACGCCGTTCCGATCACATCGCGGTTGGAGAGGGGTGTTGAGAGAAGGAGAAGAAGGAGAAGGCCCGTGTACAATTATGGCATGGTTGAATTTTGTTCAGGGCCTTCCCCTGTTTATACTAAGCGGGTATTTTCCATAAAAACCTCAAAAACTTAAGTATATCTTCCGACGTCCAAAAGACCATTTGCATGTGACCCTCTAGGCTTATGTATCAGTCTAGTTAATGACTCTAGCAGCCCAATAACCTTTATTGGCCTTCCAAATTAATTAACTATATCATCATATAGATTAGTCAATGTCGTATTGATTTAACCTAGTCAATAGGTCAAGGCTCCAACACATGGGGGCCAAGCTACACCTCGTGTTCTAGAAGATACAAAGAAGTGTATATTGACTCACTTCATGGAACCTATTTGTCATCAATTATTGTGTATGTATAGTCCCTCATCCACTTGACGCTCCTTGGACGACGTAGGGTATGGTCAACTGTCAAACCCTGATTGGTCATCCAAGTTAGTACTGACGCATTCAGAAATTATTGAAGAACTATTCTCTAATATTTCACTGCCTTAGTGATAACTTGCACATTAACAGGATTAATTAATGAATTTTACATTATATATATATGTGCTTTAATAATCATATTTGCATGTTATCATATAAAAACAAGATAAATGAATTATATGTTGATTTTATTATTTTTTCTAATTTTTTTTATCATTTTTGATATGGTATTTAACCTCATTTGTTTGAATAAATATTTTTTACAGGGCTCCAAATACTTGGCTAAAGGATGGTAAGGGTTTTTATAAGTTTTTTAGAAATTTTCCATATTTTTATATAATTTTTCTGACCAATATTTAGTTAAGAAATAATTTTTTAATATTTAAATAACACATATTCTATTTTTTGGCATTTTATAATACATTTATATAATTATCAAGGGGCATCCAAATTTGGGCGAATAAGTGAATAAATATTATTTAATCATTAAGAAAGAGAAAGAATGAGCATTATTGGCTCATTATGGTATCGCAAATCGCGATGCCAAAACGAGCCAATCATTAGTTTGAAAATATTTATGATGTGGCGCAATCGGTGAGAAAATGAATGATTTCATTTTTTTTATAAATCTCTCGTCGATTAGCCGCATGCATTAAATGCACGTGGCAACCGAAACACGTGCATTTATTAAATAATAAGTCCACCTCGTACATGGTTGGTTAGCCGCGTGCATTAAATGCATGCGGCCACCGACACACATTTATTTTATAGTCGTTTTATTTAAATTATGCAGCGTCGATTCGCCACTTACATTAAATGCACGCAGAAATCAACGCCACATATTTTAAATAAAATGGTGGTAAGCTCACCTCATTTTTTTTTTTTTTTTTTGTAGGCGCTGATGAGAATGACGTGGCTTCTTTTTATCCATTCAAAAAGAGCGATCATTCTCCAATGATTACGGGCAGCTGACACGGACAATCACTTGTTAGAACGTGATCGGAGAAGGTGGAAAACGAGAAAAATTTATGCCGACCAATCAGACAATGCTGATTTTTGAAATATTTTGAAGAGAGATAAAAGATCCATCGGTGGAGATTAAGCGCAAGTAAAACTTTGATATCTTAAGATCTAGACATTCGATTGGGCTGAAATTTTGAGGGCGTGTTTGTCCTTTTCCCCTCTACATTCCGTGCGGTTGGATCTGTAAATAGAGGTCTGAAAAGGGCGAAATTCACTTTTTGAAGCTCTCTCCAAGGATTTGGCCAGGAAGGACACAAGAGTTGCTTTGGAAGTTGACAGTTCTTGATTCTGCACTCAAATCTGTAAGTTTCTGATTTGCATTTTAACCTTCTTCTTAAACCATTCTAAAACGCCAGGGCATGGGCATTTTGATTCTGATTTTGATTCTTAAGCCATTTGCAAAATGTACATGCCCTAGAAATGGTTTTGAATGAAATTAGCATTGCATTTTGATTCTGATTCATGATCTTGTTTTTAATCTTTAATTCTACATCAATTTTGAACATTTCTGCATTATTAGGTTTTTTATTTAGGGTCGGATTTCACATTTTTCCCAATTTCTTACTTTCTATCTCTAGCTTAATTTGTCTAGTTTCTCTCTCTAGATTTCAATTTTTATTGTTTGGAAATTTAATTAAATATATAAAAAACCAAAAAAAAAAATTTGATTCAAAAATTCATTCATCTTGAAGTCCAATTCAAAAATCCCTTTCTTGATTATGAAATTCCCAATTTTAATTCATAAAATTTGTCTTAAAATTTTATAATAATTGGGAAATTAATAATCCAAATTAATTTGATCTTATAATTGAAATAATTCTATCTTGACCTTTTTGACCGAAATATTTTAAATAAAAATATTTACTTGATTTTGATTAATTAAACACATTATTAAGCATAATTAAGGTTTATTAATTGCAAAATCAATTCATCTTTGAATTAATTCATTACAATTGGATAAAAATTATTACTTGCTGCCTCCCTATGGTTCGACCCCTTGCTCTATATTCTATATTTAGTGATTAAGGGTGTTCATAAAATTTGTTGTATAAGTCTAAATGTCAAATCAAGGACATATTTACACGCATTTTTAGGCTTATCACTTAGCGAATGACTTCATCACATCGTATTCCTTGAGCTGTCGCCTCTTATACACAGGGCGGATGATCCCATCTTGACAACTAGTGATCTGCATACTATGATCTCATCATAATTCACTAAGTCTGATCATGTATTCATGGACTTTATTATAATCATCGCATGTGCACTATAATGAATATGTTCTATTGATGAACCTGGAACAAAATGTGCAATGTGTGATTGGCTTGCCAGCCATATATATATTTCCATTAGTGATGAAGAAGGCTACAAGATGAGTATGCATAGAGGTTGGTTGACAATCTATAATTGAGATGGGGCACTTCCATCTGAAGTTCTTTACGCACAAAGATGACTCTATTTACTCAAACACAGAGTGGCATAAGATTGTCTCATCACAAAGGCAAATGATAATTCAAGTCGACTCTAGCATCTATGGTATGCTCGCTTGAATTATCATTCTTTAAAAGAAATGTCAACCAACGGACTAGTGGAAGGTCTTCCACTGATCAGTGTGACTGGTGACATTTGTCGGAGTTGTTCCCCAGGGAAACAAGTTCGGACTTCATTTCCTAAATCATCAATTTACAGAGCTAATGGGCCTCTTGAGTTGGTTTATGCAGATATATGTGGTCTGCGTTGTGAGCCCACCCACATTAGGGGGACGTCAATTTTGTTTACTAATTGTGGATGATTTCTCAAGGCTAATATGGGCAGCCATGTTGAAGCAAAATTCGGAGGCATTGACTCACTTCAAGAAGTTCAAATGTCTAGGCGAGGCTGAAAAGGGGACAAAAATGAAGTGTCTCAGGAGTGATAGTGGCTGGGAGTTTAATTCAGAAGACTTTAAATCATTTTGTGACTCATAGGGCATCAAGCACCAGCTGACCGCCCCTACTCTCTTTAGCATAATGGATTAGTAGAGAGGAAGAATCAGACTATCATGTCCCTAGTCCGGAGCATATTAAAAGAAAAGAGCCTACCTCAAGAACCATGGCGAGAAGCTTTGAGCATAGCAGTCTATCTCCTTAATTGCTCATCTACTCTCAGCTCGTAGAGGTTGACTCCATATGAGAATTGTATAGGCAGGAAGCCTTTGATTGAACACTTACAAGTGTTTGGCTCCGTTGTGCATGTAAAATGCACCAAGATTCTGCAGATTGAGCTTGCTGATTGCAGATCACCTATGGACTTCATAGGGTATCAAGTAGGTTCTAAGGCCTACTACTGCTTTGATCTTGTGCGTGGCACTGTCCATATATCAGTCGGGGTGCTATCTTTGAAAAGGACACACAATGGAATTGGGAAAACAAAGGTGAGAATAAGGCTGAACACACATTTTTTTCTATTATTCCTACTAATCTTGAAGATGATGAGCCAATACCTTGTGAAGTTGAAGATGAAGAAACTCATTCTCAAGCTAGAGCACTTACTTTGCCCAAGCATTAGACTCCGAGCAAAGTCCATTTGGAAAGTTCAAGTCACTTAGCTTTATGATGAAACCAGCCAAATTACACTAAACTCAAAAAAATGTATGGTGTCAACGGAAAAACCCATGCCTTATGCAAAAGCATATCAAAAGGAAGAATAGAAGATGGCTAGGATGGAAGAGGTGGAAGCTATATATTGAACCATACATTGGAATTGGTTTTACCTCCAATCAGTTGCAGGCCAATTGGGCTTAAATGGCTTTTCAAGCTCAAGAGAAATGCTCGTGGAGAATTTTTGAGACATAAAGCAAGATTAGTCATGAAGGGCCACTATTAAAAACATAGCATTGATTACGATGAGGTATTTTCTTTAGTGGTTCCTTTTTAATCAATTTGTGTCTTGATTGTCATTACATCTCAAAATAGATGGTTATTACATCATTTAGATGTGAAATCGGCCTTCTTAAATGGATATGTGGACGAAGCCCTCTATGTCAAGCAATCGGATGGCTTCATTGTGAAGGGAAAGGAAGGCTATGTCCTGAAGTTGAAGAAGGCACTTTATGGGCTCAAGCAAGCCCCTCGTGCATGGTATTTACAATTGCACAACTGGCTTGTCTCTTTTGGGTTCAAAAGCAAGTATGAACAAGCTACCGATCTGAAGTTTTCAAACATAATTCACTTAATCATCAGGGTGTATGTAGTTGATCTTCTCGATACAGGGGGAAATGACATTGACATTAATAAATTAAAGAGACAGATGAAGCACTTATTTGAAATGAGTGACCTCTGGTATCTATGTTCCTATTTGGACATAAGAGTAGGGCAGGATGAAGATTGGATCAGCCTATATCAAAGCGCTTATGCAGAAAGTATTCTATCATTTGCACAAATGTGTCACTGCAACCCAGTGCAGTCTCCTCTAGAAGCCAGAGTCAAGTTCAGTCAACAAAATGATTCATTAGTTGACTCATCCTATATTTGAAGCCTACTTGGAAGTCTAAGGTACTTGACTCATACTCACCCGGATTTGACATTTACCGTAGGATTTCTGAGCAGGTTTATGAAGCATCCTACACCAGAATTTCTCACTGCACTCAAGAGAATTCTGAGGTACCTCAAAGGTACAATTGACTATGGATTAGTCTATGATAAGGGTCAAACAAAGGCTCAGCTAAAAGGCTATAGTAATAGTGATTTTACTGGTGATCAGCAAGATCAGAAAAGCACATATCGGCACATATTTTTCCTTGGTGAGTATGTTATTGATGACTCTCAATACGTCATCAATTGTTTAGAGTTTTGGATCATAAAAGCATCAATCATATCCACTTAATCCATATTGGTTGTCATTCATATGCATTATTTTACAAATTCACTAACGCCACTTGATTCTTTGAATCAAGTGGATTAGATCTTACATTTTTTATTAGTGAGTTCAGATACAGATTAAGGCAGCCAAAGAAAGACGAAATTGATCAAGCGGAGCTGGCGAAAATCAAGAAGAAGAAAAATCCCAAAAATGCCCAAGGAGCATGTTTTAAGAGAAACCTATAAATAGCCTCTTAAGGGCTCAGTTTAGGTTGTCCAGAATTTCTCTCTAAGGAGGCTAGGGCTTGGAGAAGAACGTATTCTGCAGACCCTCCAGGAGCTGATGAGCTATTGGAGCTGGGAGGAGCAGCAAGCTGAAGCATACCTGCTCAAAAAGATCGCCAACTCCCCGGACAGGACGTGACACGAGGTTGGTGTGATTGAGTTGGTTCAGGATTGTACTCTTCTCCCTCTTGGACAATCTCAGTTGGGCTTGAAGCAACCTGCAAGGTTCTTCAGCAGTCTCCAACCAGAGTTGTTTTTGTTTAGTTAATCTAGAGTTCTTTGTTGTTCAATTCGTCCACCCCGTTGTTCCTCTCAAAAATCTACAGTTTACCATCGATCCAGCACCAAAAATCTTCACACGGAGCCAGCAGCCAGGCAGCCAGCGACCCAGGCCTTCGCCTAGGTTACCAGCAGCCCTGAGCCGCCTGCAACACCGCCGTGTGCAGCACTGCGTGCAGCCAAAGCCACGCGCATCGCCGCCGCACGTAGCCAAGGCCGCGCGCAGCACAACTGCACGCAGCCAAGGCCGTGCGCAGTACAACTGCACATAGCCGAGGCCGCGCGCAGCTAGCTGCGAGCTGCCAAGCCAGTGCCCGCGTGCAGGTAATTGCCTGTGCACAGGCACAGCCCCTGCGCAAGCAACCACCTACGCACAGGCAGTAGCCGCGCGCGCAGGTGACCGCCTGCACACCAGAGGCAGCCCGCGCGCAGGTAACTGCCTGCACACAGGCACAGCCCGTGCGCAAGCAACCACCTGCGCACAGGCAGCAGCCACGCGCGCAGGTGGCCACCTGCACACCAGCGGCAGCCCGCGCGCAGGCAGCAACTTGCGCGCAAGCACAAGCCTGCGCTCAAGCCGCCACCCGCGCACAGGGTGTTTGCACTTTTGCCCCAAAGGGCAAGAGTGAATTGTCAGCCAGAAATTCTCTGCTGACGGTTCTGTTCAGTTAAGTTTACAGAAAATACTATGTAAAATACTATGTAGAACTTAACCATTGATTTGCCTGCTCCCTGTGGATCGACACCCCACTTACCCTAAGGTTGTGAGGTTATAAATTGTGTTGCATAAGCTCTATCCTCACATGACTGACTGATAAAAAACCAGTAAAAACACCCTAAATTAGAGCTTATCAGTTATCAGTTGGCCTACTTAGAAACAAAAAATAGTGGCATTATCTTCATGTGAGGCATAATATATTTCTGGTACTACTATCGCCTACAAGGGTGTGGTTGAATGGGCTCATCAGTAAAATAAGAGGGACTAAAAAAGGAACTGTGAAGTTGATTTTGGATAATCAATCATACATTACCCTGATCAAGAACCCGGTGCACCATAATTATATGAAACACATTAACACTCGCTATCACTTAGTGCGTCAATGTGGAGAAGACAAACTGATCTCAATTGGCTACGTGAAGACTGAAGATTAACTAACAGACATGTTCACTAAATCACTCGGAAGACTGAGATTTAGAGAAATGAGAAAGCACCTGGACGACAAGGATGTTCGCAGGGTCCAGTCTCGGCATAGACTAACAGTAACAACCTTTGCTGATGGATTCTTCTACCTACCACATATCTGGGCAAGTTTGTTCCTCTGTTTTTATGCTAATGGCAATGCGGCTGTGACAACTGGTTCAAGGACTGATGTTAGAATCGTGTTCTTCTTCCTTTTTCTATTGAGCGCTCTACACAAAGGCTTTGTGAGGAAACTTTGAGATGTGGTTTTTTGGCTTTTCTTCAGTTTTTCTTTCCTCTTGTTTTTCCACATGTCTAGAAGTATTTCTCTAGTGCGCTTCTGATGTAACAAGATGAGCGTCATGATCGAACGGCTCGTGTTACAACATAGGATAGGTGGGATATGGATGAAATGAACAGTGATGCAATGTATTGAGAAAACCCAAATGAGAAGTGATGGGGGACCATCCAGCTGCAGCCAAGATGGGACGTCTCCAGCCACAACGAGCTGCTCGCGCCGATGCTCGTGACCCAGAGTTGAAGTACTCCGCGTAAGCATCCTATCTTAATCTTTTTTTTGTTTTGTCTTTGCTTTGTTTTCGTTCTTGGATTTTACGTACTGGGCCAGTGTTTTGGTCCTCGTCCGCATTATGTTTTTCTTTTGATTGTAAGCGCTAATGAGAGGCCGAACCACGTCTCACGACGGTTTGTCCTCTCCACGATCTCACTTGCCACCTATCCTCATTATATAAGGGGATAGCATGCCAAAGTGAAAGGTTGAGGCATTTGTTGAAGAAAATTGCAAAATGGTTTCCACCCTATCGTAGTTAGAGTGTAGAGAGGAGTGGCTGTCCTCCCCCATGTTGAGATCACTCTGTGGAGTAGAGCCCGCGCCCCCCCCCCCCCCCCCACGTTGAGACCACTCCATGGGAACGCGTTCAATTGTCTTTGTCGAGATCACTCCAAAGATGCCTAAATATTCAAGAATCTATCGTCTCTTAAAGCCGGAAGACCCCTCCATCGAGACTACTCTGAAGGTGTCCGAAGGTTCAAGAAACGCCGCCAACCAATTCCGTCAAGGACTCTCCATCCTCATCAAGACCCTCCGGTCGACCAAGAAGTCATCAATCCCTTGAGTTCTTGATTCGGTGTTCTCCAAGAATTCCATTATTGGAGGATAGCTCACGCCTGAGCCATCCCCGCCAACGCCATCGCCCGACAGGTTGCGCTCAGGCAGCCCAACCCGCATGCTCCGCCACCGCGTCCTGCTGCCTCGCCAAGAACCATCATGTGCAGCAACCCTCGCAGTGCACGCCCGGCCTGGCCTCGCCGTCGAAGCTCGTGCACGCCCAGGACGCCCACCAGCGCCCTGCCCACGGACTCAGTGTGCACCCGCCGACCGGCCATCCCGCACGCCCGGTCGCCCACCCTCGTCCCCGTCGCGTGGACATCGTGCCCACATGCCTCGCCGTCCAACGCCAACGCGGATTCCGCGCGTGCCAATTGTCCCGCGCCCGTGAGGCCTCCACACGCGGCCACCCGCACGGTCCCTTCGCACGTGCGACCCACCTTCTCGGTGCCTGTGAAGCCTGCGCGAGCCCAGGCGATCTGCCTCGCGCTGCCCACGCCGGCCCTGCAGTCTGGCGCCCGCACGCCCCCCTCCCACCGCCTGATCGTGCGCCCATCCGCCGAGCGCCCGTGAGCATACACCCGCACTCACGCCACGCAGCCGCCCACCGACGCCCGCCTGCTGTCCGCGCGAACCTCCGTCCGTGCACTCCTTGTCCGCAGTCCTGCCATCGATTCATCATCGTCTCCCGGCCTTTCTAAATGACTTATCACATAGTGAACTTTCACCAAATCAGGTACCTATTCGTCTCCTCTCTAGTATTTCCAGTATTATTACGTCTTTTAGTGCTGTCTCCGCTATCTTTTCCTCTGCCCCGCTTTACTCCGACAATCCTTATAGGATAGCCACCTCATTGAGTGATAGGTATTTCTTGTGGTAGAGGGTTAATCGTTGATCCTAGACGCCGAACACCTTTGGGCCGTAACACGCCCCTCATTCCTTAGACGTCTAGTTGGTCCAATGGGGTCATTGGGAGTTTAATCGGCTTATTTCTCATCAAGGGAATTTCTCTCTCGACATTCATTCATATTAATTGTGCATCCTCTCATCGTTTTCCTGTGACGTAATACGAGCCGATCGATCACGGCACGCCCTCGTATTACATCATATTGGTATCAGAGCCGGTCGTGTAGCTTTTGCTTAACACGGTCGGTAGCATATCATTTGACATTCTATTGAATTACTTTGTCATATCTCGAAAATCATTCGCATCTTTACACATCATTTCATTGCATCCATTCCATCACTAGCATACTCGTAGAGTTTTATTGGTGGATTGTTGACCATAGGATGGTTCGCACGCGAGCCCAGTGTTGGGATACCGACCTAGTTGAACACGACGAAGATTATGATCATGATCTCGTCATAGGGGATCTTCTACCCGAAGATTCACAAGGCGAACGATTTCACGTAAATCGTATGGAGAACGAGGAGGTAGCTCTACCTCCTCCCCCACCTAGGGAACCCGCTCCTCGGGTTTCGATGCCTCTCGATGAAATGGCGCCACCAGCACATTGAGCTTCCGAAGACCGGCGATCTGTCACAACGGCACCTACACGTAGGGCCTTATGGCGACGCCTCAGCCAGCGGGGTTCCCCAGCGCCCGGGCAAGGCCCCGATGCCGGATCTCCCCGCTCTGACGCACCGACCACAGGAGCCCGAAGCGCCTCCACCCCGCTACAACCGTCGAGAAGAATGGGAGAACGACTACCGGGAACGACGAAGAACTCCTTCCCCCCCATAAGAGTATGCCGTACCACGATACTATGACGATCATTCCTACCTACCGGATAGGAACTACTACCCACCTGAGAACAGGAGTTCTCGACATCCCAATCATCATGGGCATCCCCACGAGATGACCCCTAACCCTAACCAGATACCGGTACCAAACGCTCCCCACTACTCATCCGTACCCGGTAGCCCATGACATCTACCCGCTACACATCGACTGGAGGTCGCCACGAATGTTTGTAGCTCCGCTCATCCTCTCTATTACGGGTTGGCACCCGCACCGGCTCCAGCCCATTATGAGGAGCCCCCGGTGCCACCTCGAGCAGCGCCGAGACACCCTGTCGAGTACCATTACACATCTCCTCCGGAATACCCATCGGATGAGCCTCCCCAACCTAGGAGGTCGAATCCCTATCTGACCCATCTGGAGTACGCACAGCCAGCACCTCCTCCAGCACTGCCGAGACACTACCAGCCCTATGGACGTCCGGATGAACGTCCATATTATCGCCAGCCCCATATTATCCGGAGCCTCGGGATCATGCTTATCGGCGAGACACACCCCGTCGACCTCCTATTCATCACCCCGAGGACGAACATGAGCGACGGAGAGAGGCACACTGCGCCATGATCCAGAAGAGCGTCCGAATAGAGGTGCCGATCTTTGAAGGGTCCCGGAACCCGAAAGACTACACAGATTGGGAGTTGGACGTGGAAAGCTATTTCCAATGGTATGACATGGACGATGACCTATGCGTGTCCTACGCCGAGGCTCGCCTAGGAGGCCAAGCCAAAATCTTTTGGAAGCACGAGAAGGAAGCCGCCGACGCCGAGGACATCCCCCCTTTACTTGGGACGAGAGGTCACGCAAGCTGAAGGATAAGTATATCCCAAAGCTTTACATGACTCGTCTCCTACTAAAAAGGATGGACCTTAAACAGGGGAAGCGTAAGGTCTCCGAGTACATAGAGGATTTTGAGGAGTATAGGATGCGATGCAAATTTGTGGAAAGTCCACAAATCCAGATCGCATTCTTTATCCACAGGCTTCTCCCTGACCGAGGAGCACAGCTCCTAGAGCAGAACCCTCCGATAGTGGACCTCGCCTACAGTCTTGTGGAGAGCAATGACCTTAGCCACGACGACATCGTGCCACCCGCCCCCGCCGCTCCACGAGTGACTCAGACCACGATGACGACTTCCTCAGCTACGAGAGCTTCCTCATCTTGGAACCGAGGCAGCACGACAGTCCATCGCCCGGCTGCCCTACGTTGACACCGGTCCCTACGCCAGTACCCCCCACACCCTCAGCGATATCCACCGCTAGGGCCCCGAATGCCTCGTGGGAGCCCATCCAGTACTTTAAGTGTAAAGGATTTGGGCATCAACGGACCGACTGCCCCACCCTTGTTGTCATGGATGTACATGGGAACCCAGTGGGACAACAGCCCGAGGATGACCTCGAGGTGGATGAGTACCCGGCCGACTGCCCCGACGGTGAGGACGTGGATGATCCACTGGGATACATCCAGATCACACATATCACTCCACCATCGACACATCCCGTCGCCACCTTGGAGACCACAGGAATGAGGGGTCCCAACGAGACCGCCCGAGCAGCCCCTACACCTACCACCACTACGGCGCCAACCCGTCCCATTGATGTTGCTCAACGCACGTCCATCTTTTATACGTACGTCAAGATTGGTGGGCATACGTATAAGTTGATGGTCGACAGTGGGAGCTGCATCAACGAAATCTCTGAGGATACAGCCACACGACTTGGGTTACCCATGACCCCGCATCCTACCCCCTACAACATGTCATGGATCGACGCGTCTACAATCTCAGTGAAGATGCAGTGTTACGTACCATTGAAGATGAGTACGTACGACGAGAAGGTATTGTGCGACGTACTACCGATGAAGATCGGTAGTATTATACTTGGTCGGCCATGGCTATATGACCATGACGTTCAGTTGGCAGTGTTAACATGGAAATATGCATGATATAGGACAAAAGTAATTAAGTATGAGAGTCAAGTTAGGTTGCGTTTGCATAAAATAGTCGGAGTTTTCCATCATTTTTTACTAAAGTAACTACGGCTGATCAGGTTCATGAATTTTAGAAGAATTGGAAGTTCGAACTTGCTGATGCTGTTTTATTTCACAAAGCTTCTGTTTGCCTCAATCTAAAAGTAGGTTCTCAAGTGAATGGAGCAGGGTAGCAAGCTTGCAGGCAGCATGCTCACCAAGAACAGAAGTGCCAAGATAAGCGCACATCGGCAACATTGTGATAAGGGGAGTGGCATGAGGATAAATGTTCAAATTATAACTACTTAACTCAATTTTTACAAAGGCATTTTATTTTGGATTAAAATCTTCTTGGCTAACCATAATGTAGGACTTAGAGGGATGTGTCATTGTCTTGCTTAAGCTTACGTAGCTCAATGTCTCACTTATACAGGAAGAAGCGCGACAACATATGCGGCCCGAGCTGATCAAAGTAGATCCAACGGCTGCTCGTGGGCGGAAAAAATTGAATGACCGGGAAGAAAGAAGAGAGGCGGGAAAGGAAAGAAGAAAAGTAGGAAGCAGAGAAAAAAGGGCGGCATTTGGGATTGCAGACAGGATCGGCAAGGCAGTAGAGAAGAACAAAAAAAATGCTCGTCCTCTTGTTGAGATTCTTCCTCGTTCAGATCCGATTCACGTTCGTGAACCCGCCAAGCTCCAAGCGAAAGGTGTGGAGCAGTGAAGAAAGGTTGAGTCGAGGAGCATCACCAAGAAGGAGATAGCCAGAGGTGCCTGAGTGGTCATGCTATTCTAGTCTCCGCGTCGAACCGGGCAGTACGAATCTTTTATTTAAAGTATCGAATAGTTTGGATTTTTTTAAGCATTAGAACCGCATTATCACCGCTATTGTTTTCCAGTAAACTTCAGTGAATGTCAGCAGTTTTAAATGATCAATCCGAGATTAACTATGCCATTCAACTCGTTAACCAGTAAACAGGAATCTAATCTAAGTACACTCCCCTCCTTGTGTTCGATCTTGGACTCACCATCTGTAGTTCTATTAAGTCAAATAAACAAATTATTGTGAGTTCATTGTATAAGTTGGAATTATACAATGATTAAATTGGAATTTAAATTTTGACTTAACAATTGGCGCCGTTGCCGGGGAGGGGCACAATACGTAGATTCAGTTACTTTCTATAAGGAGTGCTAAGAGTGGATTATTTCAATGTTAAACTAACAACTGTGTTGAGTGATCTTTATGAACGGCAGAAGATCTTTAAGAAAAAAATTGCCCGAGAGTGGAGGATCTTTAGACGTAACAGACGACGACAAAGTTGAAGAAATGGAAAATCAGCAGGACCCAGGTATGAATGATGAGCAAGGTATGAGACGTATGAGAATTAGAGAATTTTCTGACCCACTAGAAAGCCAGCCTCTCACCAGAGTCTCAACTCCTCTAGCCGATAATGTGGTGTTTAAAATTTATCCGCACCTACTGCAGATTCTCCCAACATTTTATGGAAAACATAATGAGGAACCTTACGATTATTTGGATGAATTTAAGGATATCTGCTCCGCATATAATTACCCTAGTGTGACCCAAGAGAGCTTATGGATGAAGTTATTTCCATTCACCTTAAAGGATAGAGCAAGATAGTGGTTTAAGTCATCAGGTCAAGAATTTACGTCATGGGGTGATATGGAGAAGTGCTTTCTTAGGAAATTCTTTTCATTTGGTAAAACAAACACCATTAGGAATAAAATCAGAGACTTTACAGAAGGGACCGACACTTTTTGCGAAGCTTGGGAAAGATTCATGTCCTTAACGAGGAAATGCCCGCATCATGGAGTACCCCAGTGGGAATTAGCCCAAACTTTCTATGGAGGGTTAAATGACGCAGAGAGGAATTTAATTGACATTGGAAGTGGAGGAGTATTTGTAGAGGCATATGTCAATGATGCAATTCCTTTTTTAGAGAAGTTGGTGGAGAGATGGGCGTATCAACAGAGTCTCTCAACCAATTGTAGAGGTACACTGTCTAAAATAGGAGGATTAATCGATGTAAAAGCAGTAGACCAGACATCCGCTTTGAAAAAGTTAAAAGGGATGTAGGGAAGATAGGAAGAGTGGTTGAAGAGCTCTCTCAGCAATTCAAAACTCTTATGCATACTTCGCCGGTGCAAGGTTTATCTTATGGAGTTGGTAACATGTCTAACTTGTATTGTTCAGTTTGTACAGCCAGGAATCATACAGAGGAATCCTGCCCTATGGTAGAGCAAGTGAATGCCTTCGGGAGACAAGAGGGAATTCACGATGCCAAAATACCCAGAGGAAACTTTATGGCGCATGCGTGGAACAGAAATGGTAACCAACCTGTTCAACATAATGGGGAGCGCAACTACCAATCAAGGCCCATCAATCCGACACACTTTCCTCATGCAAAACCTTTCATCTCTCAAAATACTGTGAATCAAACTAATGAAACTCTTAATGACCTTGTCAGGGAACTAAGAGAGGACAAGAAGAATCAGCAGAAGGTCATTGAACAACAGAACACAGTCATGCAGCAGATGCTAGCGGAGATTGAAGGCTGAAGAGGGAGCGCTTGGGGCAAGGGCAACAAAGCGACCAAAGGATGAAAGGTAAATTGTCTGACAATGTTCAGTGTGAACAGAATCAAGGTCATCTTCCAACCCAACCTTTAGTTAATCCAAAAAATGTATGTTTAGTTGATGCTTCTTCTGTTAATATTGTTGCATTTAATGAGAGATCAATTGAGGAGACCAATGCTGTTTTAAGAAGTGGAAAGACGACAAGTATACCTTCAGCAAAGCCCCACCCAGAGACCATAGAGGTTCATCAGGAAGTAGGAGAGAGGCTGGAAGAAAAAGAGAGGAGGGAAATGGAATTAAACCCTCAGAATTACCATCCCCCCATACCTTTTCCAAAAGCCCTAAAGATTGCTAAGGAGAAGCCGAGTGATAGAAACCTGTTAGAAGTTTTTAAGGATGCTAAGTTCACCATTCCCTTAGTTGATGCTATCCAGCATGTCCCCGCATATTCAAAATTCATTAAGGAGTTATGCACGCCCACTAGGAAGGCCACGAGAGTACTACTTTCTGAAAATGTTAGTTCGATCCTCTTAAATGAAATACCTAAGAAGAAGAGGGATCCTGGAGCACCGTTGATCAAGTGCGAAATTGAAGGAATGGTGTTCAACAGATCTCTTCTAGATTCAGGTGCAAGTGTGAATGTGATGCCAAAGGTATTATACGACAAGTTTAAATTCGGAGATTTAGAACCCCTACTCATAGAATTGCAATTAGCTGACGGATCTATTACAGAACCCCATGGAAAATTGAAAGATATAATAGTTAAGGTCGAAAACTGCCAATTCCCTATAGATTTTGTAGTAGTTGACATGAAAATTGCAGGAAACTTGAGTAATGCACCCATCATTCTGGGTAGGCCATTCTTAGCTACAGCCAAAGCTGTAACAGATTGGGATAAAGGGACTATTTCACTAAACATGGGGGGGAAATCTATTAGGTTACACATTTCTAACTCCATGCGATTCCAGGAGAAAGCAGTGAGGATATTTGCCTAGTTGATTTTGCTCAAGAATATGATTTTGGCCTTGAATTGCATGATTTATTTCTGTTAATTTTTTTGAGGCAGAAAATGGAAATGCAAAGGCAATACCGGGCTTTTTTACCCCCATGAATATCGATCTAAAGCCATTACCTCCCCATTTGAAATATGTATTTCTTGGACCTAACAACCATCTCCCAGTTATCATCTCATCTTTACTCACATCTGAACAGGAAATGGCATTGATCACGATGTTATCCACGCATAAATCTGCTATAGCCCGGCAAATTGAAGACATACGAGGAATAAGCCCATCAATTTGCGAACATAGGATTTTCATTGATGAAAATTCTAAGCCCAGCAGACAACCACAAAGACGATTAAACCCCCACATGCTCGAAGTGGTAAAGAAGGAAATCCTTAAGTGGCTAAAGGCAGGATTTATTTATGCTATTTCCGATGGCCCTTGGGTTAGTCCCATCCACGTGGTACCCAAAAAATTGGGAATAACGGTCACCATAAATGATGACGGGGAAGAAGTGCAAACCAGAGTAGCCTCTAGTTGGCAAGTGTGTATTGATTACAGGAAGCTGAATTCAGTTACTAATAAATATCACTATCCTCTTCCATTTATTGACCAAATTCTCGAACAACTCTCCGGACAAAAATTCAATTGTTTTCTTGATGGGTATTCGGGGTACAATCAAAGAGCAATCCAAAAAATGACCAAGAAAAAACAACATTCACGTGTCCGGTAGGTACATTTGCTTTTAAAAGAATGTCGTTTGGATTATGCAATGCGCCCATCACTTTTCAACGATGCATGAATGCTATGTTGTCGGATCTAGCTGGAGAGTGCCTTGAAGTATTTATGGATGATTTTTCTGTATTCGGAACGTCTTTTGATGACTATCTAGCTAACCTTGAAACAGTATAACAGATTTGCGAGGAGAACCATCTAGTGCTCAGCTGGGAAAAATCCCACTTTATGGTGGAAGACGGCATAGTGCTGGGCCATCAAGTCAGCAAGAGAGGGCTAGAGGTGGACAGAGCGAAAGTCAAAGTAATCAAGAATCTACCGCTGCCCACGAATCTGAAGCAACTTAGGGGTTTCCTCGGCCGCGCTGGCTTCTACCGGAGATTCATTAAAGATTTTGCTCAACTCTCTAGACCTCTGACATACTTATTATCTAATAATGTTGAGTTTATTTTCAATGATCATACAAAGAAAGCATTTTTGCAGCTTAAGGAATCTTTCATCAGTGCTCCTGTATTACAGGCTCCTGATTGGAATTCACCATTTGATTGATGTGTGATGCATCTGATTTTGTAGTGGGAGCTGTTTTAGGTCAAAGAAGAGAAAAGAAGCCCGTGGCCATTTACTATGCCAGCAAAACTCTTGGTGAGTCACAACGAAATTACACCACTACTGAGAAAGAGTTGCTAGCAATTATTTTTGCATTAGAGATATTTAGATCTTATCTGTTAGGTAGTAAAGTTATAGTTCTTTCTGATTATGCAGCTCTAAGGTTTTTACTTTCCAAAAAAAGAAACTAAACCTCGGTATGCGTTGGATCTTACTCGTATAGGAATTTGATTTAGAAATTAAGGATAGGAAGGGGACAAACAATGTAGTGGCTGATCATCTATCTCGACTCTCCCATCTGTCTATCACTCCCATTGAAGACTTGTTTCCCGATGAACATATATTTAACATTGACAACCGATCTCTTCCGTGGTATGCTCACATAGTCAACTATCTTGTCACGGGACTCATACCAAATAGTTGGGATGTTCATGATAGGAAGAAATTCTTTCGAGATATTCAGTTATATTTCTATGAGGAACCGCTATTGTTCCACCAAGGAGTCGACCACATTTTCCAAAGATGTGTACCCGAAGAAGAACAAGGGAGTGTGTTGAACCTATGCCATTCTTCCCTTTGCGGCGGCCATTATGCAAGCAAGCTTACAGCTTTGAAAGTCTTGCAAAGTGGTTTCTTTTGGCCCACCTTGTTTAAAGATGCCTTTATATTTTTCTCAGCCTGCGTCCAGTGTCAAGCCGCTGTAGATATTAAAAAGCAGCACCGAATGCAGCTTCAACCGATCATAGAAGTAGATATCTTTGACGTTTGGGGAATAGATTTTATGGGTCCACTCCCAAATTCTGAAGGTTATGAATACATATTAGTGGCAGTTGATTATGTGTCCCGATAGGTGGAAGCTATTCCTACATGGAAAAATGATAATAAGGTTGTTTGCAAGTTTATTCAGCAACATATATTTTCTAGATTTGGATGTCCTAGGGCCATTATTAGTGATGGGGGGACACACTTCAATAATCATATTCTTCGTTCCCTCTTGAAGAAGCATGGCGTGCATCACAGGATCACTACGCCTTACCATCCTCAATCCAACAAGCAAGTTGAAGTTTGTAATAGGGAAAATTATTAGACCCAATGGAAAGGATTGGTCCCATCGGGTGTATGATGCACTCTGGGCCTATCGAACTGCTTTTAAGACCCCGTTAAGAATGTCCCCCTATCGACTCATTTTTGGGAAATCCTGTCATTTACCTATGGAAATAGAGCACAAAGCATATTGGGCCACTCGACAATTTAATCTTTCAGTAGATGTTGCAAGAAAAAAATGACTTTTGCAGATGCATGAGCTGCATGAACTACGGAATGATGCCTACGAGAGTTCAAAGATATACAAAGATAAGATGAAGGCTTTCCACGATATGCACATCACTCGACAACACTTTGAAGTGGGACAGAAAGTTTGGCTTTATGACTCACGTTTAAAGCTCTTCCCGGGGAAATAAAAATTACGGTGGACAGGCCCTTTTGAGATTTTGGAAGTCTTTCCTAATGGTGTTGTCAAGTTGTCTAATCCGAAAACTAATGATGTTTTTACCGTCAATGGCCAACGGCTTAAACCACACATCGATAATACCTCACTACCTTGGCCATCTGTTATGATATTACAGGAACCCTCCGAAGCTGTCGTGTTGACGTCACCTGCGTGAATTGGTTCTACTTATCTCTATTTTGTATTTTTGTTCTTGTGTTATCTGTTTTTCTATTTTGCGTTAGTACTTTTGGTTTCAGATCGCCGGAGTCTCACAGCTACTGCTTTCTCACAAGCTCAATCCAATTCCCTGCCTGCGTGTCAGCACTCCCATTCATTGTTTGGCTCTCTTTCCCCTGGTATTTGTTTGTACTTCTTTTCAGTTGCATCAGGGTCTATGCATGTTGCATGTGGGGGGGGGGGGTATGCATGTTGCATGTGGGCAGGATGCATGTTAACTATGAGTCTCGCTAAGTTTAAGAGGATCGAATTAACCACCGACACAATGTCAATTGAGGTCTTTGTAAATTAAGAGTGGACGTTAATTTGTCACTATGAGCGTGTTGGGAGTCATGAGGTCTAGAGCCTCCAATGGAGAGATTGGTGGTTGGTCTTCTTGGGGTGGGAATCTAACAAGGCGCCGAGGAGCATGGGAATTCAATGGGTTGATGCGCTATGAGGAGGAGATGGAGTGGTCAAGAGAGAAAAAAAGTGAGCAATGAGTACCTTCCTTTTCCCGATGACAACCAAACCTACTTAGTGGATGGATTATTCACGACCCAAATTTTCCAACAGAGTGCATTAAGGACTCCCTTGATTCACCCCATTCTACGTGATTAAGCCTTCCACCGTCCTCGTTATGTAGCACCTTTTTTTTCAGCCTCACTTATGATTCTAAGATCCCAGAGAATTTCATGCATATGTGTACGGCCGCTAAGTAAGAGCATGCCTCATGTCATGACAGACAGTCCAAATTTATTTACATGTTGCAGTTGCTTAATTCTGTGTCACCCTTGAGTTGGAATGTATTGCGATAAAGAACTGTCATTGAAAAAAAAAATGGTGAATAAAAAAAGAGAAAAAAAGAGAAAAAAAAAGGGGCGCCATAAAAAAGGAGGAAGAAAGAAAGAAAAAAAGAACATTGGCGCATTTTCATGTTTGTCAAGTCATTCACTATCATTGTCGCATAGCATCATTCACTATCACGACCACAATAGTCTCGCAGTCTCACAACGATCGATTGTCTGTGCTCACGCTTTGTACTATCGTTCACATCTTGGCAACCCCTATCTATGCATACAAATGACCCGGGATATTGGCTTTCATGAGTGGAACCCTTTCTTGGCGTGTAGATTATACACCTTTTGAGCCCAAATATGCTACAACATCTTTTTTTTTTTGCCACCTATTTGGATGTCACACACATAGGAACACTCTTGACGATGCACTCCAAAGGAGAAGATGAGTCAGGAAAGTTTGTGTACGCTAAGTAGCCTCCTTTCTGTGAGTATGAAGATCAGTATGAAGAGAGGGTGAGGAATTAGCCCCACTTGATGAGAGTGTGAAGATCAGTATGAAGAGAGGGTGAGGAATTAGCCCCAATTGATGAGAGTGTGAGGAGCATGTTTTTCTCATAGCATCATACCCACAGATGATCCAGCCTCGACTCAGATTGAAGTGAAAACTGCAAGCATTAGCTGTTGAGCAAGTCCCAACATACCCTAAGAAGTCCGACCTAGCTATGGAGTTAGACGCTCATGACCATGTGTGAAGCTGCACTGACAAGTTGAAGTTTCACTTCTTACTTACGAGATCGTATAATAGCATTGTTTTACCAATCCCCAAGTAGAAATCTTAACCGTTGCTAAGGGATTATCAATAATTTAAGTAGGGGGCTATATGTTAACATGGAAATATGCATGATATAGGACAAAAGTAATTAAGTATGAGAGTCAAGTTAGGTTGCGTTTGCATAAAATAGTCGGAGTTTTCCATCATTTTTTACTAAAGTAACTACGGCTGATCAGGTTCGTGAATTTTAGAAGAATTGGAAGTTCGAACTTGCTGATGCTGTTTTATTTCACAAAGCTTCTGTTTGCCTCAATCTAAAAGTAGGTTCTCAAGTGAATGGAGCAGGGTAGCAAGCTTGCAGGCAGCATGCTCACCAAGAACAGAAGTGCCAAGATAAGCGCACATCGGCAACATTGTGATAAGGGGAGTGGCATGAGGATAAATGTTCAAATTATAACTACTTAACTCAATTTTTACAAAGGCATTTTATTTTGGATTAAAATCTTCTTGGCTAACCATAATGTAGGACTTAGAGGGATGTGTCATTGTCTTGCTTAAGCTTACGTAGCTCAATGTCTCACTTATACAGGAAGAAGCGCGGCAACATATGCGGCCCGAGCTGATCGAAGTAGATCCAACGGCTGCTCGTGGGCGGAAAAAATTGAATGACCGGGAAGAAAGAAGAGAGGCGGGAAAGGAAAGAAGAAAAGTAGGAAGCAGAGAAAAAAGGGCGGCATTTGGGATTGCAGACAGGATCGGCAAGGCAGTAGAGAAGAACAAAAAAAACGCTCGTCCTCTTGTTGAGATTCTTCCTCGTTCAGATCTGATTCACGTTCGTGAACCCGCCAAGCTCCAGGCGAAGAAAGGTTGAATCGAGGAGCATCACCAAGAAGGAGGTAACTAGAGGTGCCTGAGCGGTCATGCTATTCTAGTCTCCGTGTCGAACCGGGCAGTACGAATCTTTTATTTAAAGTATCGAATAGTTTGGATTTTTTTTAGCATTAGAACCGCATTATCACCGCTATTGTTTTCCAGTAAATTTCAGTGAATGTCAGCAGTTTTAAATGATCAATCTGAGATTAACTATGCCATTCAACTAGTGAACCTGTAAACAGGAATCTAATCTAAGTACACTCCCCTCCTTGTGTTCGATCTTGGACTCACCATCTGCAGTTCTATTAAGTCAACTAAACAAATTATTGTGAGTTTATTGTATAAGTTGGAATTATACAATGATTAAATTGGAATTTAAATTTCAACTTAACAGGCAGGAAGACCAAACACGTGCTCATTTATCTATGGCGGCCGACGACTGATTTGGTACCCGTTAGTACGACTCCCATCGTTACCCACTCAGTGTTTGAGGACCTCATCGCATACCACACCTCCCGCCATTGTCACCAATGGCTGCATCTTTCGGCAAAGGATGGAGCAGAACTGAGAGTTCACTCCCGTGTGCTACGCTGTGACCTTATCCGATGAAGCCACTGATTTGGGTCACAAGAACCCAACATCGGAGGTTGCCAAACTCCTCGGGGAGTATGTGGATGTGTTCCCCGCAGAGCTGCCGAATAAGCTCCCACCCTTACGCCACATCTGGTCCCGGGAGCAACCCTGCCCAACCTCCCACACTACTCGATGGACCCGGTTAAGTATGAGGAGTTATATAGCCAAGTGAAGGATTTGTTGGCTAAGGGTTTGATTCGGGAAAGCCTTAGCCCCTGCGCAGTACCGGCATTATCAGCGCCCAAGAAGGATGGTACTTGGAGGATGTGTTGTGACTCACAAGCCATCAACAAGATTATGGTGAAGTACCATTTTCCAATTCCTAGAGTTCAAGACCTGTTCGACGAGATGGTTGGAGCATCTATCTTCTCCAAGATAGATTTACGGAGCAGCTATCATCAAGTACAAATCAGGCCAGGAGACCAGTGGAAGATGGCCTTCAAAATAAAAGATGGCCTTTTCGAGTGGAATGTAATGCCATTCGGGTTATCGAATGCCCCTAGTACCTTTCAACGCTTGATGAATGAGGTACTACGGCCTTACATCGGCAGATTGGTCGTCGCATATTTCGACGATATCTTAGAATATAGCAGGACCAGGGAGGAGCACGCCAAGCACTTACGACACGTATGTGCGGCACTACGTCAGGAGAAGCTTTATGCCCATCAAAAGAAGTGCAGTTTTTTTACCACTGAGGTTTCCTTCCTTGGATTTATCCTATCTTCATAGGGAGTAGCCGCCGACCCGGCTAAGATCGATGCCATCACAATCTGGCCCAAACTCAAGAGCATTCATGACGTACGCAGCTTTATAGGACTTGCAAGCTTCTATCGGACGTTTATCCCAGGGTTTAGCGGAGTTACTGCTCCCATCACAGACATACTGAAGGGTGACAAGTTCGAATGGACTCCCTCCGTTGATCAGGCCTTCGAGCTCCTCAAGAAGCTCATGACCAAGGCTCCGGTACTTAAGTTACCGGATATTAACAAAGTCTTCGAAGTTGCATGTGACGCATCTGGAGTCGAAATTGGGGGAGTCCTAAGCCAAGAAGGACATCCGATCGAGTATTTCAGCAAAAAGCTGAACAAGACTACGATCGGGAATTTTATGCCTCGTCCAAGCACTTCAACATTGGCGCCACTACTTACTCCCCAAGGAATTTGTATTATTTTCAGATCATAGTGCCCTACATCACCTACACGACCAGAAGAAGGTCAGCGATCAACATGCTCGGTGGATCGCTTATCTCCACGATTTCACATTCGTCATCCGTCACAACAAAGGGAAGGACAACGTCATCGCCGACGCCTTGAGCTGGTGGCCACTAGTCCTCAACTTGATGAAGACCCAAGTCCTTGGATTCAAGCGCATTCACCACGACTATGTCGAGTGTCCAGACTGTTCTAAAGTCTATTCCTCCCTCACGGACCCAGCTATTCCAAAGTCGAAGGACTTCTTCATCGACGACGGCTACCTCTTCTACGGCAAGAGGTTGTGTATCCCTCGGACCTCGATCCGAGACTTCCTCATTTATGAGACACGCTAGTGGGCTTAGTGGCCACTTCGGGGTCAACAAGACCATCCATTCCCTGGAGCAACACTACTACTGGCCGTCCATAAAAAGGGACGTTGGGAGATTTATCTCACGGTGCCTCACTTGTTCGCACGCCAAACTCATGAAACAGAACACGGGGTTGTACACTCCCCTATCGGTACCGGAGAGACCATGGGAGGACATTAGCCTCAATTTCGTTTTGGGATTACCCAAAACATCATGCCACCACGATTCGATCATGGTCGTGCTAGATCAATTTTCCAAGATGGCACATTTTATTCCATGCTCCAAGACAGCCGACGCCTCTAGGATCGCACGACTCTTCTTCGACCACACCGTCAAGCTCCATGGCGTGCCCAAGACCCTAGTCTCGGATCGAGACATCAAATTCACTAGCTATTTCTGGAAGACGTTGTGGGTCCTCATGGGCACACAACTCAAGTTTTCATCGGCTTACCATCCTCAAACGGATGGTCAAACTGAGGTTGTTAACCGCAGCTTTGGGAATCTACTGAGATCTATTGTTGGCGACAATGTAGCCACATGGGATCAAGTACTCCTCGAGGGAGTTTGCCTTCAACTATTCGGTGAATCGCACCACTGGGAAGGTCCCGCTCAAAATCATCTACGGTCAACTTCCACGACGACCCTTGACCTCATGCCATTAGATTCACAACATGGGATCCCAAATAATGCATTAGAATTTGCGGAACAAATTAAGAGCATGCATGACATCATACATTCACGCATTTCATCCATGAATGAGCAATATAAGGCGTCCTCTAATAAGGGTCAAAGGTCAGTGTCATTTTCTGAGGTAGAATTAGTATTGATTAGATTGAGGCCTGAGAGGTACTCTCTAGGGGTCGCTACGAAGCTCCATGCTCATAATGCCAGGCCTTTCCCAATAACCCAGACGATCAATGACAACGCCTACGTTGTGAGCATCCCGCCAACTTGGGGGATTAGTTCAACGTTTAATGTCAGCGATCTAACCCGATACCTACCCTCGCCACCCATCATAGAGCCTCATAGCCACTCGACCCTTAGTAGTGAGGAGAGTGAGCGTACCCCGATTTCTCCTCCATTCCCTACCCTTGTACGGCACTGTAGGAGGTAATTCACTTTGAGGGGGATCGGGTAGGTCACACTTTTCTAGTCCACTGGCAGGGACGGCCTTCATCCAACGACATGTGGATTACCGAGGATGACCTACGACGACCGCGACTAGACCTGATCCAGCCCCTCGAGGACGTCGTGGACTTTCACTCGCCGGAGTCGAGTTCCTCCCACCTCGGGAGGATGATGGGGGACCATCCAGCTGCAGCCAAGACGGGACGTCTCCAACCAGGACAAGCTGCTCGCGCCAATGCTCATGACCCGGAGTTTAAGTACTCCACGTAAGCATCCTATCTTTATCTTTTATATGTTTTGTCTTTGCTTTGTTTTCGTTCTTGGATTTTATGGACTGGCCAGTGTTTTGGGTCTCGTCCGCCTTATATTTTTCTTTTGATTGTAACCGCTAAAGAGAGGCCGAACCATGTCTCGCGACGATTCGTCCTCTCCACGATCTCACTTGCCACCTATCCTCATTATATAAGGGGATAGCATGCCAAAGTGAAAGATATATAGATAGATAGATAGATAGATAGATAGATAGATAGATGTATAGATAGATATATAGATAGATAGATAGATAGATAGATAGATAGATAGATCGATAGATAGATAGATAGATAGATAGATAGATAGATAAATAGATAGATAGATAGATAGATAGATAGATAGATAGATGGATAGATAGATAGATATATATATAGATAGATAGATAGATAGATAGATAGATAGATAGATAGATAGATAGAGAGATAGATAGATAGATAGATAAAACGTTTAGTCCCGCGGACGCGCGAAAGGCGGGATTTTCAAGTGACAGGGCTCTCAACAATAATACAAGCGGTAACCCTATTGAAGAAGGATTTGGCAATGATTTCAAGATCTTCTGCATACATTGCTTGGAGGAGACAGAAGACCCACAGGTATTGATCTAAACTCTATCCTATTTTATTTTCTTTGTTGATTGCATCTGATGGGAGAAATATTAGAACACGAATCTATCATTGCTACCAATGAGGTACTATTGGATGATGAAAATAGTCAAGAAAACCCCAATGATCAAGTATCAGATAGTATACAACCAGTATTTGATCAAGCAGAAATATTGGCAACTCAAAAATCCAAGCCAGGAAGATCTATGGGTTTTTTATCGCCTATGATTCAGAAAAGATCTTGTTCAAAACAACATCACCAACAGTTCCAAGAACGCATAGACTACTTATGGCTTAACATGAATTTTCAGAAAATTCATTGGCCACAAAACACCAATTTAAAGATACCAAAGATGAGTGGAAAAATTGCCCATATAGAGGAATTATATCTGAATTCTCTGATTGAGCCAAGAGCAGACCTTCTTTCCCAACTTTTTGGTAATTATGAAGCCAATCAAAGAAGATCATGGGTAAATGATTATAGGATATCCATTAGCAGACCAGATGTTGCTAGGATACTGGGAATAGACTGGAGAAAAGAAAAGAAGATGAAACAGACAGAACTAGTTGACATGTATACGAGTGAAGAACTTGTTGAATGTGCATCATTTTTGTTGCAATGGATTGAAGAGATGAGCAGTAAATTCAATATGACAGAAATGCATGAAATCGAAACGATCATCAATAAATTAAAAGGACAACAGGTCCTTGATATTGAATGGTCACTTGTACTATGGCACTTTATGGAAAAAGAGCTACAAATGGTCATTCAAACAGGGCATTGTTTTTTCGCTCCTTTATGGCACAAATTGATAGAATACCAAAAGCCTCAAATTTTTGACAAAAGTAAGAGAGATATGCCATTGGCGATTTTAGAAATGAGTGAGACATTGACCAGAGAAAATGACCCTAAAGGAGATCAAAATGCAGTTATAGACGATGATCAAGAGGTGGATGAATGTAGCCCTGAAAATCCTTCAACTAGTGAAAGCGGGCAAGTAATAAAAAACACAAATGCAGAAAGAGGGAGAATAGAAAATTCTGTCATTGAAAGACAACCCGCAGAGGAGCTGGATAGTCAACCTCACCATTCCCCACAAATAAGAGACTCTTGTGCAGTGACGACATTGAATTACAAAGACATTCTTATGGGCAATAAAATGAAGGATGATCAGTTGACAGAGGAAGCAACAAATGTTCAGAAAAGAGAAGGAAAAAACTGGCACATCCCGAAATTCATATCTACTCTACCACAACGATCATATACATTGGATAATGGTTTGAAAAGAATTGACTTCTCAGATAAAGAAATACAACTCCTAGCCACTCCATTTGAACAAACTATTATTGGTAAGTTTACGTATGGAAAACCTGATGTAACATGGATTTATGAAACGATGAAAAAGCAAAAAAATTTCGCAAATGAGTTTACAGTGACGGGATGGGATGATAGACATGTGATATTGCGATTCGAGAATAGTGAAGATTTTACACGAGCATGGAGCCGTAGTATTTGGCGACTTGAAGATATTTGGATGAGAACTTTTAAATGGACCCCTGAATATTCTATTACAAATGAGACCACCAAAGCACCGGTTTGGATTGGTTTTCCTGGCCTACCTCATCAGTTTCAAAATCCCTCGTCTTTTAAACAAATTTCATCTATGCTTGGAACATTTATTACCACAGATAAAGAAGTCAAGCAATTCACAAGACCAGGATATGCTAGAGCATGTATAGAAGTGGATTTATCGGTACCAATTCCACAAGTAATACTCATTGGAAATGGAACCAAAGGAATACTAAGACAAAGGATTGTAGTAGAAAGATCACCGATGTTTTGTAATTATTGCTACAAAGTGGGACACCATGAATCTGAATGCAGAAAACAGCTATACTCGGTTAAGAAAACACATACGCAGGCATGGCATACTTTTAGGAAGACAGCAATAAAGAAAAATGCACCAAAGGAATCCCGCATATTGATGGGGTACGATCCTCTACAAAATGGGAAATTAAGATGGGCAGAAATGAGCCGAGACTTCAATGCCACCCATACTAAAACTTGTGACACCATAGAACAAGAAGATGAACATACTCACATGGTTGCTGGAATATTGACTGATAACATGGCTCAAGAGGAAATTACAAGAATACAAATCAATACTCCCAATCAGAAACAAAGAAAAGGAGAAGCTAAAAATCAACTTGTGGTGGGTAATCAAAAAACCCAACAGGATGGTAGTAAAGAATGTATCATTAGAAAGGATGATCAAGCCAAAAGTATCATGATTAATCACGACGGCGACCACAAGGAAATGAATTGTTATAACTTTCAGATAGCCTTCTCCTCCTCCGAAGAAGAAATTGATAGTCCGAAATCTGAGAGAAGTTGGAACAAAGTGATTTCTAAAAAGAAGAAGATACAACCTAATAAGGAGAAGATAGCAATCCAACTACATTATCAAATAGGAAGAAATGAGCATCAGTTTCTCCCTGAAGGGAAATAATGATAAACACAATTTTTTGGAATTGTAGAGGTTTGAGAAATTCAAGCAAATATACAAGACTAAAACAATGAGTTATTGGTCCAAGTCAAGTCAGATTTGTAGGGATAATTGAACCGAAGATGGATAAAGAAAAAATCAATGTTTATCAAAAGAAAATAGGACTCTCAACATGTTGGGCGCAACAAACTGGGCACATCTGGTTATTTTGGGATTCAACACTAGACATCTCTGTTATAGATGACCATCCTCAAAGCACAACAGTAAGGTACAAAAAAGACACGGACATTGTATATATCACAGTTGTCTACGCATCCTTCATCCCAGAGATAAGACAAGATCTATGGACACATCTTTTTGATAAATTTAGAAATATTACCAATACTTGGATAGTAGGAGGAGACTTCAACATGGTAAGGAGAGAAAGTGAAAAAATAGGGACACATACACCAAGTCTTCAACTTATGGATACTTACAACAATCAAATTAACTCTCTACATTTGATTGAACCAACACATTTTGGAAATTTGTATTCATGGTGTAATGGTAGGAAAGGAAGGGCCAGAACATATGAGAGGTTGGACAGAGTCCTTATCAATTACAAAGGGACAGATATAGAGGGACTTGAAATACGCTATCTACCACGGGAAACCTCAGATCATAGTTTGATCTTATGTACAAAAAATGACCAACCGTTGACGATAAGGAAACCCCCATTTAGATTCCAATCTATGTGGGAAACACATAAGGATTTTTATCCATTCATACAAGAGAAATGGTCACTATACTCAGGACTTTTTAAACATCTTCCCCCCATGGTTAAAATAGGAAAGATTTTGAAACAAATGAAACAGGAACTAAAGACATGGAATAAAGAAGTGTTTGGTCATATAACCAATCATATTCAAGAGCTACAAGTAAAGATTGCAAAGACAGAGGAGGAACTTCAGATGGAATGGAATCAGGAAAAGGAACACCTTCTAACAAGGCTGCAAAACCAACTCGAAGAAAGACTCCATCAAGAAGAATTATTCTTAAAGCAAAAGGCCAGAATTCAGTGGTCCGCAGAAGGAGACAGAAACACAAAATATTTCCATACACTTTTAAAATGTCGACATTCACATGATCCTTATTCATTCATAAAGAGAAAGTGTTTAGCAAAGGGCAAAAGTATAATAGATGAAGCTGTTCAGTACTACAAAAATATGTTTACAACCATTTAGACCCATATTAATGATGATTTCTTAAGCATTCTACCACCACTAATCTCAGAAAAAGAGAATGATACTCTCACTGAATGTCCCAATGCATCTGAGATAGAAAGCACACTGAAAAACATGAAGCCAGACAGTACACTAGGGCCTGATGGATTCACAGCAAGATTCTTCCAAAGTTGCTGGCATATTATAAAAAAGGACGTCATTGAAGCTATCCAATCCTTCTTTCACACTTCTTCAATACCAATATCTTGGAAAAGCACTTTTATTTCTCTAATTCCTAAAGTACAAGTACCAGAAAACTTTTCACAGATGAGACCAATCAGCCTTTGTAACACCATATATAAGATCATCACTAAGATACTGGCAAAAAGACTCTCTATTGTTCTTCCCAAAGTCATATCCAAAGAACAGAATGGGTTTGTACCTAATCGATCAATACATGACAGTATAGCACTTGTTCAAGAAGCTTCTCAATCAATAAATAACAAATGCCGAGGGCATAATCTCATCCTCAAATTAGATATGGAAAAAGCTTATGATAGAGTTGATTGGGTATATTTGGAAAAAGTTTTATCACAATATGGATTTAGTAGAAAATGGATATGGATGATTCAGGCATGCATTAGCGATATCCCATTTTCAGTCATTGTAGATGGGAATTCCTCACCATTCTTCCAAAGGGGTCTAAGACAAGGGGATCCACTCTCAGCAAGCCTATTCATACTAGCGCAAGATGTATTAAGCAGACACATATCGAGCATCATCTCAACAGGGCAAGTGAAACATTATCATATCAAAAGGGGATGTCCTTTAATTACTCATAGCTTATTTGCAGATGATACAATTATTTTCTTAAACAGTGGCATCAACTCTATTCGTAAAATGATGAAGCTTATTCAAACATTTGAGGAGGTGTCAGGACAGAAAATCAATAAGGATAAGAGTTCCTTCTATACAAAAGCAAACACTGGACGAGCTAAAATCTCTAAGTTGGAAGAATTGACTGGTTACAAAAATGGAAGCTTTCCTTTCAAGTACTTAGGATGCTCAATTTTCACAGGTAGATCCAAAGCATCTTACTTTGAGCATTTGACTACAAAAATTACAAAGAGGATAGAGGGATGGAAAGGAAAACTTTTGTCTGTAGGAGGTAGATTGACTCTTTTGAATAGTGTGCTAAATAGTTTTCCAATCCACACTCTATCAGTATATGATCCACCAAAATCTATATTGAAGTCTATCAAGAAGCATCTCGCTACATTTTTTTGGGCTGGAAACCTTCAGAATCATAAAAGATCATGGATAAGTTGGTCAATGGTATGTAGGCCATATGCAGAAAGGGGACTAGGCATTCGAAAGGTAGAAGATATACTCCAAGCACTAAAAATGAAAAGGGTATGGAATCTTTTAAATAACTCCTCTTTATGGAGTCAATTAATAATTGCCAAATATGGTCACATAGAGGACTGGGCAGAGGACTCAACTTTACCGCATTGTATTAAATCATTGCATAGTGTATGGTTACAAATGATGCCTATCATTCAATGGGAGGTTGGAAAAGGAAACATCGATGCTTGGAAAACCAATTGGACAGGATTGGGAAGACTTTGTGACATAGGAAATATCTCTCGTGAAATATGCAATTCCTCTGTTGCTGAATTTTTGGGACAAACTTGGGAAGAACTATTGAAAAGAGCTAGATTTCCCGAAGCTTATATTCACGCAATTAAGCAGAAAAAAGTCAGTCTCTCAGACCGTGATGATAAACCAATCTGGACTATAGCAAATTCAGGAAAGTTTTCCACAAAATCAGCTTGGGCATTTTGCAGGGATAGTAATGCAAAATCATTGTTATTCTCAACTATTTGGAATAAAGTCTTACCCACAAAAATCAGTATCTTCATGTGGAAGCTTCTCCATAATAAACTTCCTCTTGACAAAAACTTCCAGAATGTAGGAATCAGTTTAGCCTCAAAATGTGTATGTTGCAATAATTGGCCTCAAATAGAAGACAGATTACATCTTTTCTTCAATAGCCAAAGTGCCAATAATACATGGGACTGGTTTTTAAATCAATGGGAGTTGCCAAAAAAAGTACAAAGACATTTGGTGGTTGGTTTCAATTCTTTTGTAAAAAATCCATCAGGGAATCAGAAGCCCAAATATTGAAAAGAAACTCTTTCTTTACAATATTGTGGGAAATTTGGAAGGAACGAAATAATGGAAAATGGAAAGGTCAGGTTTTGAATGAGGCTTTCAGATATAGGCTTCTAAATACAATCAAGTACATGGATAGACAAGTCCAACCAAAGAAAATCACGTGTATTCAAGAATTAAAAGTCTGAAAAACTGGGGCTCACCGAGGGACCAAAGATTTATATACATTCTGTTAAAATAGTCACATGGCAGAAACCTCCAACGGGTATTCTCAAGCTTAACATTGATGGAGCTTCTAAAGGCAATCCTGGAGAAAGTGCAGGAGGAGGAGTAATCAGAGATGAAAGAGGTTTCGTGGTAGCTGCATTTTCAAAAGACTACAAAGTGCAAACGAGCATGGTAGCAGAAATCAGAGCGCTTTTGGATGGACTAAGACTATGTAGAAGTCTAAGAATAAGGAATATAATTGTTGAAACAGACTCACAGTCACTGGTTGAAATGGTACAAAAGCAGCATTGTGCCATTTGGAAAGAACCAACAAGATGGAATAAAATTTTAAAACTGCTTGAAGGGATACCGACAATCAAACACATATATAGGGAAGGGAATTCAGTTGCAGATGCGCTGGCTAACCATGGCATTAGGCTAGGTAGGAAAATATTTTTTTCATCTATGCAGGAATTACCACTTTCATGCAAGGGGGCTATCAGGACAGAGCAGATGGGATTACCATATCTTCGGCAAACTAAAAAGATCCAGAAACCTTTGTGAAGAAGTTCAATCAAATTTAAGACATGAAACTTGGCATCAAAATTCCAAGGTACGCACTTTTATGGACCAAGTACATTCATAGATTTCTATGCGCTGCTTTATCTTAACACTAATGTTTAGATATTTAGACTCAAAATTATTATGGATGACAAAACTTTTTAGTAACATCGGAATGCAATGAAAAGAAAATAATGTGCTTGAAATCAGAGAGGAAAAAATATTTTCTAACCTTTTTGGACATGGAAGCTACTTCCACCTTTGGTTTATTAGGACCGAGGATTTTTTGATGCATCTTCTCAAGAAGTTACTAGCTAAGTACTCAATGATGCAACCCACCTATCCGGAAGTGACCAGGAGAACCAATACCAAAGTCGGGGGGAGAGAGGAGCCAACAACGAGGTCTCACCATAAGCATTCAAGCAATCAACAAAGGCAAACCAAATGACTTGGAAACAATACTTCACAGTCAAAGTCAATATTGAAAGATATTCAATTGCGGTCAAGAAAGGACAGAACAACAAGGAAACAACAACAAATCAAACTCAAAGCCGAACTTGATTTGGAATTATATTCAGCTATGATCAAGAAAGATCAAGACAACAAGCAGACAACAACAAATGGATAAACTTTTCTACAAAAAGCTTGAAAGTTTGCACCAATAAAAAACAGCAGGAATCAGTACAAGTATCAAAAGATGACAATGAGGGAAATGTACAACGGTTTGTGGATTATTTTCAGAAAAGTGTTGAAACCATCGTATGAAGATTCTCGATCTCCCGAGGAATGTGATGCTAATCCCCATCACCACCGGATAGTGTTGGGCCAAATCAAAGAAGAAAGAGCGACACATCTTTAAGGGTAGTGCATCAACATATCATTGTACCCTAGGAGACCAGTGGAGGTGGTTTGTATTGATCCTGAAGGCATGGAGAAACTATTTTTATCTCAGATTTCAGCACATAAATCATATATTGATGTAAACTTATTATGTTAGCATTTCTTTAGAAATGATAACATAATTAAATGATACTATAATTTCTTTAAGAAAACCAAAATTAAAAAATGGGATACCTATCTTGCATCTTAAAGATTTTAAATTTTCTTATCTATATTCTTGTTTATGAACTAACCAAAATTTTATTAAAGTTCAAGGTTAGCCTTGAGACATAGCTTGATAATTTCAGAAATAGGTAAGAATTACAGCACCGCAACGTCCCAAGAAGATTTGGTTGAGTCCAAGCATCCGCGGTGATCGAATACACTTTAAATACGAACCATAGGGAACAACCACGACATACGAGAGAAGACAACAGGAAAAGAACGTGACAGCCAACAAATGAACCCAAACATCAACAAAATGAGGAAGGAAAATCTGACAAGGAAAATGATTAGATTACTCTACTTTGGTTTTAGCTGAAGGGAAAAGAAACAGGGGGGATGCTGCCAAATATTTTTTGATTTTCTATCCCATCTCTCTCAGGTGCTTGACATCTGGTCAGCTCCAACAAACTGATGTACAAATTTTTATATTTGATGAAATTTTCTTTAAAAAAAAAAAAAAGAAAGATATATAGATAGATAGATAGATAGATAGATAGATAGATAGATAGATAGATAGATTGATAGATAGATAGATAGATAGATAGATAGATAGATTGATAGATAGATTGATAGATAGACTGATAGATAGATAGACAGATAGATAGATAGATAGATAGATGGATAGATAGATAGATAGATAGATAGATACAGAGGTTTTCTTCAAGAGAAATGATGTCTATGGAAATTAAACGACTGACCATTCGCAGCACATGAGTATCACGAGGAGGGCCTAATTTCTGAGCTAGACTTCGAGAATGGTTTCACTATGGGGATGTCGGCTTTGGTGGCAGGCAGTACAGTGGAGCTGGAAGCAAATACGTAGACTTTTGTGAAGGTGAGTAGACTGAAACTGGCAGCAGAGACTTGGGGTTTGGCTGTGGCTTATACATTAGAGGTGATGGCGGCGACTTAGGCTTTGGTTGTGAGATGTACATGGGAGCTGGTGGTAGCGTGTAGACTGCCGTATCTAATTTCATAACATAGTGAATCATGGTCTTGAGGATAATATCTAAAGTAATGGAATCACTATTTTTCATGATATTATGGTAGATGTGTGACGAATTGAGGAAAAAAGGATATGTTAGTACGCTAAAAGAAAGAGACCGAGGCCCCACACACCTTAATAGTATGCATTGTAAGGCTTAACATTTTCACATAACAATGTGAACTCATTGCATCTCTCTGGATATCTCTGGACACTTATCAATATTTATGTATCTCCATAGCTTTCTTATATCTCCATTCCTCTCACGCTTTAATCCTTAATATTTATATGTCTACGATTCACAAAATTTGCATTACTTAACATTTTCATATTTTATCCTTTTAACGATATATATATATATATATAAATATCTTCGGCACTCTTTCACTCACTCTTTCTCTCCCTCCTTTTATTTACACTCTGCCACTGGGTCTCTTTCTCTCTCTCTCCCCCCCCCCCGTCCTTGGGCACTCTCCCTTTGGCTCCATCTCTCACTTGATTTTGCACACCCTTTCTCGCTCTCCCTTTGGCTCTCTTATTTTCTCACTTCTCGTTTAAGTTTTATTGATGTTAGTTGGGTAAATATGAACACGCCACTTATATAAAAGGTTGTTGGCAAATAAAACTCATATTATGCCTTTTGATAGGAGTGCCATAATTTTAATATTTCCGTCATTGTCCCTGCACTTCTCAATAGTACTAGTGTTCATGGAAATAACTAGCCATGCACATTTAAATTCTGACAAAGTTTTCGATGGAAATAACTACCAACATTTAGCTTCTCTACAAACGAAGTATGAAAAACCAATTAATATAGTAACAAAAAGTGCAAAACCCATAACGTATTATCCCCGTAAAGTGGATTGCAAATGATTGCCTCACAAATTAGCATTTTTATTCATTAAGATATGGGATAAGAGACATGGATGATTTATATTTAAGCAACAACATATTATGCCATCATTTCACTTGCTCTACGTCGAGATAGGGCCCACTTTATTGCTTTGCAAGAGAGAGGGTAAAGACTTATGAAAATCCACATCACGTGGGAAACTAGTAAGGTCATGGGGCGTACGAGGGAGTCGGTGGCAGCGAGTAGACTGGTGCTGTTGGAGAAGACTTGGGCTTCGGGGGTGGCGAGTTCACGGTGTCCAGTGGCAGAGACTTCGGCTTTGGTCGCAGCAAGTATGCTGGAGTTGGTGGTAGAGATTTAGGCTTCGGTGGTGGCCATTTAACTGAGGTTGGTGGGGGCGACTTGGGCTATGGTAGTGGTGACTATACGGGGATCAGTGTAGGAGACTTGTACTTTGGTGGTGGTGAGTACACGGGAGCTGGAGGCAGGGGTTTTGGCTTTAATGGTGGCGAGTGCACTAGAGCTGGCGGTGGAGACTTAGGCTTTGGTGGAGGGCAGTAAACTGGAGTTGGTGGGGGAGACTAGGGCTTCAGTGGTGATGACTTCACTAAATTTGGTGAAGGAGACTTAGGCTTCGGGAGTGGCGAGTACACTGGAGTTGGTGGAGGAGACTTGGGCTTTGGCAGTGGCAACTTTACCGGAGTTGGTGGAGGAGACTTGGGCTTCGGGGATGGCGAGTACAACAGACATGGTGGGGGAGAGTTGGGCTTTGGTGGTGGTGACTTAACCAAAGTTGGTGGGGGAGACTTCGGCTTCGATGGTGGCAACCTCACCAGAGTTAGTGGGGGAAACTTGGGCTTCGGGGTTGGCGAGTACATTAGAGTTGGAGGGGGAGACCTGGGCTTTGCTAGTGGCGACTTCACTGGAGTTGGTGGTGGGGGAGACTTCGGCTTTGGGGGTGGTGACTTCAACAATGTTGGTGGGGGAGACTCAGCCTTTGGGGGTGGCGAGTACACCAGAATTAGTGCGGGAGGCTTTGGCTTTGGCTGTGGCGACTTTACCAGAGTTGGTGGGGAAGACTTGGGCTTAGAAGGTGCCGAGTACACTGGAGTTTGTGGGGGGGACTTGGGCTTCGGCGGTGGCGACTTCACCAGAGTTGGGGATGGAGACCTGGGCTTTGAGGGTGAGGAGTACGTTGTAGGTGGCGAAGATTGTGGCATCTATTGTGGAAACTTGACTGGAGTTGGTGCTGCAGACTTAGGCTTGGGTGGTGGGGAGTACACTAGGCTTGGGTGATCAGGACTTCGGTGGAGTTGGTCTGGGAGACTTGGGCATTGGTAGTGGAGAGTACATCGGACCTGGTGGGGAAGACTTTGGTGTTGGTGGTGGAGACTTCACCGGAGTTGGTGACGATTGCACTAGAGCTGGTGGCGGAGACTTAACCTTTGGCGGAGGCGTGGACATTGGAGAGGGTGTTCGCGATTTTGGCTGTGGCAGTTGTGAATACACAAGAGAAGGCGGTGGTGAGACTGGCTTTGGGGGAGGACAGTATGCTGGAGTGGGGGTGGCAACATTTTGGGGAACATTCGGTGGCACCATTTGCATTGGCAAGTTCCTTAGATGCGGCGACAATATGTAGCTGAGCCAAAAGAACAGTTGTGTGCCCTATGGTTGTGATTCTTCCCCAGTAGGGTGAGGGTAGACCCATTTTGGCCGAAGCCAAAAACCTTCCAATGAGATCTAAGAAGAGAGGACTTTCAGCCGCTTTGATGGTGGTGCTGATGCTTCGTCTCTATGGTCATTTATAAAGATCTGTAGACTTCTCAGTGGATGGTTTTCTATGGGAGTATCACATGCGAGGGGAGCTCCTCCGATTAAATATCCCCAATTGTGTCTTGTTATGTCTCCTCTAGAGATCTTTATTTGTTGTTATTATCAGCCTTGGATGATGCAATCTTCCTCGACAATCATTCAGTAATTGTCTTCTGATAACTTGCAACTTAACATGATTAATTAATGAATTTTATATTATATTTATGTGTTTTAATGACTATATTTCCATGTTATCATATTAAAATAAAGATAGATCATTTAACCTTTCATTTTATTATTAATTCTGATTTTTTATCATTTTTTATGAAATTTAACTTCATTTCAGTGAAGAAATATTTTTTACAGGGTTTTAAATACTTGGCTAAAGGTTGGTAAGTGTTTCCATGATTTTTCTGGAATTTTCCATATTTTTATATAATTTTTTGACCATTATATAGCCAAGAAATGATTTTTACATATTTAAATAACACATATATTATTTATTTGGCATTTATAATATATTTAAATATTTACTAAGGAGTATCCACGTCATTCGCCCGGGCGAATAAATGGATATATTTATTTAAATAAGAATAAAGAGAGAGAGAGAGAATGAGTGGTTATTATTATATAATAAATAGAGAGAAGAGAGAGAGAAGAATAGTCAACATAAGCGGCTATGATTTAAAATATATAAAAGAGAGAAGAGAGAGAGAAGAATAGTCAACATAAGTGGCTATGATTTAAAATATTTAAAGAGAGAAGAGAGAGAAGAATAGTGGCTTATGATTTAAAATAAAAGAGAGAAGAATGGTCAAAGATTACGGCTAAGAGAATAAAAAAATATATATTTTTTTTTAAAAAAGACCTTTTGTCCTTTTCTTTTGTTTTTATTATTTCAGGGTGACGTGGAGAATTTCTAGCCGTTCAAATGACGAAATCACTTGCCAATGATTGCGGGCGGACGACGCGCACAACAACGTGTCAGGGCGTGATCCGAGAAAGCGGAAAACGAGAAATAATCATGCTAGCCAATCAAAACGCGCCATTTCCAAGCTTATTGGAGGAGAGATAAATAAATCCAACGGCTCAGATTTTTTCTCACTAAAACCTTGATATCTTGAGATCTACATGTCCGATTGGGCTGAAATTTTGAGGGTAGGTTCGTCTTTTCCCCCTCTATAATCCAGACGGTTGGATCTTTAAATGGAGGTCTGGAAAAGGGCAAAAATCACTTTTGGAGGCTCTCCCCAAGCAATTGGCCAGGAAGGACACAGGAGGCATTCTGGAAGTCGTCAGATCTGGATCTCTTTATGAAATTTGTAAGTTTCTGAATTGTATTTGATCATCTTCTAGAACAATTCAAAAACGCCTTGGCATGGGCGAAATGTACATGCCCTAGATTCATGTTTTGAATGCATCAGCACTTCTTTTTGATTTGGATTCGAGATCTGACTTTTGATAATTAATTCTTAATCATTTTAGGACATTTCTGCTTCATTACATTTTTAATTTAGGGTCGAAATTGGGGCTTTCCCCAATTTCTTCACTTTCTCTCTCTAGGTTAATTTGATTTGTTTCTCTCTTTAGATTTCGGTTTTTATTGTTTAGGAATTTAATTTAATATATAAAAAACCGAAAAATAAAATTTGAACCGAAAATTCATCCATTTTGAACTCCAATTCAAAAATCACTTTCTTGATTATTAAATTCCCAATTTTAATTCTGAAAATTATTATAAATTTTATTAAATTGGGAAATTAATAATTTATATTTTTATGAGCTTAAAATAATAATAATATTCTTATCTGGAATTATCTGACCGAAATCAAAATTAAGTTTTACTTAATTTTGATTATTTTAGGAATATTATTTAATATTAATTGAATTAAATATTGCAAAATTCAAAATTACTTGACTTGATTCATAAAAATTGTTTGAAAATTCTGAATTGTTTCCTCCTTGCGGATCGACCCCTTGCTTGCTCTATATTCTTATTTAGTAATTAAGGGAATTATAAATTTATTGCATAAGTCTAAAAAGCGCAACAACCACGTAATTTTACGTGAATTTTCGGCTTATCATCTTCCTATTACCAACCCTTTGCTAGATAACAACTTTTTACGTGTAAAGAATATTTCAAACGACTTTTCACGAGGAGGTTATCCATTGCCACTCAACTTCTCTCACAACGTTGGGTGTCTGTAAAAATGTTGTGCCAGATTGTGGAAAACTTTATAAACCCTGTGGCATATTTTGTGTTCCAAATTAGCATTCATTCAACACATCAATTTTGGCATTGTGTTTTTGCCGATAATGACATTTTGCCAAACCTTTAATTGAGAATAAATCATAGGTGGTTTGCTCCCAAAGGAATTCCAATTCACTAAGCCCGCACATGTGGCAATCACATTAACCGAGTTCGTGGAGGTCCAACGAGCCCAGCTTGTTTCGGAGAGGTCCCAAGCTACCTAGTTGTAACTTCTCCCCCATTAGATGTGATAGAAATTGGGCTTTTAGGCACGGTTATATTCATCATTTGTCCACTATCCTTTTTCACTGAAGTGAGCTCGCAGAAAGAGATTAACCCTTAGAGAACAATGCTTGGATTTTTTACGAGTTCCCAAAAAGTTATTGGCAAATTTCTTTGTCCGGTGATAGAAACGGAGCTAATGGTAGCTAACTAAATGAAGTGCCATCTGTCCTATTAAAAATGTCAAACCCCCCATTCCTATGATTCAGTATCATGGGGGTTGACTTTGTACATCTTAGAAAGTAGGATGAGTTAGCATATCCTTGAGACTAGGATCAAGCCTACCTTTTAGGGGGCACTTAGGCCATGGGTTGTGCCAATAAAAGGCCCCCCATTTCTCTTGTTTCTTAACCCTTGATTTATGCTCTTTTTTCCCTTTGAGTTGTGTAGAGTTTCTCAAATGTTCTTTTGAACTTGAAGTCTCTTCCACCTTCCCTCTCCCTCCTAAAACTGGTGGTCTCTTGATGGTGACAACACGAGGACGCGACGAGGCTAATGATTACACCTCGGTAATTCTCATCATATTGTCTTGGGATCATCCTCGACATCTTCTGCACTTGTTCACATTCAAGTATGCCTCCGCGAGTGTTTGGGCCCAACAAGTGGTATTAGAGGTACGTGTTGGAGGGGACGTGTTACGGCATATGAAATGACAACTTCCATTATTTCTAGATACGATGTTCAGAAATTGAGTAGCTCGGTCAACTTCAGCCTGTAGCAACAAAAAGTATAGGACATATTGATTGAAAAGGATGTTATTGAGGCTTTGGATGATTCATAACCTGAAGGTTCAAGGATGTCGACTGGAGACGGATTGATGGCGCGGCACCGCCGGACGTCATCGAGCCAGCACGCGAGGAGTCACTATCATCACCGAGCCCGCCACCGACACGTGTCCAGCTGACACGACGAGCCACCGCAGCGACGCGTGACCCCGAGTTCAAATACTCGGTGTGACGCATGCGCCACCTCACCATCGGAGCATTCCACTTACCCTTATATTTTCATATCTTTACTTTTGTCATCCTTTCTTATCTCTTATCATCGTCGTTTCACATGTTGTCGTGTAGTGAGGGCAAGAGCCCATATGAGGACGTCTTCCCCTCCCATGGGCCTGACAAGCCCATTTTCCCCTTTTATTTTATTTTCCTTTTGTTGTCCAAAGGGGGCCCATCTTCACCCATTATATAAGGGGGGGGTGGGCGCCCAAGTAAAGTACTCTTGAATTTTTAAGTTATGATGCTATGAGAATTTGAAGAGTCACGATCGTGAGAACAGGACGAAGAAAGGAAGAAGAAGAAGGAGGAAGAAGAAGAGGGAGGAAGTAGAAGAGGAAGGAGAGGAAGAAGGAGAAGAAGGGAAAGAAGAGGGAAGAGGAAGAGGAGCCGCTGCCCGCCGCCCAATCGCCGCCGTCCGCCGCCCACCCGCCGCGCGCAGTTGTTGGCACCGCCTGCACCGTCTCCTCCGTTTCTGCCGCCGCCCGCGCCGTCTCCGCACCTCCTGCCGCTGCCCGCGTGATGGAGGACCATCGTGCCGACGACGACCTGATGACGACGACGACATCAGCCGGACGACCGACGACTACTCGCCAGCAGCCACGTCGGACAGCTCGTGCCGACGTCCGCAACCCGGGGTTTAAGTACTCCGGGTAGGCTCGAACAATTTATGTTTTTTCTATGTGTATTTTCTTTGCATTTCGAATTATGGATTGGGCCAGTATCGTAGGGCCCATCCTCGTCTTTATTTTCATTTTAAGATTGTATTTTGATTTTGTAAGGAGAGGTCGAACCACGTCTCATGACGGTTCAACCTCTCCCCACGTCTCCTTGGCACCCCTCCTCCCTATATAAGGGGAGGGCATGCCCAAGGGACTACTTGGAAGTTTTTGAATTGAAATTGTTTCAAGAATCTTCCCCCTATCGTAGTCGTAGCGTAGGGGGTTTGGCTAGCCCCACCTCTTCGTCGAGACCACTCCGAGTAGAGCCCACGTCGTGTCCGACGAGCTCAATCCGGGCGTGGCGTGGCCAACCGTACCGCCGAGATCACTCCGGTACGTTGAAGATTTTCAAGAAGCTGTTGACATCAAGAATCGAGAGAGCACCCATTGAGATCACTCTGGGCGTCCTCGAAGGTTCGCGACGACTACGGCGCCGCGCTGCATTCGGGAAATCATCTCCAACGAGGAGAACCACCGCGACCCACCAAGAACTCACCACGCCAGGTTCTTGGCTCTACCCATCCACCCCCTTCTCCTTCATCCAGCCCATCTCGCCCACATTTCCTTGGGCGCCACCCTTCACCCTCGCTTCTTGATCATCTAACCCCATTTCTTGATCTTTCCCGCCATTCTTGAACGCCACCCATTCTTATCCCCCATTTTCTTGAAATTCTTGATCGCCCAACCGCTTTCCCTACCCTTTCTTGATCGCCTTTCCCCCCTGCCCTTCTTGATCGCCCAACCACCTCTTCTTGCCTTTCTTGATTGCCCTCCCCTACCCTGCCTTTCTTGATCGCCCACCCTCCTTTCCCCTTCGTTTCTTGATTCCCAACCGCCTCCTCTTGCCTCTCTTGATCGCCGACCCTCTTTTCCCCATCGTTTCTTGATTCCCAACCGCCTCCTCTTGCCTTTCTTGATCGCCCACCCTCCTTTCCCCATCGTTTCTTGAATCTTCCTCTTCACCCTCATCGTTCTTGACCATTCCCCACCATCTTCCATCATTCTTGACCATAACCACCCCATTCTTGCATCACCCTTTGGCTTCCCCCCCCCCTTTTCTTGATTCGACCGCCACTTCTCCCATTGCCGCCCCGCCCCGAACCCCGATTCCCGACCACCCCGCATCATCGCCCGCGTCGGGGACCCGCTCTGTGCCGCGACCCCACGCCGCGCTGTGGACCCATTCCACGCCGCGACTCCCGTGCCGCGCCGCGGACTCGCGCCCAGCCGTGATCCGACCGTGCGCCGCGAGTTCGCGCCCCGCCGCGGGTCCGCCAATCGCCACGGTTCTGCCGCACTCTGTGGCTCCACGCCGCGCCGAGGCTTCGCCCCGCGTCATCAACCCCCCTGCGCCGCCGTTCTGCCCTGTACCGTGGCTCTGCGCCACCGCCACTGCCAGTTGCGACCGGTGCCGCCCCGTCACTTGCGCCAAGCCACGTTGATCCCTCCCGGCATTCCGGCCTACGACAAGACGAATCCGTCCCCGGAACGCTATCTCTACGCCCGTCTTCGATACGCCGTGGACTACATATTTTAAGGTCAGCTCGTCTCCTCTCCCTCCTTAACCAGTATTATTACCTGTTCCAGTGCCGTCCTCCGCTATCGCATCCTCTGCCGCCACTCCTCAGTCGACGACGGATTAGGAACAAGCCACTGTTGTGGGAGCAGGACTTTCTTGAGGTAAACGGTCTGTCACTTGATCTTTAAATTCCGAACTTATCAGGGCCGTTAGACGCCCCTCTCGTCTAGACGTCTAGTGGTCTTGAGGGTCATTGGGAGTCTGACTTTCGGATCAATCTATTTGGTGATCGTCACCGTCCATCGCGTTATCTCCTTGTGTCTTAACTGCTCGATCATAAAAATCTCATTGTGTTTGCATCATATCATCATTATTCCTGTGACGCGAAACGCGCCGCTCGATCCCGGCCGTCGGCGTTTCGCATCACCGCGCCATCTCCCTACTCCCCTGACGCCGCCCACGCTTTTCCCGCACCTCCTGCCACCGTCCATTCCCCTTTTCCCCGCTCTGCCGCTGCTCGTCCATGGCCACGCCCTTTCACCTCCTGCTGCCAACCGTGCCATCTCCTTCAACCCCTACTATCGCCCGCACCATCTCCCTACTCCCATGTCGCCGCCCACGCTCTTCCCGCACCTCCTGCCGCCATCCTTTCCCTTTTCCCCCGCTCTACCGCTGCTCATCCACGGCCGCGCCCATTCACCTCCCACCTCCGCCCGTGCTATCTCCCTGCCCCTGTCGTCGCCCGCGCTCTCCCCGCGCCTCCTGCCGCCATCCACTCCCCTTCCTGCCGCTCTGCCGCAACGTTCCACCGTCACGCCCTCTCTCATCCCGTCTCCGCCCGCACCGCACAGCCTATTTTTTTTCCCCGTCGCGCGTCGCCCATAGCCGTCGGGCAGCTTTGCGCCTATGTCCCCTTTTCCGCGATTGCTGCCCGCTCACGTCCCTTTTCCTCCTTCTAACTCTGCCATTCGACTCAGCCTATCCACCCGCGACACCCCATCCCGCTGCCGTTCACTCGCCACCCGCGGGCGTTTCTACCACACTGGTAGACGTTCAGCGTGCACGGCCACGTGATCGCGTCTGTGGCTCCGGCGGTCCGCATCGCATCGACAACACGCCACCTGTCACGACCAAGCTGCCGCCGACGATGACAACTCCCGCATCCTTATTCTTGCCGGCATCTTCCCGTCGCTCAGGACTCCCGCACTCCTACGGATCTCCGGTTACGCATATCTGTCGCCAGCGCGACATCGGTACCCCTCACTCGCCCTCCTTTATGTCCTTTACTTTCTTCAGTGCACTTTCGGTTCACCTCTTCCGCGCTCGGTGATAAGTCGAAATTTAAGGGGTTTTATGTCGTTGTTTTGATTCAGACTTAACCAACAATATTTATGAAAATTTCCCCTTAAATACTCCATAATTAATATAGGGCAAGTAAGGGTCGATCCACGGAGAGGCAGAAATTTAATTTCAGAATTCTTTCTCAAGCTTGGGATGAAGAAAATGATTTTTAAACGTCAAAAATACTTTTTTTTTTTAGATTAAGAGATGTTTCTAGATTTGTTGGTAATTTTCAGAATTCCATATGTTTTTAATTAAGCCAAAGTACAAGGAGAAAAACAAAATTCAAATTTCTAAACTAATTTTTCTATTTTTTTTAGCAAATTAATCAGAAATAAATATTTTTAGAATTTTCTGGGATTAATTCACATAAAAAACACAACTATAAGCATTAAAAATGAGAAATAGAGATTTTTTTTTGAAATGTTTTAGGTGTTAAAATGACTTTAAATAGCTTATATTAATTTTCCAGATTTTTTCCAACTTTTTTCGGATTTGTTTAACGTAGAAACGATTTTTTCCAATTTTTCTGATTTTTTTTATTTTTTAATTAATTTTAAATATGAAAAATAAGAAATTTACCTACTCCGGCGATCGTCGGAGCGGCGGCGGCGGCGGCGGGGCGGCAGAATAGGCCGGCGGGCCTGGATTGGCCCGTAGAGGGCTGGCCACCTTAGTGGGTCAGCCCACTAAGGTTAGCCCAATTTGGCTAAGTCAAGACTTAGCCAAATTGGGCTTAAGCTTATTGGGCTTAGCCCAATGGCCAGGACTTAGCCGAATTTGGCTAAGTCCTGCACAGGACAACCCTGTGCCCTGTGGTCTTGTGCGCTGGCTGCGCGCGGACCAGCGGGCAGAGGGCGGTGTCTGCCGCACAGGCACTGCACTTCGCCGCACGGCACCGCACGATGGCGGCTAGAAGACAAAAAATAAGTGCTTTTAGAGGATAAGAAATGATATTTCAATGCAATTTTTTTGGGATTCGAAGTAGGGAATGCAGGAGGATCTAGAGAGATAAAGGGAGAAATTTTATAGTGAGAGAAAAATGTTTCTATAGAGATAAAAGGTCGAAATAAGAGGATAGAGAGAGAAAAATGAAGAGATAGAGAGAGAAAATTAAGAGATAGTGTAGAGAGAGTTTGAGAGGGAATTTGAAGGTGTAGATGAAGGACATTTTTTTGAAATTTTGTGGTTATGAACTGTGGATATGGATGGACGCCTAGAGAGAGAAAGAACAGATTCTAGAGAGAGAAAGGGCCAAAATGAGGAGATAGAGAGAAAAATTAAGAGAGAGTGTAGAAGGAGTTTGAGATAGAATTTGGATGGGCAAATGAAGAAGATTTTTTTATGAAATTTTTAGGGGAGTAACTATGGAGAGAAAAACCTATTTTAGAGAGAGAAAGTGGAGAAAATTAGTGTTTAGAGTGAGAAAGTGATGGATTTTAAGGGTAAATGGATGGAAAATGATGGAGAAGGTAGAAATCTAAGATCCTAAAGCCTCAATGCAAGTTTACTGAGCCCTCAATGCTTCCTCTCAAGTATGGATCCTTATATTTCGCCAGGATCAGGCGTTTTTCAATGCAAACAAGAGACAAGATTAAGAGAAAACTTCAATAAACTTACATTAAGCAGGTTGAACAACCTGGATTCTGAAAAATGCCTTGTCCTGCTAGCCAGCCACTTGCTAGAGCACGTCCAGAATGAGGGAAAATGAGGGACAAAAAGTCTATTTATACATTATGATAATTACTAAAATACCCCTTTGGGCATTATCTATTCTCTTTTCTTTCCATTTTGCCTCTTTTTCTCCATGGGTTGAGAGCTTTGCCTTGTAATTTCCAGTTTGTTTCTTTTGTAATGTGTTTGCAGGCCCAATATGTAGGTCAGGTCGTGGTCCAAACCCCTCTGGTCTCTCCTTTAAAAGCCCACAATTTTGTTTCATCATTTGCAGCCCATTTTGATAATCACTAAGCTCCCAAAATCCTTCAATTTTTCTCATAATGATATCTTCTAATTCCTGTAAATTTCTGCACATTTAGAACTATAAAATACTCATCAGAAATAAAACTGATTGACTTCATAGAAGTCAATGAAGTTAGTGAAAAATAATCATAATGTGCAAAAGTTGAAATTATTAGCTAATGCATAAATATTTTGTTAATTCAAACAATAACATGATAAATTATAAATTAATAATACTAAAAACATCTAAAATGTATGCAAATATAGGTTCATTTATCATGTTATCACTCGGGTTAGATAGGTGAGCGAGAGACAGGTTGAGATAACGACGAAAATACTACAAGAGTCTTACATGCCTGGTACGAGTCGGGTCCTCCCGACGCTTGTGAGCACTACAGCGGGGTTTTCCCGTTCAGCGACGTACTCGCCCTCGACCCTCTCGGGCGAGGTTCAGGAGGTCCATCCGACCTCACTCAAAGCGAACCCGGCTATTCTCTGAAACGGCATCCACTGCTCGTCGGCACACGCACGTACAACACGTAGGGACTTCGCATTGCACGTCATCATTATCACCTGTCTTTATCATCCGTCGGATGACGTCAGTCGACATAGTCCGATTAGTCCTCGATTCGATACCGAGCCCGTACCCTCGGTGACGACCAGACGGCGTCTTGACGACGTCCGGCATCACGGATGCAAATGAAAACCACCAACACTTATCGTCAATGTTTGTAAGATGGTGTGAGATATCATGTTTTCAACATTGAAGATCCTGCCCAGATATTGAAGACATTGGCTTAACGATATGTGGGAAGATATCTATGAGCAAAGCTTTGCCGAAAAAGCAAAGTTATTTGGACTCGAGATGGCCGAAGGTTTCAAATTGCATGCTCATATTGATCATTTCCAAAGCCTTTACGTTGAATTTCAAAAGTTTGAGGATGACTTGGCTGAGGAGAGCAAGACAATTATCTTGTTGATTCCGTTGTCCAACAAGTACTAGAATCTTGTGATGACAATGCTTCATGGGACAAACATGTCGAGTCTTGATGAAGCAATTTTGACATTGATGGAGTTTGACTAGACGCGGACTATGACTGATGCTGATCAGAGTCAAGGTGTGTTCATGCATGAAATAGGTCATACAAGGGAGACAAGCAAGACCGGGGAGAAGAATAAGTGGCGGTCCAAGTCAAGGGCCAACTGGTTGAAAAACCAGGAATGCCATAAGTGTCATGTCAAGGAGCACTTAAGGCATGATTGTTGAAGCTGAATGGCGATAAGGGAGCAGGTAAATAGACAATTTCAGTCAATGTTGCAAAGGTGGTGAAGTCTATTCTGCTTTAGTGGCGGCTGTCAAGTTGGTAGACACGTGGATCCTTTACTACCTTGTAGTCTAAACCCCAAACTTGTTAAATCTTTTTGATATGGGAATACAACAATCTTAAAATCGTGTCTCTATGTTCCCTTCCCTCTCTTCTCTTCTCTCTTCTATTCCCCCTCTTCTTTTTGAAGCAAGGTCGAACGCTTACATGGTGTCAGAGCTAGAATCGGGGATCAAGATGGCAGGCAAAAGTTCTACAACCATCATGCCCCGTAGTATCCACTGTTTGAATCAGCGCCGCAACTGCAGGACAAGTCCCAGTTGACATTCCTCCAAGAATTACAATTCACCCAAGATTGAGCAGTGACAACTATCAGAAGTGGAAGTCATCCATCATCCCAATTCTACACGGGTAAGATTTAATGAAATCTATTGAAGGAGTTTCATCTCTAATTTCAATTGCAGATTCACATTGTAACATAGTTGAAAATCCCGAGTTCAAGGAATAGTCCAGAATAGATCAGCAGGTCTTGGGTTTTCTCCATCAAACTATCTCCGAATCTATGCTACCCTACATAAATAAAGTAATATCTTCAGGAGAAACATGGAAAAATCTGGAGAATGCATTCGTCGCTTGGAATCAAGTAAGAATTATGGAGCTTCAATGACAACTACAACATGAAGAAAGGTACACAGTAAAATTGACGAATACATTCAGCATTTAAAATTGTGATTGTGTCACTTGAGCAAATCAGTTATCCAATTCCTGAGGCATCTGCCACCTATACGTTTCCAAGAGGATTAGGATCAGAATATACCCAATTTGTCTTTAGTGTCAATGTGAATCTCCAACATTTCAAATTCGATGAAACTGTTACTAACCTGAAGGCCCATGAAGCCTTTCTAAGCTTTAAACAAGAGGACGAGAAGAATTCTTTTCCACCAATGGACAAATATTTGTAAACGCAAAAAAGTCAGCAATGATACAGTTATCCTAAGAAGGACTACATCCAAACCAGGAACTATTTTCAAGGCCGAGGATGAGGAAGAGGAAGGAATCAAAGAGGTCAAATTTGCTCACAATTTGGGCACAGGACCAGAGATTGTCCAGAATTTCAAAGCTCCAGGTCCGTGCACCAAGATCCACAGAGATCCTCAACTTCGAATTTTACTCTTTCTCTACATTCAATAAATTTGGACTTCATGTTTCCCATTTGAGAAAAAAATTTATATGTGAACCTAGCAATTTAGCTAAGTCTCATAAGCTGCCTTTTACTCCCACTCATCATACATCTAATCAGTGCTTAGAAGTGATTCATTCAGACTTGTAGGGGTGTTCACCTGTTTTGTCAAAATCTGGTTACTCTTATTATGTTGTTTTTATAGATGATTTAAGTAAGTACACATGGATTTATCCTCTTAAAAAGAAAAGCGATCGGCTCTCCACATTTGTGGAATTTTCCACTCGAGTAGAAGAACAATTTAGTGGTAAGATTAAATATCTACAGCCAGATTGGGGTGGTGAATTTCAAACTCTCAATTCTGTTCTAAAGCAAAATGGAAATATTCATAGGATTTATTGTCCTTATACTCCTGAACAAAATGGTACAGAAGAAAGAAAACATTCTCATATAAGAGAAACTTCTCTTGCATTATTATAACAATCTCACATGCCTAAATATTTCTGGGATGAAGCAGTAGTTACATTTGTCTTTCTTATAAACAGAATGATTACACCAGTTCTACAGAATAATTCTCCATATGAATTTCTGTTTAAAAATAAGCCTGACTATAACTTCATGAGAACTTTTGGTTGTTTGTGCTATCCATATTTGAGATCTTATGTTCACAATAAGCTTGAAGATAGATCAGACACTTGCGTCTTCGTGGGATACAGCTCAATGCATGTTGGATACAGATGTTTTTCTCTCCCAACAGGTAAACTATATATCTCATGACATGTTGTCTTTTATGAAAATTCATTTTCTTTCTTTGTTGATAAACAACATCCCACAATTGGAGTTTTGGGACCCAACACAAAATCCAATACAGAACCGGATATATCTTCATTTCCCAATTCTGAAACTGTTAAATCTGATGCATTGGTTACTCCAGATTCACACTCACCAGATGATCATATTAATGATCAAGTGTGTTTTGAATCAAATGACTTATCATCATTTCCAGTTAAAAATGAACTCTTTGATTGTCCTGATATTCTTGTTAAGAAATTTCCTGAAATTATATCCACTTTTGATCAAACACCTGACCCAGATGTTCAACTAAATATTAAGCCTCTTCAAGACATCTATCAACACGAAACAAATAATGATCAACAGCAAGATTTCATTTCTCCTAAAGAATTGTTTGTTTGCTCAAATAGATATCCAATTCCTCAGTGTTTGAGTATTTACAAAACCAATATTTCCGAACCAACTTATTTTACAGTTGCATCCAAGAACATAAATTGGATGCAGGCAATGACATCTGAATACAAAGTTCTTATTCAAAACAATACTTGGGATCTAGTTCTACGAGATCCCAACTTTCATGTAATTGGTTACAAATGAGTTTATAAGTTAAAGTGTAAACCCACTGGTGACATAGAAAAGTACAAATGCAAAAGGATATAATCAACAAGAAGGGGTTTACTTTAATGAAACATTTAGTCCTGTCATTAAACACATTATTATCCCTTTAATATTTTCCTTAGCAGTTAGTAATAAATGGACTATTCATCAACTTGATGTGTCGAATGCGTTTCTTCATGGTGATTTACATGAGACAATTTTCATGGAACAACCACCTGGATTTAAAGAAATATTTTTCAAATCATGTGTGTCGTTTAAAAAACTCCTTGTATGGGTTAAAACAATCGCCACATGTTTGGTTTACAAAGCTTACATCTCACTTGTAGAAACTTGGTTTTGCAGGATCCAAGACTGACACCTCCTTGTTTTTTAATCTGAAACCTGATCCTCTTTTTATTGTAATATATATTTATGATAATATTCTTATTATGGGACATAATGAGGTCAATATTTTCAATGGCGTTAAACATTTACATTCTGAATTTTCCATTAAAGACATTGGACCTGCACATTACTTTCTAGGAATTGAATTTATGAAGCATCGTGATGGATATTTCTTAACTCAGTCAAATTATATTGTTTCAATTTTGGAAAAAGCTAATATGGGAAATTGTAAACCTGCATCCACTCCTTGTATTTCTTTTAAATCATTAGACTCAAGTGCTTTACTTCCTGATGGCACTTTATACAGACAAACTGTAGGTGCACCTCAGTACCTTACATTAACACGTCCTGACATCGCCTTTGCTGTTAATAGTGCTGGTCAAAAAGTACATTCTGCGAATTCAAGTGATTGGAAATTTCTTAAACATTTGTTGAGATACTTAGAAGGCACAATTTTACATGAATTCTCTATTTACAAAGGTTCATGTTTTACTTTAAATGCATTTAGTGATGCAGACTGGGCCGGCGATAAAATTGATCGTCGATCGACAGGTGCATTTCTTTTCTACATAGGTAAAAATCTCATCTCTTAGAGTTCTAAAAAGCAACCAACGGTTTGCTAGATCAAGCACAAAGGCTTAATACAAAGCTCTCGCTAATCGCGCCTCAGAAATTCTTTGGGTTCATTCTCTTCTCAAAGGGATTAACATTGAACAAAAGCATGCCCCAATTCACTAGTGTGAAAATATTAGGGCAACTTATCTTGCGGCGATTCCAATTTTTCATGCTCGAACTAAACATATTGAAATAGATTTCCATTTTGTTCATGAGCAGGTTTCTTTCAAGAACATCTCTGTAAAGTTCATCTGTGGAGAAGACCAGCTTGCTGACGTCATGACAAAGCCTCTCCAGAAGGGGCCGGTTTCTACCATCGCACCTCAAACTCAATGTCCGGGATCGGCTGATGCGCTTGACGGGGGGTGAGGAAAAGTCAAAGACTCGCGAGATGGAAGCGGCCGAATAGGGACCTTAACCAATATTAGATTAGTAATAAATGGACTTATATAATTATACTCGTTATAGATTAGATTGTTAGGATTTCATATAAGTTCGAACATAGATTGGATTCAGCATAGATAGGATTCAACATAGATAGGAATGGACGGCCCGGCTAAGATTTAGAGTAGCCGTTATAACGGCTACGATTATAACAAACGTTTAAATAACAGATAGAAATGGACGACCAGGATTAGATCTAGAGTAGCCGTCATAAACCATTATAACGGCTATGATTATAACAAACTATATATGTTACTACCTTCAAGTATAAATACCAACCTTGTTAAATCTTTTTGACATGGGAATATAACGATCTTAAAATCGTCTCTCTGTGTTCTCTTCCCTCTCTTCTCGTCTCTCTTCTATTTCCCCTCGTCTCTTGCAGCAAGATCGAACGGTTACACTACAGGGAGCGACATCGGCAGTTTTTCTGAAGAAAATGATCACCAGGTTATGAAAAACGTAGCAAAGGTCGGTTTCGATCGGTCTCTCGGGGCAAAGACACCTCGACGCATGCTGCGGAATGAAAATCGATTTCCGCTACATGGAAGGATTTCCGTTTCGTCACAAATTTTAAGGCGGGCGAATCTTACCGGGCCCCCTGCCATTTGACCGCTTATTGAGAAATAGCGGAGTGGTTTTAAGAGGCTGAGGTGCCATTTGGCCTTTCCCCCTGGAGACTTCACGCCATCCACGGCAAAACTCCAGGCTGGTGGCCATCGACGTCTTCATCTGCTTAGAAAACTGACCCTTTGAACGTCGGCATATTCGTCATTGGTTCATTGTTTTTTCTAGCTGCACTCAGCTGCGAGAAAGAGTTCAATCAGAACTCATAATTTTTTATGGGCGACGAGCGAGTTCTCTATGATGCAGCCTAAGACGTGTGGGTCCAGTACAGCGAATTACGAACGTGGAGCAATTAATTAAAGAACTAAGCGCCGCCCTTCAGAAGGATACACAACGACCTGTGAGTCTCACAGCCTGTCAGCCAATAACGTAACGAATAAAATTAACGCTGAAAATAATTAAGAGTATAACAAAATCAGGCCTACGGCACGACAGATTAACGACGCATGTAGTCGCAATTCCGTCCACGTTATGAATTTTCAGGGAACGACAGACAGAAACTTCAAGATCGTGCCGACGATGGCGTATTTGCTATTAAGTGTTAGAAATTAATTTGAATGTTTTAAAACACGTTGAGGACTATCTGAACCGTTGAGATAGCGGTGTCATCCCAAATGTGGCGCAGAAATTCAACGCCCGTGTGTTAGACTGCGACGCCCCGTTTTCTCTGAGGTTCCAGTTATTTAGCGTCTCCATTACGGTAGATTTATAACCCAATAACCAGTTAGCCGGATAAAAATATAAATCGCAGGCAGAGCAGTGCATGCCTCTCTTTCTGTCTCGCCATTCCTCTCAATTGGTCTCTATATCTCTAAACCACAAAATTAAAATATGCTGTGGCAACATAAGGGACGACATCGCCATAATAATTAATCGAGAGGAAATACAATCTCCTCTTTTGGTAAGACGAGATAGATATCAAGCACACTTCAAATATTTGGTGGTCATCCAGCACGCATACATTGTTAGATTGACTGCCAGATAGATAGACAGATTGAGAGATTGATAGTTATACTCAGAGATAGGCGTAGGATGAAAGAGTGAGACACAGATATGCAGGGATAAAAACATGGTAATGGTATAGATAGAGAGATAGATATCAAGATGTAAAAAAGGAGAGGGAGTGATGAAATAGAAAACGATACAAAAAAATATAGAGAAACGGCTAGACATTGACAGAAGAGGCATATTCTAGAGATAGGTGCAGAGATACAGAGTTAGATTGATAAGCGAAGACAAGCAGCGACCGATCGAAAGAGACATTTCAGAGAAAGATAGAAGATAATCAGAGAGATCTTAAGGGATATAAACTGAGAGACATAGAGAGATAGAGAGCACCAATATTTTATGAAATTCTCAAGTGTATAGAGACCTGCATTCCGCCCATATTAATGATCCACATGCAGACACGGTCGAGGACGAGACTTCCATTTCATAAATAAAAAAACTATTTATTGCTATCCGTCAATTAATCTAATTTTTCTTGTCAGTTTTGTCATAACATAAGAAAGGTTGCTACGCCATCGAGATGAATTTAGACTGTAAGGTTGTCTCCTTTCTTGACAGAGCGTCGTCTGCCCGCCTTTGAGAGAGACGGAGACTGATAGAGATTGATGGAGAGAGATAGAATGAGATAGGGACAGATGCGTTTTTCAGAAGCGGGCACTACAACGTCAGTTTGGACCCTGCGACTAAAACCTCGCAACTTTACTGCCTCATTTCATCAAACAGTATATTCGAGTTATAGACCTGGAATAAGCCACGGTGTTTTGCTTCAGGAAAAATGGCGACTCTGGATATTTAAGCAACTGGCAACACGCGACGCCGAAGAGTCACTCATAGTATACAAAAATTCCGCGCTACACTTAAAGGGTTAAGAGTCATTTCCAGGATTTGGAGAGCCATCAAATTAAATTTTAGTACAATTTAATTTAAATTTATTTAATTTGTGTTGAATGGAAAGGAAGAGAGAGAAGATGAAGGATGGAGAAGAATGTAGAAGAAGAAGACTGCAACTTACGATCCTGTACTGATGAAAAGGAAAAAGGAATAACCAAGAAGAAAGAGAATGGTGAGGAGAAAGGGAGGCGGCGGAAGAAATGTTTTTTTTTTCCATTCTATCCATAGAAGTGTTCTTACGTACACATAAGTAGGGTTTAAGTGGGACCCACATTTGACTGAGTCCACAACTAGGGAAGAACACGGTCCGGTCTCGGTCCAGTTTTACCAAAAACCTAAACCTAGACCTGAAGTTCGGTCCGCTCTCAGTCTCGGTCCGGACTCGGTCCGGTCCAGTCTGGTCTTCGGTCGGTCATGTTGACTAGTCAAGATTAAGTTGACTTGGTCATCTCACTGCATCTAATGTCACTTCTGGTGCTGAAGCAGTGTTGAATAATGAGAGAGTCAGAGGGGGATAGTGAAAGAGTGCGAGAATGAGAGAGGGAGAGAGTGACAATGAGATAGTGCAACGGCAAAGAGAATACCATAGGAAAAGAGTGAGAGAGAGTGAGTGAGTGAGAGAGAGAGAGGGAGAAGGTAAGATGGAGGGTACAAGAGATAGAGAGGAAGAGAGTGAGAGATGGAGAGAGGGGGAACGAGAGGGGGAGAGACTGAGAGGGAAGTAAGGGGGAGAGAGGGAGGGGGAGCAGGCAAGAGGGAAAGAGTTCAATAGAGAGGGATTGCGAGAGGGAGAGAGTGTGTGAGAGAGAATGAGAGAGGGAGAGCAAAAGAGAGGGGGAACGAGAGAGAGGACTAGAGGGAGAGAGGCATTGAGTAAGAGCAGGAGAGAGAGTGACAGAGAAAGGGAGAGAGAGGGAGTGACAGAAAGCGGGAGAGAGAACAATAGGGCTTGAGAGAGAGGGAGAGAGGAGGAGAGGGAGAGCAGGAGAGAGGGACTTGAGAAAGAGGGAGGCAGGAGGAGAGAGAGAGTGAGGTGAGTGTGAGAGAGAGAGAGAGAGAGAGAGGAGAGGGAGAGGGAGAGCGGAAGAGAGGGTGAGAGAGAGAGGGAGAGGGAGAGCGGGAGAGAGGGTGAGAGAGAGAGGGAGAGAAAGAGATAGAGAGAGGTGGGGAGAGAGATCAGGAGGGAGGGTGAGAGAGAGGGAGATCAGGAGAGAGTGTGAGAGAGAGAGGGAGAGAACGAGATAGAGAGAGGAGGAGAGGGAGATCGGAAGAGTATGTGAGAGCGAGGGGGGGAGAAGGAGACAGAGAGAGGGATAGAGGGAAAGAAAATGAGTCGAAGAGAATAAGAACGGGAGCAATGGAAAGAGGGAGTGAGGGATGGAGAGCGAATGAGAGAGAGAGAGAGTAAGACCAGAAGATAGAGGGAGAGAGATAGAGAGGGAGAGGGAGAGGGAGGGACAGAGAGAGAGGAAGAGCAGATAAAATATTGAGAAAGTGAGAAAGGAGAGCGGGAGAGAGGGTGAGAGAAAGAGAGGGAGAGAATGAGATAGGGAGATGGATAGAGAGAAAGAAAACAAGAGGGAGAGAGTGAGAATGGTACAGAGGGAAAATGGGAAGGAGAGAGGGAGGAAGGGCGAACAAGAGGGAGAGTGAGACCGGAACAGGAGTGAAAGAGAGGGAGAGAGAAAAATTGGGAGAGAGTGAGAGAGAACAAGTGGAAGACAGGGAGAAACAACGAGAGAACGAGAATGAGAGATAGAGGGAGCGAGAATGTGCAGGCGAGAGGGGAAGAGGACGACAGAGAGAGATAGAGAGAGAGAGAGAGAACGAGGGAGAGAGAGGGAGAGAAGACCAAAAAGAAAGGGAGAGAGAAGAAAGATAGAGAGGGGGAGAGGGGGAGAGGGAGAGGGAGCAGGTGAGAGAAGTAACGGTCTTCGGTCCGGTTCGATGTGCGAACCAGACCAAACCGACGGTCCGGTTTGGTCCAGTCTGACCAAACTTCAGTCAAACTGTATTCTTCCCTTCCCCCTAGGGAAGGTCCATGCGTGCGAACAAATAAAGTTTTTGCGTTGGTGTAATGCGAAAATATTCTCACATCACACCGCACACAACACAGACCTATGTGTAGTGCAAAAATTTGCAAATATTATGAAGACTCCCCCCCCCCCCCTCCTCTCTCTCTCTTTTGGAGCCTCGGTCACTGACTCCCTCTCCTTGCTTTCCCTCTCGTCTTCCTGTCTCTCTCTCTCTGTACTGGTCATTTTCTATCCCCTCTTCCTGGCTCTCTCGCTCTCTTTCTCTCTCTCTCTCTCTCTGTCTTTCCCTCCTCTCTTTCCCTTGCACTCTCTCGTTTTTGACAGCATACACTGTTCTGAACGTTGTAAGTTGAGAATGATAACTTCATAATAATTTCTATCCCCTCTTCCTGGCTCTCTCGCTCTCTTTCTCTCTCTCTCTCTGTCTTTCCCTCCTCTCTTTCCCTTGCACTCTGTCGTTTTCGACAGCATACACTGTTCTGAATGTAGTAAGTTGAGAATGATGCCGGAATCTCTCCGCCGAGCCCCAAACTATTCATGTATCTGTAATTCAAAAATTATTATGAAGTTATCCTATTTGGACAAAAAGTTCTATCATCAGCGATAGTCCTTACATTTCCTCTAGATTTATCAAGTTTTAGACTTCTGTGGGGATTGTATCGGTGATGTTGTTTGAGTCCATTCCTCTGTAAAGGTAATAAGGCCGTGAGTCTTCCCAAGAATGGAGGGACAGGGCCCGTTAAATAGTTTTGACCAAAATTTATAAAAAAATTAAGATTATAGTCACAAAATCTAGGGTTCTTAATCGAAGAATCAAGTGATGTTGGGACGCTTACATTTCCATAAGCTAAGTCAGATTCGGCAGGTCTTCAGTATGGTTCCGGCGACATTGATTGCATATACTTTTTTGCGATGAAAATAAGGGCATATGAATCTATCATCACGGAGCTGGTTGTAGAAGAGGAGAGGAATCAAAAGGTGTAAAGCTAAAAAAAACAATTTGGCAATGTTGCAGACGGTGCTGCTGTTGAATCTGCAATCGGTGTATCGATCATTTTCTTCTTCTTCTTCTTCTGGTTTTGTGAGAATCTTTGCGATGTGCAGTGCGTGTGAAGGAGTTCAACTTGCCATCGGGCAATAGGATTTAATTTAATATTAGACTAGTAAAATATGGACACGTACCCTATACTCGCATAGATGGTTAGAATTCAATATAAGAAACGATAGATTGTTAGGATTTCACATAGTTAGGACACATACATGGACAGGATGAAATATAGATAGAACACAGATAAACGGTTAGGATCTGGTTCAATAGACCGTTTGAACAAACTCAACATCTATATTTAGTTATAACATAAGTACTGTAAATAGAAACAAATGTGTATCATTTTAATCTTGCGGAATAACAACAATCTTTCTCTCTCATCTTCTTGTGCATCTTCTTCTTCTTCTTCTCGGTTGTCTTCCCAACACATTATTTTCTTCCTTCGTTCACGCTCTTGCGCCAGGCTCAATGGATTCCAACAGTGCAAATTTCCACACGAATTCACACCGCACATTGCACGATGCCTTTTGTGTGAGCAAAAATTTGCACAGACGGTGCGAATTTTCATACCGCACCGCACGACATTCTCTACACTCCCCTTCACGATGTGATGTTAATTAACATCTGACCTGATTAAAACATAAGCATGAAAATAAACAATATAGTAACATCATGGATCATCGAGAAATCATAGAGCTCCATGGTTGGTGAAGATATCATGCAACTTCATTTGATCATGCAACTTCATTTTATCGTGCCACTTCCAACAAGTGTCCATTCTTTCATTCAGCTATTCCATTGTGGGCAGATGTATTTATGCGCGAAGTTTGGTGTATGATGCTAAGAGATGAAATATAGCCTTGGAATTCCCATGACATGTATTCAATGCCAATGTCTGAGCACAAATTCTTGACTGTGGCTGAGCATTGTATAGATATCATATTATAAAATGAGTGGAAGCAAGTAACGTCTTCATTTTTATGCTTCATGAGATACACCCAAGTGCAACGACCAAAGCCATCAATAAATGTAAGAAACCATCGACGGCCAGAAGCAGAGGGTGTCACACATGGTCCACATATATCAGATTGAATAGTTTGAAATGATGATGAACTAGAAATGAGCGTAGATTCTAGGAAGGAGATTCTCGTATGTTTTGCTAGTTCACAAGCGTCACATACTAATTTTGATTTTGCACAATTATCAAACAATAGTGAATAAATGCCTTTCAATATATCAAATGGTACATGCTCAATTAAACAATGATGCAAAAGTAGTTCATGTTCAGGAGAAGAGAGTATTAATAACCCATGGTTTGTGGTCTCATGATGGTTCCCAACATCTAGATAGGAGATTCCATTACGCATTGGGCCAGCCCCAAGTGTTTTCCAGTTTTGAGTTCCTGGAGGACACAACAATCCTCATAAAAACTTACGACACAATGGAGGTCACGAGTGAGGGAACTAATACAGGTTAAATTTATAGGAAACTTATGCAAATGCATAACAGATGGGAGAGTAATAGTAATGGTACACTTCATTATGTCATTGCTAGAAATAGAGGCAATGAACCATCTGCTAGTCATGCTTTATCAAGGCCAGAACATTTAGAATACCAAATGAAGCTCTTTGAGCTTCCAGTCATATGATTAGATATACTAGAGTCAACAATCAACGTACATAAATCATGCCAATTTAGAGCAAATAGCTGACCTCCATTGTTTGACTGTGCAAAATAACTCTCCATGGTTGAGCTAGGACAATCTGCATTTTTACTTGATGACCTCACTTCTGAACAATGAGTGGGGGATTGTAGTGATGGCGAGGACGCCAATGCATCAGCCTGGGACACGTCACCGCAGGCAGTCGGGGTCAACACAGACGTTACGGATCCAAAGATGAAGTCAACAGAAGTCAACCCACCTCGGTCAACAGGAGTCAACGAAGAAGTCAACACGCCACAACCGTCGTCCGCCACGTCACCACCCGCGCACGTCTCCACGCGCGTCATGACACGACGCCAAAGGCAGATCCACAACTGCCCTTTGGCGTGACGTGATGCACGTTTTCCCTTGCGTCTTATTTTCTAGTTATTTTCTCTTTCCTCCAAGGCCTATATAAGGTCATTTGTTTCAAGAACTCATTAGGCAATCATAATTCAAGAATTGAGTTTTCTTTCTAACTCTTCTTGGAGGATTGCCCTACCCCTCATCTTGCCCTAACCTTCCCCGTCGTCGCCGTCGTCGTCGTCATCACCGTCGTCGCCGCCGCCACCACCGCCGCCGCTGCCGCCGCCGTCGTCATCACACGCCGCGACCGCACGCCACCGCGTGCCATCCCCGCGCGCCGCCGTGCGCCTCCGCGCCGCGTCGCGCGCGCGCTGCGCGTCGGCGCCTCAAGCGCCAGCGCGCTCGGGTGCGCTCCGCGGCACTCCGCGCACTCCGCGCGCGCGCAGGCGCTCCGCGCGCTCCGCGCCCGCGCGCGCTGCTCCGTGCTGCTCCGTGCGCTCCGCGCACCCTTCGCGCGCTTCGCGCGCGCGGGAGTTCGTCGCGCCCGACCCGGCGTCCCCGCTTCATAACGTCAACCAGGGCCGGACAACGCCCGGAGCGCCCGTTCCAGTATCACGCCGCCTTCGTCGCCACGAGCAGAATTACCTGCAGCCTCTACACGCACTACGGTGCTGAGGTATACCTGAACCCTGTGGTGTCGACGTGTTCTCCGCTCAGTATTTTCTCGGGAAGTTTCCACCGCCGTCAGAATTAGACTTGGATTTCCTCTTCTTCTCTCCTTTTCTCGAGTGTTTCTTCGCGACGTGAATTCGAGGTATTGATTTCGGTGCTTAGGCATCGTCGCGGTGGGGGAAGACAGTACTCCCGCCCTCGATAAGGGTCGGAGCTGCACCACCAGATTTCATCGGTTTTAAGTCCGAGAATCGACCGTGATTTCTGTGGATTGTTTTATCCCTTAACCCATTCCTACCCATAGCCTCGTCATCCGCCCTAAATCGTCCATCCCATAGTCGTCCTACGTCATGTAGGCTCTCCCTAAAACATTGGAGGAGATGGAGCTCTAATGTCAGGAGGTCTTCAAGAGGGGAAGCATAAGAGAAATGGGCATAGTTGGGTGCTCCCCCTTTGCCACGTCCTCTGGTAGATTGCTTAGTATTACCAGCAGGTTATTGACCTCTATCTCCCGAGTAGAAGAAAAATTGGAAGAGTCAGGATGTCCATGGAAATCATAACAATATACTTGAATATGACCAGGCTTGTAGCAATAATTGCAGATCTTTAAGACTCATTCAGGCGTAGAACTCTCACCCTAGCTCAACCCAGAAAAAATACCAGAAGAATTCAGAGGTTGGGTAGTAAGAACAGATCATGAGTCAGGCTGTTGAGTAGAAATAGATGCCAACTACAGAAGTGTTTCTCCAGTAGTAATCTTCAAAATAGTTTCATCAGGAGTAGACCATACTCTCATGCTGAGTATTCCTAAACGGCAATGCTCAAATTCATTGTTTAGACCATCTAGAAAATTGACCAGCCGTGGACGTTCAATCCACTGCATGAATCTGATGAAATCATTAGGGTAAATGGCTATAAAAGGAAAGTAGTAATCAAAGTCATTCCATATGCGACAAAGGTGTCTAACATATTTGGTCTATGACTTGGTGCACTAGACAAGGGTCTGGAGTTCACATAAACTATTATGCTCATGAGATTACAACTTGGAGACCGCCTTCCACAACTCAATATGGAATAGTGAATGAATCAAGATTACGGGCTACATTTAAGGTCATCGACCCAAGGAACCAACTAGTAATACAAGAATTATAAGCCTATCATTTCTTTAGAGCCTTATCATTTCCTTTAGGAAGCTCTTCATCATCAAAGATATAGCCCAGTAAATTATGTTTAGTCAATATAAGATGTACCTCTCTCATCCAGCTTAGATATGGATCAGTTATGCCAGATGTCATCAATGACATCATCTGAAGGGTAAATACCTAAGGATATGTAACTACGGGATGACGTGAACCCTAGTCAGCTGTATGTGCAGGCCCGACTCATGGGTATACACCGAGTTCCGAGGTCTAGGAGGGATGACCGGTGATATTGGATGGTGACCTTCTGACCCTCGTCGGAGCGATGACAATCACTAGAGCGTTGAACGAATTGATTATGTTGGTGCTTAGATGTAACGGACAGGCTCGACCCATACCTAAGAAATCCTTTAATTCGTAGTTTTCTTGTTAATTTCTCTCACCTTAACTAACCCAAGCGCGGTAGAGTGCAGTTGAAGCTATAGTGGAGGAAGTAATGTAACTGACGAGCAAAGGGGAACAACGTACCTCGTCGGTGGTGTCGCTCATTGGCAGTATCTTCGTCGGTGCATAGAGACTAGTGCAGGAAGGTCAATGGGAGCACACCGTTGATGGATGGCTTGGCTCAATGGGCAGCGGTGGCATGGTGCTAGAGCGATAGTTGGAGATTGTAGGATGGGAGGCAGTACACGACGCCGACAGCAGTAGGGCGCGTCAACGGCTATGACTAGGTGGTTGCATGGCGACTCGTCGGCGGTGATCCAGCGGTGATTTAGTCAGTCAATAAGTCGATCCTGCGGCACTGACCTTGTTGTACACCTGATGCGGTCGGTGACTGACCATAGCGCAATGTGATTTGGGGCAGCTACGCAGTCGTGCAATAGGCCTCAACACATAGGCAGGACTCAACAGCGGGGCAGTCAGCGGCCGACCGTAGTGTGGCTGTGTGATCTGGGGCACCATGACAACAAGAACTATGTGGACTCCACCATGCTTGATTAGCGCAGGACAGAAGAATCAAGTTTGCCAGCAACTATGCGCAGACGGCACAAGAAGCATCCCAAGTATGGCACAATCAAGCAATGCACAGAATGGTCACTAGGCAATGCGTTTGCAACCTTCCTCTGATGGCGAGGACGCTAACATCTCATCGGGAGTCAACCGAAGTCAACTGGAGTCAACAGAAGTCATCCCACCACGGTCATAACTGGCACGTCTCCACCGGCGCACGCCTCTACGCGCGTCATGACACGACGCCAAAGGCAGATCCACAACTGCCCTTTGGCGTGACACGGCGCACGTCTTTATTTTCTCGTCTTTACTTTCTCATCAATTTCTCTTTCCTCCAAGGCCTATATGATGCCGGACGTCATCTCAACGGCGTCCGACCGTCACCGAGGGTAGGAACTCGGAGTCGTATCACTAACTAATCGGGTTACGTCCACGACGTCAACCGATGGATATGCGGAGAACAGAAATACATGTATGACGATAACGAGGACGATGGTTCTACGATGGTACGTGCAATGCGCCGACAAGCTATGAGAGCCAACCCGGAGCGGGGACGGGGTCGCCAAGCTGGGTCGAACCAGCCCTCCAAGTCGTCCGAGGTGGGTCGAGGGCGCGCACGCCGTCGAATGAGGTAACTCCCACTGGAATGCTCACACGCGCCGGGCGCCCCGACTGCATCGACAGGTAAGACGCCGCCTTTGTTTCGCTGTTCTCTCAATCTGTCCCACTCACCTATCTAACCCGAGCGCGGTGGAGGCAATACGAAAGAATACTGAAGGAAATAAATGACGTAAAGAGGCGAGGGGAAGCAGAGTACCTTCGTCGCGCTGGCAACGGGATCTTCGTACCAACTGGTTCCGGAGGAGGGAGTTGTCGGGTGCGCCGGAGGTTGACTGGTGCGGAGGGGCGGTTGCGCGCAGTCGGCGCGGAGCGGTGTAGGGAGGCGTGGTCGACGGCGAGCAGTGCGGTGGGACGACGTCGCAAGCACGGCGGCGATGTTGCCACCGTCGGACGACGGCGGTCACGGCTAGCGCGACCCGGAGCGACAGCTTGGTGAGGGCGTGAGCGGAGCAGCGGCACAGCGGTGCGGCGGCAGGCGGCACGGCGGCGCGGCAGCGACGAGGACGGCACGGCGGCAGCGCGACGGGCACGGCGGCGGTGCGGGCGGCGCGCGACAGGCACGCGGCGCGCGCGGCGGCGCGACGGTCGGCGCGCGGCGGGCGCGCGGTCGCGCGCGCGCGGCGCGTTGGTACGCGGCGGCGCTGGCGCCGGCGCGCGGCGGTACGCTGGCGCGCGCGGGTACGCTGCCGGCGCGGCGCGGGCGGGCGCGGCGGCGCGCGCGGTAGGCGCGCGGCGGTAGGCGCTGCGGCGTAGGCGCGCGGCGGGCGCGCGCGGGCGGCGCGCGATGGCGCGCGGCGGCGCGCGGCGATGGCGCGCAGCGCGGCGCGCTGGGACGGCGCGCGCGACGGTGCGCGGCGCGGCGCGCGGCGCGGCGGGCGCGCGCGCAGTGGGCACGCGGGACGGCGCGGCGCGGACGGCGCGACGCGCGGCGCGCGGGTGCGCGTCGGCGCGGCGCGGCGCAGCGGCGAGCGCGGCACGCCGAGGCGGCGCGATGGCGGCGGCGGCTCCTCCTCCTTCCTCTCCTTTCTCCTCTTCCTCTCTTCTTCTTCTTCTTTCTCCTCTTCTTCTTCTTTCTTCTATTCTTCTCCACGACCTGACCCTTCTTTCTCAAAATGCCATTCTTCAAAAATTTAGGTCAAGGTAAGGGAAGAGCCTACCTCTTCCCCTTATATATGGGTGAAGATGGCCCTTCCTTAAGTCCAATAACACAAAATAAAAGGGAGAGAAAATGAGCAAGAAAATAGGAAACGGGCTTGTCAGGCCCAACATAAAAAAAAGGGGGGAAAGGGTTCCTCCCATGGGCCCTTCCCCCGCTACACGACAATACGAATAAAGGGAAAACTATAAGATAAAGTAACTGACTGTAACGGTGTGCTCCGGTGGTCGGCGTCCGCGTCATGCCGAGTAACGGAATGCGGGATCCCGTGTTGCTGCGGCGGCTCGTCGTGGTGGCTGGACTCGTCTCGGTGCCGAGCTGGGTAGTGCCGGCTCCTCGGGTGCTGGGTCGGGGAAGTCCTGCTGCTCCTCTGCTGCTGGCTCGATGACGTCCGTTGGTGACGCGCCATCACTATATAAAGGCCATTGTATTCAAGAAACTCTTAGGTAGTCATTAATTCAAGAATTGAGTTTTGTTAACTCTTCTTGGAGGACTGCCCAGCCTCCCCTATCCATCTTAATCCTAGCCATCGTCGCCGCCGTCGCCGTCGCCATCGCCGCCGCCGCCGCCACTACCGCCGCTGTCGTCGCCTCGCGACGTCGACCTCACATCTCTATTCTCTCTCTCTCTCTCTTTCTCTCTCTCTCTCTCTCTCTCCCTCTCTCTCTCTCCCTCTCTCTCTCCCTCTCTCTCTCTCTCTCTCTCTCTCTCTCTCTCTCTCTCTCTCTCTCTCTCTCTCTCTCTCTCTCTCTCTCTCTCTCTCTCTCTCTCTCTCTCTCTCTCTCTCTCTCTCTCTCTCTCTCTCTCGCACTGTCTCTCTCTCTCTCTCTCTCTCTCTCTCTCTCTCTCTCTCTCTCTCTCTCTCTCTCTCTCTCTCTCTCTCTCTCTCTCTCTCTCTCTCTCTCTCTCTCTCTCTCTCTCTCTCTCTCTCTCTCTCTCTCTCTCTCTCTCTCTCTCTCTCTCTCTCTCTCTCTCTCTCTCTCTCTCTCTCTCTCTCTCTCGACCATGCCGCTCTCTCTCTCTCTCTCTCTCTCTCTCTCTCTCTCTCTCTCTCTCTCCAGCTCTCTCGCCAAGACCACCCAGGCAGCCCCAACCAGGCCGCCCAGGCAGCCCCGACTAGGGCGCCCAGCTAGAGCCGCCCAGCCAGCCCCGCTAAGGCCGCCCAGGCAGCCCCGACCAGGCCACCCTAGGCAACCCTCGCTAGGGCTGCCCAAGAGCGCCCAAGACTGACCTAACCGGGCCACCCGAGGTCGTGCTCAGGAGGCCCTGTCCGGGTGCCGTCCGCGCTTCGAGCCGCGCGCGCTGCGTGCGCCCTGGTGCGCACATAGCACGCGAAGGGTGCGCGGAGTTCACGGAGCGCGCGGAGTGCGGCGGAGCGCGCGGAGTGCGGCGGAGCGCGCGGAGTGCGGCGGAGCGCGCGGAGTGCGGCGGAGTGCGCGGGTGTTCGCCCATGCTTGACTCTGCGCCTACGACAACTGCACTCAACCAGGGCTGTTCAACGCCCGGAACGTCCAGCCTCGTCCTCGTCGAGTGGGCCGCTCAACACCCGGATTCGCCCAGCTTTGTCACGATCAGAAGTGCCCGCGACCTCTTCACGCACTACGGTGCCGAGGTACCCCTGAAACCTTTGGTGTCGACGTGTTCTCCGTTCAGTGTCTTCTCGAGAAGTTTCCACCGCCGTCAGATTTAGATTTGGTTTAGATCTTCTACTCATCCTCCCTCATTCTTGAGAGTTTCCTCGCAACGCAAATTTGGGTATTGATTTCGGGGCTTAGGCATCGTCGCGGTGGGGGAAGACAGTACTCCCGCCCTCGAAAGGGTCGAAGCTGCACCACCAGATTTTCATCGGTTTTAAATCCGAATCCGGCCATGAATTTCTGTGGATTGTTTTATCCCTCACACATCCATCCTACCCTTAGTCCGTTATCCTGTCGTCCTGCCCTTCCTCGCCTACCCCGTAGTCGTCCTGCCCTTCCTCGCCTACCCCGTAGTCGTCCTACGTCATCCTCGTTCGTGCAGTAACTCAGCTACATCGTGTTCTGGTGTCAGCGGCAATGTCGTATCATGCTGGAACAACACAATCAAAGGGGGGCTGCTAGATTGAAAAGATGTGGTCCCACGACACAGGATAGTGGTTCATCATCTTTCCGCTGATCTGGCAAGCTGGGCGTTGATGCACGCTGGCTACCCTTGCATTGGAGACAAGCATTCAAGAACCATTGTTGTAGATCGTCAGCAAGAAATAAAGGCTCGTCTAGCAAGGTTCGAATGTACAAAAGGGTCGCGTTGACCTGAATAAGTAAGGCTCTGTTAGCCTAGCCTGGGTGGGGGTAAGGTTACGAAGCAAATAACAACAGAAAATAAAATACAACACTTGACACTGGATGAAACAAAATCCACGCGACGCACAACAAATGCAACACAAATATAATGAATGCATATTCATCAAAACGAGGAACACGACAAGCACGGGTTGCGAAAGTAAAACGTTTGAATTGGGGGGCCTGCTTTACCTGGGCTATTAAAACCCAAGTGTCTTCACTTGCGCCTTGGCATGCTAGTCGGGCTGGACACAAAGCGGCGGGGTTGTCAATGACGATGATGGGGATTTTGAAGATGTCTCTAGTGGAACTGGTTGGCGTGCTCCATTAATCCTCTAGGGTTGGAAGAATTCAGCTCCGACGAGTTGGAGGTGGCAAAAAACAGTCGTTGTAGAAGATTCAGCCATAGATGTGGTAACTCGTCCTCCGTGATCCACAAGTCATCCGCACCTATACATCCCTGCCAAAGCTCCAAAAACCTTTGTGACACCTCATCCTCTACATTGTTAATTACCTCTTGCAGTATACAATTGAGTGACTCATGCCAATCGAGTGAAATTATTGGGGGAGTGGTTGCAACAAACTCACTCACATTGAAGGTGTCTAGAAAGACTAGGTTGGAGGAGGGAGAAGGGGCTCGGTATGGAGCCAGGTCCGCCACGTTAAACGTGGACCTGATCCCCCTCGTGGGATAGATTTTGACAACGTAGGCGTTATCGTCCACTCTTTGGATGATCGAGAATGGACTGGTGCTATGAGCATGTATCTTGGTAACCGCCCCAAGAGAATATCTCTCCGGTCTAAGTCTCACCATTACGCGGTCTCTCACGTCGAACACTCCGGGTCAGCGATGCAAGTTGACATCATACTTGCACAAAGCATTTGACTTGTGATTGTATCATGAATATGATTATGCAACGAAGAAACATGCTGGGCAAATGCAAGACCGTCCTCGGATACTATAACATCAGGATCTACCAGTGCTACGTCGAAGGGTCAACAAGGAGCCTAGCCATTTGTGATCTTAAAAGGACTCAACCCGCTGGTTCGATTCACCGAGTATTTATAAGTGAACTTAGCGTGGGGGATATCAAATCCCATGGCGTAAGGTGCTCGCCTACTAGGGACCGGAGTAGGTTACCTAGGCTCCAATTGACTACATCCATCTGACCATCAGTCTGAGGGTGGTGAGCCATTGAGAACTTAAGTTTCATCTTGAGGAGACTCCACAAGGTCTTCCAGAAGTAACTTGTGAAGTTGACATCTTGGTCGCAGACAATCAAAGTGGGCAAGCTGTGTAGGCGCACAATCTATCGGAAGAATAGTTGAGGGACCTGTGTGGCATCGGATGTCTTCGCACAAGGCACGAAGTGCGCCATCTTCGAAAATCTATCAATGATGACCATGATGGAATCGTGTCGTCGAGCGGTCGGTGGTAACCCTAGGATAAAATCCATGTTGACAACATCCCATGGATGGTTGGGCACCGGTAGCAGGTTGTATAACCCTGCGCTCCTCTTGACCTGTTTGACCAAGGCACATATGCGACACTAAGCAACGATGTTGCCAATGTTGCGCTTAAAGTTATGCGAGTAGAACTGATATTCTACTACGGCTATGGTTTTATCATGGGCAAAGTGGCCAATAAGACCTCCACCGTGACATTCCCATATAAGGAAGTCACAAGGTGACGTGCGAGACATGCACAACCAGTTTCTGAAAAATAGGAAATCATCGGTGATGATGTAGGCCTGATGATCACAGGACGGTCCTCGCTAGACCTCTATGACGATGGACCCAAAATCAGGGCAACTAGTATATTCCTCTCGAATGTGCTCAAACCTGAGAATCTTCACCTTGATGACGTTAAGCATGTACGCTCGTTGGCTAAGTGCATCAGCAAAAACATTGTCAGTGCCCTTATTGTGATTAATGACAAAGGTGAACTCCTATGTACTTGATAAGCTCAATTTTAGGGCATTTTTTACTGGTTATTTAGCAGTTCAGAAGTGTGAGGTTCAGAGCTTATGCAACAAATTTATAAACCTCACGGCGTAAGGCGAGTGAGGGTCGATCCACAGGGAGCAGGAGAAAACAGTAGAAATTTCCTTCTTTATTCAATAGATATGTCCCTTATCAATTTAAAATAAATATTAAACTCTGTTAAATGATCCTAAGGAAAATCACAGAATTCCTCTTTAATTCCCAGTTTAGTCGAAAGATTTAACTGCTATTGCTCTGATTAAGTTAAAGATTTAACTTAATAGAGGCTGTCTACAGAGGAGTTCTCTGTAGACAGTACCCTTGCCCTTGGGGCAAAGGATCAAACACCTTGCGTGCAGGGTACCTGCGCGCAAGGTGTTTATGCGTGGCGCTTATCGCGCGTGGCGCGCTGCGCGCGAGCTGCTGCGCTGCGCTGCTGTCGCGGCGCTGGCGCGCGTGGCTGCGGCGCTGCTGGCGTGGCGCTGCGCGCGCGCGGCGTGCTGCGCAGCGGCGCTGCTGCGCGCGGCGCTGCTGCGCAGCGGCGCTGTCGCTGCAGCGTGGCTGCGCGCGGCGTGGCTGCGCGCTGCTGCGGCAGCGCTGCTGCGCTGCTGCGTGGCGCCATGCGCTGTGGCCTTGGCGCTGCTGCCAGCTGCCGGCGCCAGCGGCGCCGGCTGCGCCAGCGGCCGTTGCGGCGGTGCTGCTGCGCGCGGCGGTGCTACTGCGTCAAAGGGATGTTTTTGGGGGAAGTTTGGGGAGGATGATCAGAACAAGAAAGAAACAAAATTCAACTGAAATCAAATCTAAACGAAACAATCCTCAGTTGGGAAACATTGGAAGATCTTGTGACTCTTCCAACCCAACCAAAATTGTCTGAGAAGAGAGGGATTACAGGGCTGAAGCTTGCGATTTCCCCACGTCGGGTGTCACGTCCTTGCGGCGAGGCGTGGTTCTTCAATCCAAGCTATCTTCAGTCTGTTCTTCCTCTCCAACTCCAAAAGCTCATCAGCTCCTGGAGGGTGCAGAAATCCTCTTCTCCAAGCCCTAGTTTCCTTAGAGAAAATTCTGAACACCTAAACTCCTCTCTCAAGAGAGTATTTATAGGTTTTCTCTTAAGTCATGCCCAGGGGCATTTTCGTAATTTTTGCCACTTCGAATTTTTGCCCACTTCTGTTGATCCTCCTCTCTTCCTTGATCTTCTTAACCTGTTTCTGAATGTTCACTAGCCATAAAACGTTAAATATATTCCACTTGATTCAAAGAATCAAGTGGGGTTAGTGATTTCATAAAACAATACATATGCATGAACTTAGCATGAATTCACAAGATAATTGTAATGAATTTAAACTTGAGAACTTGATTATTTGATGACATATTTTAGAGTCATCAAACACCCCCCAACTTAGATCATTACTAGTCCCTTAGTAATGACATGCAGGTGAGAATAAAAGATGATCTCAAGGTGAGTTTTGACTTCCGATAACTTTGATTCATGCTCTTCTCAAGGAGTATTTTCAGCAATTAAAATTGACCAGCGTAGAAGAAATTTAGGATCTATCTCAGCCTTAAACCTCAACTAAGTGCACATGATCTATGGAGTACATATAGTAAGTACATAGTATATGGAATAAGATCGAGTTAACACCCCAAGCGCACTACTGAACGAGGCGTAGAGTGGCATTAATGCTAGCTCAATACTATGGCTATAGTAGCATCGGCTCAAACACACGGGAGACAGCTTTTCCACCTTTATTTTATTTGGCATTTGCTGCTTGTTGGTCATTTTTGATGACAATCAACTTTAGTACTATGATGCAAGCTTTTGCTTGTTTATGCGCAGTGCAGCTTTCACTTGATAGTTTGGTGGCGCTTATCCACTACCCATGTGCCGTCCTTAGTAGACCGGCAGCTTATTCCCCCGACGAAGTTATGTATCCTTCATGGGTCAGGGAGCTTCACTCACGTCATAATAATACTGCCAATGAGCTAACACTAACCCTACTCTCCACTAAAGCTAAAAATTTTCGTGCATGTAAGTGCTAACTCAACCCGAGGTGGATGGTGAGGTGAGAGAAGTATAATGGTAATAGATACGACTGTCGTGGTATGGATCGTAGTGCACCTAGCTAGGCTTACTTCACCTAGGATTCCCTAGCTGGCCACTCTTGCATTTCTACCCTTTTGAAAAGAATCGAATTATCATGCATATCATTGGACAATCATCTCCTAAGATCATCAAATATCCATGGTTTGTGAATGCAAAAACGAAAAAAATTTCATGGATAATGCATGTAAATGTACTCCCCTCCCCCCCTCAATAAAAGGCATGTTCCTACATGACAAATCATAAATGAGAGAAAGGAGAAAGGAATACCAAACCATGGAAGGAAGGGCAGCGATCAGCATGCGTGTTGTCCAGTGACGTGTTAGGTGGGCGTGGATCGGAGTGGCTGCACACGAGAACAGAAACAAAAACGCAGAAACAAAAACAAAACAAGGAAAGTAATCAAGCAGAGAGAATATGAAATGTAGTAAAAACAAAAACTAATCGGATCATGAGCTATCATGCGATGGCTTTTCTAACGTAATATTCATGGGGCTGTGAAGATCTTCTTCTTCTAAGTAGGGTTTGAGCCGTTGCCCGTTCACAGTGAATCGTCTTTGAGACGTAGGATCTAAAATTGTAACGGCTCCATTCTCAAAAACCTGTTGAACAAGGAAGGGACCATCCCATCGCGTTTTCAATTTACCTGGAAAGAGTTTTAGTCTAGAGTTGTAAAGCCATACTTTTTGATTCTCCACAAAAATTCTTCTCCTCAAGCTCTTGTCATGAAACATCTTCATCTTGGCTTTATAAATCTTTGAATTCTCATAAGCCTCATTTCTTAACTCTTCCAACTCATTCAATTGAAGAAGTCTATGCTTGTCGGCTCTATCCAAATCTAGGTTCAGTTTTCTAATAGCCCAAAGGGCCTTGTGTTCTAACTCAAGTGGTAGGTGACAAGCTTTGCCAAAGATAAGGCGGAAGGGAGACATGCCGAGAGGGGTTTTGTAAGCTGTCCTATAAGCCCATAACGCCTCGTCTAGCTTCCTGGACCAATCTTTCCCATCTGGACGCACTATTTTCCTCAAAATTTTCTTCACCTCTCTATTGCACAATTCAACTTGTCCATTGGCTTGAGGATGATATGGGGTAGTGACTGATGATGAACACCAAACTTTTGAGGAGATTCCTAAAGTTGTAATTTGTGAAGTGTGAACCTCCATCACTAATGATCGCTCGTGGGCATCCATATCTATAAAAAATGTGTTTTTCAATAAAATTGGTCACTACCTTACTGTCATTGGTTTTGGAGGGAATGGCTTCTACCCATTTGGAGACGTAGTCAACAGCCATCAAGATGTATTCATAACCGTTAGAATTAGGAAATGGACCCATAAAATCAATTCCCCATAAATCAAATATTTCCACTTCTAAGATGGGTTGTAGGGGCATTCTATCTTTCCTATTGATATTGATGGATGCTTGGCATGCTAAACAACTGTTATAAAATTTCTGCGCGTCATGAAATAATGTAGGCCAAAAGAAACCCGATTCAACAATCTTATGAGCTGTTACCTTGGCCGAGTAGTGACCCCCTCCTGGTTTTGCGTGGCAGAATTCTAGGATGCTTCGTTGCTCGCTCTCGGGGACGCATCGTCGGAGAATTTGATCTTGTCCTTGGTGAAACAGCTCCGGAACTTCCCAAAAATAAAATCGCGCATCCTTGAGTAGCTTTTTTCTCTCGTGGGAAGTCCAACCTGTAGGAATTTGTCCTGAAACTAAAAAGTTGACAATATGTGCATACCAAGGAACGAATGTTCCTTGTGCAGTTAGGACAAATTCATCAGGAAATGCATCATTAATTTGTTCAGGTGGGGCGCCTATGATTCGTGAGAGATGGTCTACTACATTTTCACACCCTTTCTTGTCTTTAATTTCCAAATCAAATTCCTGTAATAAAAGCACCCATCTAATCAATCTCGGTTTAGCCTCTTTCTTCTAACAAGTATCTAATAGCTGCATGATCAGAATAAACAGTTATTTTACTACCTAGTAAATAAGACCTAAACTTTTCTAAAGCGAAAATAATGGCCAGCAGCTCCTTTTCGTGGTGGTGTAATTCAGTTGTCGTCCACTAAGGTCCTGCTGGCGTAGTAGATCACCACGGGTTTCTTATCAATTCTTTGGCCTAACACTGCACCTACTGCAAAATCAGAAGCGTCGCACATTAGTTCAAAAGGAAGGGTCCAATCGGGCCCTTGCAGGATAGGCATTAACCAAAGCTTCTTTCAATTTATAAAATGCATCTTTAGCCTCTAGTGTTAGTTCAAAATCAGTATTTTTAGACGATAAAAGGTTTGTAAGAGGTTTAGAAATTTTAGCAAAATCAAGGATAAGAGGTCTATAGAAACCCGCGTGGCCGAGAAACCCCTAAGGGTTTTTAGGGTGGTTGGGGGTGGAAGGCCCTGGGTGATTTCGGTTTGGGCCTTGTCCACTTCCAATCCACGGTTGCTGACCGTGTGTCCCAGCACTACTCCCTCCTGCACCATGAAATGAGATTTTTCCCAACTTAGGACAAGGTTGGACTCAATGCACCTCTTCAATACTTTGGTGAGGCTTAGGAGGCAGTTCTCAAAGGTAGATCCAAATACTGAAAAATCATCCATAAATATTTCTAAACATTCGCCTACTAAATCAGAAAATAGGGCATTCATACATCGCTGAAATGTATGGCGGGGCATTGCATAACCCGAAGGGCATACGCCTGAAGGCATATGTCCCTACGGGACTCGTAAATGTTGTCTTCTCTTGATCATCAGGATGGATGTTTACTTGGTTGTATCCTGAATAACCATCAAGAAAACAAAAATATTGCTGCCCTGACAGTTTTTCTAGTATTTGATCTATGAAGGGTAGTGGGTAGTGATCCTTCTTTGTCGCCTTATTTAATTTCCTGTAATCAATGCACACCCTCCACCCTGTGGTCAATCTTTCTGCACCTCTTCCCTTTTCGCTCACTTCTACGGTAATTCCAGATTTCTTTGGTACCATGTGTACAGGACTCACCCATCTACTGTCGGATATAGCATAAATTATTCCTGCATTCAACCACTTAATCACTTCTTTCTCAAGAACTTCTCTCATGTAAGGGTTGAGTCTCCTTTGATGCTCTCTACAAGGTTTTGCTTCCTCTTCTAAAAATATCCTATGTTCACAGATCAAAGATGGAATTCCTCTAATATCATCAAAGGTCCAACCTATGGCATTTCTATGCTCCCTAAGTACCTCTAGCAAGTCCTTTTCCTGTTCAGAGGATAGTGATGAAGATATGATTACCGGTAAGATTTTCTGCTCATCTAGATATGCATATTTGAGGGATGAGGGCAAAGGTTTCAATTCTGGCCCTACCTCTACCGAAGGGGGGTCTATGATCTCTCCCTCTAGCTCTCTACCCTCTACTTGTGACAAGTATTCTTTAACCACATCCTCTCCTTCATCTTCTGCACACAATTTTAACTCCTCATTGCTTCCTACAGGACATTTCATCATTTTCGATATATCCAGTCGAACTCTCTCCTTTCCCATTTTAAACCCAACACACCCCTCCTCCCAATCCATAATCGTTTTTGCCGTAACCAAGAATGGTCTACCTAAGATGATAGGAGCTAAACTAATGTCTCCCGATATCTTTACATCTGTCACTATAAAGTCTACAGGGATTTCACAATTCGCTACAGTGATCATGACATCGGTTAACCTTCCCTCGGGTTGCCTAACAGTGCCGTCAGCTAAGAGTAGGTCCATATGAATTTCCTCCAACTCTCCAAACCCACTCTCCTCATATAATGCGGTCGGAATGATACTTATGCTTGCTCCGTATCTAATAAAACTTTAGAGAAGGTGTTTCCTCCTATTTCGCATGTAATGAAAGGGGCTCGGGTCTCTCATTTTGATAGGGATGGCATTAAGAATGCTAGAGGCATTTTCAGATAATTTAACCACTTCCTAGGCTTCTTAATGGTGCAAGAGTCCTTAAGGTACTTCTTTAGGAAGGTGCACACCTAAGCATATCTTCACAGTAACAGTCATGGTGGCTTTTCTAAAATTCTCTAGCAGTCGGTTTTCATAATCAAATATCGGTTTTTTTCTATTTAAAGCGGAAGGGTAGGGAACATGCTGCCCACTCGTAGAAGGTAGAGGCTCCTCCACGTAGGGGGGGTCCTCTCCTTCTCCCTCTTGTGGTTCGGTTCCCTTCTTAGAATTCTCTACAGAAGTCCGATAGGGATCCTGAAGTTCTTTCCCATTTCTCAATTTTGAGATAGCTAGAACCTCAAGATCATCTCTATTCGTCTCATCATGAATGGAATGCTGCACATGATGCAAGTTGCATGGATTGATGGACGGTTTCGTGGGAAGTTTATAAGATGTGCAAGGAGAATCTAACGGTATACCTTGGTGTTCAGATTGGACAGGTCTGAGGCTTTCTAGCATCTTCCTCATCTGCTCTTGAGCATCCAGCATTTGCTTCGTTTGAAACTCCATCATCACTTGCATCCGCATCTCCATTTCCGCCCGCAACTTTTGATTTTGCTTTTCGATCATATCTGAAATGACGGGAGTTAATGTGGAGAAATCAGGTTGAGTTTGCGATGAAACCTGATACTGTTGTGGAGGCCTGTGCTGGAATTGTTGTCTCTGCTGGAACGGGGGTTGAGCTGCCGGCTTGTTTCCTTGGTGGAAGGCCTCTCCGTTTTGGAAATTTGACCGCTTTTGACCCGCCCACGGTTGTTGCGGCTGGTTGAAAGCCTTCACCTCTTCTTCCATGGCTTGGCAAGCTCCATCTTCATGTTCCCTGCTAAAACAGAGAGAGCAGATCTTAGCTTTAATGATGGGAGAGTTACCTAGGAAGACATTCTTCAAGGTAGAGGTGAGCTCCTCCAATTTCTGGTTGGTCTCCTCAGGCCCGCTTGTAGCTCTCCCTCCTTGGCGTTGACCTGCAGAACTCCTGCTCTCTTGGGCTGCACATTCCTCCCATTCTGATTGGCTCCAATCTCCTGCAAATCAGTTTCTGCAACTCTCTCCAAAATATCAAAGACTTCATCCTCATATGCAGTATAAAACGTTCCACCCGTGGCGAGGTTTACCTTGTTTTTCATAAAATCAGAGAGAGACTCATAAAATATCTGAGCTAGTTGACATTGTTCAATTCCATGGTGAGGGCACTTCCTCAACAGATCATTGAACCTCTCCCATGATTCACTAAACGCCTCACCATCATGAGGATGGAAGTTGTGAATTTCCTTCTATAAAAGTTAGTTTTGGAGAGAGGGTAAAATTTCTGCAGAAATTTTCCCTGCATCTCTTCCCATGAATTAAAAGTGATTCCTAAATTGCGGTACCAGGAAAATGCTTTATCTTTTAAGGTTAGAGGAAAATATTTCATTTTTAAAATTTCTGTAGATATCCCTGGAACGTTTTGAGATGAACACCTAATGTGAAAATCATCAAGGAATTCTAATGGGTTTTGAGCAGGCAGTCCATTAAATTCAGGTAAGGAATGAATTAATGCATTGTCATATCGAAAGGAAATACCGTCACCGATGTTCAGATTTACATCGGTTTGACGCAAGCTTCCCGACGGTGTGGACCTATCCAGCATAGTCCTCCTCCTCTCATTCTGCTGGTGTATTTCTTCAGCCATATTTCTCTGCTGAATTTCTGGTTCTGTCACTGTAGAATCCGGAGTGGCGTCTCTAATGTCTTTTTCTGCAGACTTTTCACCAGCTCTTGAGCGTGTTACTACCATAAATCTACAGCAAACGGTTAGAATAACAATGAGCTGAGGATTGTCAAGTCCTGCAGCTCTAGAAAAATCAACAAAAATGACTGTAGATTTAGAGAAATGACAGTAGATTCACAAAAATGACTGTAGATTTACCAAAATGACTGTAGGTTTAGAGAGACAATCAGAGATTCAGAGAAAATAGAATTTTCTCTGTAATACCGTGCTCCCGGCAGCGCGCCAGTTGATAAGCTCAATTTTAGGCATTTTTACTGGTTATTTAGCAGTTCAGAAGTGTGAGGTTCAGAGCTTATGCAACAAATTTATAAACCTCACGGCGTAAGGCGAGTGAGGGTCGATCCACAGGGAGCAGGAGAAAACAGTAGAAATTTCCTTCTTTATTCAATAGATATGTCCCTTATCAATTTAAAATAAATATTAAACTCTGTTAAATGATCCTCAGGAAAATCACAGAATTCCTCTTTAATTCCCAGTTTAGTCGAAAGATTTAACTGCTATTGCTCTGATTAAGTTAAAGATTTAACTTAATAGAGGCTGTCTGAAGGAGTTCTCTGTAGACAGTACCCTTGCCCTTGGGGCAAAGGATCAAACACCTTGCGTGCAGGGTACCTGCGCGCAAGGTGTTTGCGTGCAGCGGCGCTATCGCGCGGCGTGGTGGCGTAGCTGCCGCCGCTGCTGCGCAGCGGCTGCCGCTGCGCGTGCGCTGCGCCGCGTGGCTGGCGCGCTGCGCAGCGCTGCTGCGTCTGCAGGCGCTGTCGCGCGCGCGGCGTGGCTGCGCGGCGCTGCGCTGCGCTGCCGGCGCTGCTGCTGGCGCCGGCGCTGTCGCGCCTGGCGTGGCTGCGCGGCGTGGCTGCGCTGCGCTCTTGTGCGGCTGTCTGCGCGGCGTGGCGCTGCGCCGCTGTGCGCAGCAGCGCTGCTGCAGCCAGCGGTGCTGCCCGCTGCGCGGTGTTGCTGCTTGGCGGTGCTGCTGCGCGGCGGTGCTACTGCGTCAAAGGGATGTTTTGGGGAAGTTTGGGAGGATGATCAGAACAAGAAAGAAACAAAATTCAACTGAAATCAAATCTAAACGAAACAATCCTCGGTTGGGAAACATTGGAAGATCTTGTGACTCTTCCAACCCAACCAAAATTGTCTGAGAAGAGAGGGATTACAGGGCTGAAGCTTGCGATTTCCCACGTCGGGTGTCACGTCCTTGCGGCGGCGTGGTTCTTCAATCCAAGCTATCTTCACTGTTCTTCCTCTCCAACTCCAAAAGCTCATCAGCTCCTGGAGGGTGCAGAAATCCTCTTCTCCAAGCCCTAGTTTCCTTAGAGAAAATTCTGAACACCTAAACTCCTCTCTCAAGAGAGTATTTATAGGTTTTCTCTTAAGTCATGCCCAGGGGCATTTTCGTAATTTTTGCCACTTCGAATTTTTGCCCACTTCTGTTGATCCTCCTCTCTTCCTTGATCTTCTTAACCTGTTTCTGAATGTTCACTAGCCATAAAACGTTAAATATATTCCACTTGATTCAAAGAATCAAGTGGGGTTAGTGATTTCATAAAACAATACATATGCATGAACTTAGCATGAATTCACAAGATAATTGTAATGAATTTAAACTTGAGAACTTGATTATTTGATGACATATTTTAGAGTCATCAGTACTCAATCCATCTTGCGTGGCAATCACTCAATTTCCGATGAGAATGATGGTACTTGAGCGCCTCGTGATCAGACAAGAGTACTAACTCCTTCAAGAGTAGATAATGCCGCCAGTACTTCGACACCTGCACCATCGTGTTGAACTCCTTGTTGTAGGTTGAGTAATAGAGAAGTACGTTGTTCAGCTTCTCGTTGAATAACTGTACGGGGTCTCCTACCTGGCTAAGCACACCCCCGATTCTGACACCAAAAGTGTCACATTAGACCTTGAAGACCTTACCGAAGTCAGGTAGGTAGAGAATAGGTGCCTGTGTCATCATGAGCTTCACTTGCTGGAAAGCTCTGTCTGTTGCTTGTGTCCACGTGAATGGCTCAACCTTGATGCAGTCGGTGATGGGAGCCGTGACAGAACTAAAGTTTTGTATAAAAGTGTCAGCAGAAGGTGGCGAGTCCGATGAAGCTCCATACATCATGTACATTAGCCGGCAGGGGCCATGACGTAATGGCTCGGACCTTCTCTAGGTCAATGGCAATGCCCTACGCTGACAAGATGAAGCCTAGGAACACACCTTCTAGGTAAGGAAGCTGAATTTCTTTGGGTGGGCGTATAATTGCTCTCACCTAAGGATTGTGCAGACCTATCAAAGGTGTTCTAGATGGTCGTCTTGCATGTGGCTATATGTGAGAATGTCTTCAAAGTAAACGATGACAAACTTTCCTATGAAAGTGTGAAGTAGTTCATTCATGAGTCGCTAGAAAGTACTCAGCGCGTCGGAGAGGCCAAATGTCATAAGTCCATTCATATAACGTGTCTTTAACTTTAGAGGTGGTCTTCTATTCATCCTCTGGATGAATCCAAATCTGATTGTGGATCCAGTCATCATATTGAAGAGATCCTAAATGCAGGGGATGGGAAAACGATACTTGTCCATTATCTTGTTATGGCTCGATTGTAGAAACACATGCACCACATGCCATTCTTCTTTGGGGCCAAGAGTGGGGGTACCGCACATGGGCTGAGGCTTTCTTGGATGAGGACTTTCACCAGTAACTCTAGGACCTCTCGTAGAAGTTCATTGTACTTCTACGGCTCCATGTAGTGGTGGGGCAAGTTTGGTAGTGACGCTCTAGGCATGAAATCAATCACGTGCTGGATGTGACACATCACTGGTAATTCATCGCGTAACTCTTAGGGGAGTACATCACTGAACTCCAATACGAGGGTTTCAACTTCAGGCGGTCAGGGAGCTACGTGTATATCTACGGGGCCGTCGAGAGTAACGACGAGGCACACTGGCATGCTGTCAATTTCACACCCCGAATCTTGGGCAAACAAGTGTATGCCATGCACAACCACTAACCCAACCAGTTGGTCTTGACCGTCTTGTTCACCGGCTTCATAGTATATGGGTACCATGTAAGCCTCCATCCCTGATGCATGAACGAACACATGTTCGTCTTTCCCACTAGTGTAACGTCGAGGTCATATAGCTAGGGGGGGCCTAGGATGATGCTTCCTACTTTCATAGGAAGTACGTCACATAGGACACTCTCATTGTAGGAGCTCACCTTCAATGAGATGAATCATTGATGTTTCACTAGTAAGGACAAAGCATAGATCCACGACACGTCATAGGGAGTCGGGTGGGTTGTAGCCGCCAACCTAGTCAAGTGACCATCGCATCAGAGATGGCGTTGATACAACTTCCACGATCCACGATCATTTTGCACAGCTTCTAGTTGATCTTGACATAGGTGTAGAAGATCAAGGCGCGAAGGGACGCATCGACCATTGGATTGGTCCTCTGCACTACAAGTGCAGGTCGAGTAGGTGGGGTGACTCCATGTGGTGGACGCGTTCCACTAGCATCAAGGCGTTCAATGGCAATGTTGGCAAACTGTCGGCCAATGGGTCGGGGAGCAGGTTGTGGAGTCGCTCTAGGCTCGCCTATATGTACCTGACTCGCCTGTCAGGTTCTATGTACTCTTGCACAAACTCCTTGTCCACACGGTATTCTTCTTCATGGAGCAGCTCCATCTCACCCATCTGGTCAGGGTTGACGTCTCCAACGTCGATCAATAGTGCTGATAATGGGCACTAGCTAGCTCGATGCCCTTTCCCTTGGCACTTAAAGCATGTAATGTGCGCTTGGTTCACGGTCGCGCTACAGGCCGTAGCGTCGATCGTGATGGCCAGAGCGGATGGGGAAATTCCCATTGAAGTGGCCGGATGGAGTGGGACTACTAATCCTTTGGTCAAAGTTTCAAACTCAAGTTCTAATTTTGAAAAGGGGACCCACCCTTCAACGTTCGAGAGAGAGAGAGAGAGAAGAAGGAGAAGAGTAAGAAGAAGGAGAGGGAAGGTCGTCGGCGCCGCAGCACGTCGCCCCGAGCCACCCCACGCCGCTCTGCGCTGCCCCGCGCCTCTCCGCGCCGCCCCGCTCCACGCCACCCCGCGTCGCCCCGTGCCGTCCGTGCCGCCACGAACCATTCCGCACCGCCGTGAGCCACCCCACACCGGCGCTAGCCGCCCGCGCCGCCGCGCGCCGTCCCACGCCCACTCGTGCCGCCCAGCATCACTCTGCGCCGCTGCACGCCATTGTGAGCCGCTCCATGCCGCCCCGCATCGCCCTGCGCCACCCATGCTGCCGCAAGTGTCCCACGCCGCCGCAAGCTGTCCCGTGCCACCGCGAGCCACCCCACGCCGCTGCGTGCCATCCCGCAACCCCCCCACCTCTGCGCCTCCCGCGCCGCCCTGCGCCACCCCACGCTGCTCCGTGCCACCCCGCACCTCTCCGCACCATCGGGCTCCACTGGACGCTGCCGTAACGCCGCCCGCACTGTCAAACCACCGCCTTTTCTCCTCCTCTTCTCCCCTCCCCCTGTCAGCATTTTGCTCTCGCTCCATCTTCAGCAATTGCCCATCAAAGCCGCTGCCCCTAGCCGCCCTGCCTCCCCCGTGGTGCCGGGCGCCGCCGTGCGCCTTTGCCCGTGCTGTTGTTACGCCGCCTCTCCATGTCGCCACGCGCCATCTCGCCACACCGCTGCCTCGCTGTGTTGTTTCCCGCGCTGCCACTGTGACACCTCGCTGCGCCAGTGCCTTCGCCCGTGACGTTGTCGCCACACCACCGCAACACCTCACCATGCTGACTCCCCTGCTGCTGCCTGTGCCATCACTGCGCCACCTCGACGTGCTGCCGCCCGCGTTGTGGCTCATGCCACCGTCGCCGTTGCCCACTTCGCCACGCCACCTGCGCCGCCGCCGTTGCCGCCGCTACCCGTGCCACCATCGTCACCGCTCGCGATGTCGACTCCATCTAATCTGCCCACGCCCCTAACTCTGCATCGACAGGCGTACAACTCCAGGACGACGTCGCCAAGTAGGTACCTCACTCCTCTAGACCGCCCGTTAATTACCTTTTGTCGTATGCCCTTTTGATTCCAGTCCACAGTGCTCAAGATAGCGTAGGTGAGAGTATAAACAGACACGAAGATTGCTTGTTGAGCGTCTATCCTAGGTACGGGCTGAGCCCGTCTGTTACATGAGCGCACCAACGCACTCAGTCTGTTCGGTGCCATAGACTCCTTCATCACTCCGACGAGAGTGAAGAGGTCACCCTCACTGCCATAGGTCCCCCGTCCTAGAGCATGGAGTCCGGTGAACCCAATTAGTCAGGGCTTGCACGTACCGTCATCTACGATTTTCATCGCATCACGTATTCGCATCTCCATAGGTCCGCACCGACAGATGACGTCTTCGACGACAACTGCGCTATTACTCAGTAACCGAGCATCACCTCGGTACCCCTTGAGATGATCAGCGATGTCATTCTGCATCACACATACTTGCTACTCAGGTTTCGAGCCATCTTGGTCCATGGCGTGATGGGCCATCCTCGTCGCTCTGATACGACCTGCTCCTTCTCCTAGGAAATCTTGGCCTGTCTGCCAAGTCTTGTCTCCGCATATTTGACACACAGGTCGTCGTCCATGCAACCATCAAAAATAGGAATTCATACTCGACTCCCAAATGATGAACTCTTTTGGCTTCTGATAACACCCTAATTTCTATCTTTATTTCATGTTATTAGCACAATTTTATGCATTTAAAGAGCTTAAAATTGGGTTGTTATCATATATTTACATGAAAATAGTGTTTTCAAGTGATTTCTGATTTTTCCCTAATTTTCTGTTAATTCTATGAATTTTAAAGGATTTATTGAAGCTCAAAACAATTATTTTTGAATGAAAGTGGCATATTTAATATTTTATTTCGACATTTATCAGCATGGGAATGAATCAGTGAATTTTGTAGAATTTTTTACGAATTTTTAGGATTTTTCTGAGATTTTTTGAAGAGGAAATGTATTTATTTCAAGGAAAAAAAGTATATTTATAATAGAAAAAAAAGTATTTTTATTATTTTCGAACTTTCAAGGGCCTTTTTGCAAACTTTCATTGCAAAAAAACCTTGAAAACAGCTCTCGGTCACCAGTGCAGGCGTAAAGATCCAATTTAAAATTTTACAGGGTTTTATTGCAATTTTTAATATATATTTCTAATGTTTTTAGGAGAAATCGGAGGAGAGAGAGTGCACCAAGGGCATATACGCAATTACTTTTGGGCGGCGTCCAAAAGTAATTCCAGGCTTTTTAAGGACTTTTTCTGAAAAAAGGAGGATTCAAAATGCGCCAGCCAATGAGAGAGCGACACGTCATTGCGTGTTTAAAAACGAAATTAATAAATAAATCAATTCTAAATCCAATGGATTAAATTGGTTTAAAATTGATTTATTAATAACTTTTGATCCTGAAGTCCGATTGAGATGATTTTTTTATGGATTTGTTCGTCTTTATCCCCTCTTTCTATCTGTATTGTTGGATCATTCAGATCGAGCCTACATTGATAGATAAATATTAAGTACTAAACGGGGGTAAAATGGTGATTTTTACCATATAACCTAAGTATAAAAGCTAAATTTCGAGAGGGGGAGCTCATTCTTGATGGTTCTCTATCACAGCTGCAATACAGAGAGGAGTCCCACCCTGGATCAAGTTATCTGGTACTTTTTCCTTGACTGTATTTGGATTTGTGCATTTTGAATGAGATTAGTTCAATTTCTTGTTTCTTCTTCTTGGTTTTGATCTGAAATTCTAAATCGCTTGGCTTGAGCGGCATGTACAAGCCCTGATTAGGATTGAGAGGAGAATTTGAGGGATTCAACTAAGCATTCAACTGCATTCGAAAGAAAAACTCTAAAAAAATTAGTTTTAATTCTTAGGAGATTAAATTACCCCCATTTCAGTTCTGAATTATCAAAGTTGCAAAAACAAACCAAACTCAAATTAAAAATTCCCTTTTAACCTCTCTAATTGACCTCTTGGATCCTTTTATTAGGATCAAAGAAGCCAATTTAGAGCTCCATATTTCTTCTATTCATCTCAACTCTTCTACCCCCCTTTCTAAATTGTCATCTAATTAGGGTGACTTGATCCTCATTGAAGATCAAATTCAGTTTAATCAGAGTGAAACGACCAATACAATCACCAAATCAAATTCCTTACTAGCTTCCCTTGGACGACACTCGTACTTATCACTATACGTCTTAAGTGGAGTTCTTATAAATTTTATTGCATAAGCCAAAATCCACAACGACAAGGGCTAAAAATTGCATAGTTTTTACCCCCTATTTTCGGCTTATCAGCTTCCTCGACCCTTCGAAGATGCCAACGTTGGCTCGTATGCTCTTCTGGATCTTGGCTCTATGCTCCTCTCATTGGCACTCATGGTCATCCGCACGCCACACGGGCACTAGGTGTCTTCCATATCACGTTCTGGCATGTTGCTGGGGTGGGGTCACGTAGCGCTCATGGTCACCCCATCCTCAGGGTGGACCATCGTACATGATTTGATATCAGGTATTACGTGCGGCGGGTATCGAGGAACCTCGTCGGGTTCATCTTACCACCAGTCATAGGGCCGGACGTAGTTAACTCGGCGGGGTGGTAGGTCAGCCTCGAACCCACGCTCGTAGTCGTCTTGTGGGCCCTGTCTATCCTGAACATGGACATCCTATGGGTCGCATGTGGGATAATGGTCAGGACGTCGGTCCTGACAAACTTCATCCTACCACCTATCGTCTAGGTACTCATCGTCCTCAAAGGGGAGCCATGGCTGCTCTAGGGGTCGTGCAACTTTAGGTGGGTCGTGGGCTCGGTTTGGCACCACAGGCTCATGTGCGACGAGAGGTGCTGGAGGTACCGCGGGGTGTGCTAGCAACTGCTCCAGGTGTTCGGCAACGGCGGTCAGGTTACGCAGATACACTCCTTGTTCTTCGGTTGAGTCTTCCTAGGGTCGGTGTTGCTGGTGCGATCTCCCTCATCCACATCCTGCTCCTCGACCACATGCGGAGGGCACCTAGGGTGTAGACTCGTCCATGGGATCCTTCCCGTGGGGGTGACGTGATGGGAGAATTTATTCCCATAGACATAGTTTCTTTGTTTTTGTTCGCACCTGTTAGGACCCTGGTACGGGAAATCACAGTTAGGGCACTATCTGATTGGTGCTTCTATGAGTGCTTCTATGCTGATTCGTCATCTTGACTGATATGGAATTTTGTGTCTCTGCATAGAATGGAGGCCATAGGTTTGGATATTGGTACAAATCCTTAATCTCCATTATAAACCAATGTGCACAAGGAAACAAAAAAGCTCACCTATTGAGCTCCACATCGAGAGGATTTGGATAACATTTATTTTAGCTTTATCAACTTCCAAGCCTTTGTTTACACACTACATGCCCAAGAACTAATCCGTCTGACACCATAACATAAGATTTATCCCAACCCAAATCTAATAATTTATTGACTCCAATTTTGAGAACTTTGGGCAACTATTGGAGACAATCATCAAAATTTCTCCCTAAAATATAGAAATCATCCAATCAAATCTGAAAAGATAGACATCATGCACTAATGAAGTTTTGATGGAGCATCATACAACAAATAATCATACATTGAAAGGCAAACCCACCAAATGGGAATGTGAACATAGCCTTCTCTTCATCTGATTATACCTGGATAACCATCTAAAAAACAAAAAAACATTTTCCTTCATGTTTGTCTTAGATCTGATCAATGAAAGGGAGTGTGAATGATCGTTCTTAGTGGAAGCATTGAGCTTCTTATCGTCAATCTATACTTTCCATTTGGTAGGATGTCTCTTCTGGATTTCTTCCCTCTTTTCATTAATTACAACTCAAATAATAGCTTTCTTTGGAACAACATGGACAGGACTAACCCGCTATCTATGTGAAATACGGTATATAATGATAATGTTCAACCACTTAAGGAACTCCTTTTTTACCACATCCCAAACTTTTGTATTCAGTCTACACAGAGCCTCTCTCACTGGTCAATTTTTGTTCCTCAAGAAAAATCTCGTGTAATAATGATGATGGCATGATGCCTTTATGATCCTTGAGCATCCAGCCCATGCCTTGTTCGCCAAAGTACATCTATTAGTTGGATCTCCTAATTTTCTGTTAAGTGGCCTGAAATGATGACTAGTTTATAGTGATTGATGCTCATCCAGTAATGTGTATTAAAGGGATTATTGTAAGGGTTTAAGGTCCAAGATTCTTCCTATTGATAAAAGCAACTCTAGTCTCTACTCATTTATATGTGCATTAGTCAAGGTCATTGCCTCATTAAACATGACACAATATTTTCATCTTCATATACATGGCTCCTACATCCTTAGATGTATACGACGGGTATTTCATCAATGGGCTTGATGTTTTCCTATTTGTCACGGCCCTAGTGGTGCCTAAAAAATGATCATCCAAAAAAATTTTGAGCTTGATGAAGCTCTATTATTACCTTCATATCAGGCACAATGAAATTGACAGAGATATAACAGTCTTATACACACGTACAAACACATCCTCCATAATCCCATTGGCTTGTCAAAAACACCCATCTGATAATTGCTACTCAATGAACAAGGGCTGCAAGTCTCCCTATTCTAATTGATGAAATGTTACCTTAAGGAGGATATTCACACTCGCATCTATATTGATAAGCTCAATTTTACTGTGTTTTTTACTGGTTATTTATCAGTAACATGAGTGAGGATTAAGCTTATTCAACGAATTTATAAACCTCACAAGTTAGGGCGAGTGAGGGTCGATCCACAGGGAGCAAAAGAAAACAGCAGGAAATTCCTTTTCAGTACGTTAAAGTGCAACTTAATCAAGCCGTCTACAGAGAATTTCTGTCAGACAGATCCTTTGCCCTTTGGGGCAAAGGATCGAACACCTGCGTGCAGGGATAAACTGCGCGCGCAAGGTGTTGCGTGCTTACGCCTCTCGCGCTGACTATGCAGCTACGCGGCTGCCTATGCACGGATTGCCTGCGCGCAACAGCGCGCGCGCTGCGGGCGCGGCTGCGCGCGGCCGCGTGCGCGCGGCTGCGCGCGCTGCCGCGGCCGCGTGCGCGCGCTGCGTGCGCGCGGCGCTGCTGCGCGCGCGCCGCGTGCGTCGCGCTGCTGCGCGCTGCGCGCCGCGCCGCGCGGCTGCGTGCGCGCGGCCGCGTGCGGCGTCGCGGCTGCGTCGCGGCTGCGTGCTCCACCACGCAGCGGCGTGCTGCGCGCGCGCTGCGCGCTGCGTGCGCGGCGCGCAGTGCGCTGCGCTGCGTGCGCGCTGCGCGCTGCGCGGCTGCACGCTGCTGCGTGCGCGCGCGTGCGCAGCTGCGGCTGCGCGCGCTGCGCGCGCGCTGCGCGGCGCTGCCGCGCAGCGCATCGCGCGCCGCGGCTGTGTGCTGCAGCGCACTGCGCGCTGCGCGCTACGCTGGCGCACGCGGCGCGCGGCGCCGCAGCGGCTTTGCACGGCGTGGTGGAGATGCGGAGGAGTTCTGTTCTTTTGGAAGATTTGAGGAAGACTATTTGAACAACAAAGGAACAAAGTTTAAACTGAAATCAAATCTAAACGAAACAATCCTCAGTTGGGAAACATTGGAAGATCTTGTGACTCTTCCAACCCAACCAAAATTGTCTGAGAAGAGAGGGATTAAAGGGCTGAAGCTTGCGATTTCCCCACGCCGGGTGTCACGCCCTTGCGACAGGCGTGGTTCTTCAATCCAAGCTATCTTCAGTCTGTTCTTCCTCTCCAACTCCAAAGCTCATCAGCTCCTGGAGGGTGCAGAAATCCTCTTCTCCAAGCCCTAGTTTCCTTAGAGAAAATTCTGAACACCTAAACTCCTCTCTCAAGAGAGTATTTATAGGTTTTCTCTTAAGTCATGCCCAGTGGCATTTTCGTAATTTTTGCCACTTCGAATTTTTGCCCACTTCTGTTGATCCTCCTCTCTTCCTTGATCTTCTTAACCTGTTTCTGAATGTTCACTAGCCATAAAACGTTAAATATATTCCACTTGATTCAAAGAATCAAGTGGGGTTAGTGATTTCATAAAACAATACATATGCATGAACTTAGCATGAATTCACAAGATAACTGTAATGAATTTAAACTTGAGAACTTGATTATTTGATGACATATTTTAGAGTCATCAAACACCCCCCAACTTAGATCATTACTAGTCCCTTAGTAATGACATGCAGGTGAGAATAAAAGATGATCTCAAGGTGAGTTTTGACTTCCGATAACTTTGATTCATGCTCTTCTCAAGGAGTATTTTCAGCAATTAAAATTGACCAGCGTAGAAGAAATTTAGGATCGATCTCAGCCTTAAACCTCAACTAAGTGCACATGATCTATGGAGTACATATAGTAAGTACATAGTATATGGAATAAGATCGAGTTAACACCCCAAGCGCACTACTGAACGAGGCGAGAGAGTGGCATTAATGCTAGCTCAATACTATGGCTATAGTAGCATCGGCTCAAACACACGGGAGACAGCTTTTCCACCTTTATTTTATTTGGCATTTGCTGCTTGTTGGTCATTTTGATGACAATCAACTTTAGTACTATGATGCAAGCTTTTGCTTGTTTATGCGCAGTGCAGCTTTCACTTGATAGTTTGGTGGCGCTTATCCACTACCCATGTGCCGCCCTTAGTAGACCGGCAGCTTATTCCCGACGGTTATGTATCCTTCATGGGTCAGGAGCTTCACTCACGTCATAATAATACTGCCAATGAGCTAACACTAACCCTACTCTCCACTAAAGCTAAAAATTTTCGTGCATGTAAGTGCTAACTCAACCCGAGGTGGATGGTGAGGTGAGAGAAGTATAATGGTAATAGATACGACTGTCGTGGTATGGATCGTAGTGCACCTAGCTAGGCTTACTTCACCTAGGATTCCCTAGCTGGCCACTCTTGCATTTCTACCCTTTTGAAAAGCATCGAATTATCATGCATATCATTGGACAATCATCTCCTAAGATCATCAAATATCCATGGTTTGTGAATGCAAAAACGAAAAAAAATTCATGGATAATGCATGTAAATGTACTCCCTCCTCAATAAAATGCATGTTCCTACATGACAAATCATAAATGAGAGAAAGGAGAAAGGAATACCAAACCATGGAAGGAAGGGCAGCGATCAGCATGCGTGTTGTCCAGTGACGTGTTAGGTGGGCGTGGATCGGAGTGGCTGCACACGAGAACAGAAACAAAAATGCAGAAACAAAAACAAAACAAGGAAAGTAATCAAGCAGAGAATATGAAATGTAGTAAAACAAAAACTAATCGGATCATGAGCTATCATGCGATGGCTTTTCTAACGTAATATTCATGGGGCTGTGAAGATCTTCTTCTTCTAAGTAGGGTTTGAGCCGTCTGCTCACAGTGAATCGCCTTTGAGACGAGGATCTAAAATTGTAACGGCTCCATTCTCAAAAACCTGTTGAACAAGGAAGGGACCATCCCATCGCGTTTTCAATTTACCTGGAAAGAGCTTTAGTCTAGAGTTGTAAAGCCATACTTTTTGATTCTCCACAAAAATTCTTCTCCTCAAGCTCTTGTCATGAAACATCTTCATCTTGGCTTTATAAATCTTTGAATTCTCATAAGCCTCATTTCTTAACTCTTCCAACTCATTCAATTGAAGAAGTCTATGCTTGCCGCTCTATCCAAATCTAGGTTGAGTTTTCTAATAGCCCAAAGGGCCTTGTGTTCTAACTCAAGTGGTAGGTGACAAGCTTTGCCAAAGATAAGGCGGAAGGGAGACATGCCGAGAGGGTTTTGTAAGCTGTCCTATAAGCCCATAACGCTGCCTAGCTTCCTGGACCAATCTTTCCCATCTGGACGCACTATTTTCCTCAAAATTTTCTTCACCTCTCTATTGAACAATTCAACTTGTCCATTGGCTTGAGGATGATATGGGGTAGTGACTCGATGATGAACACCAAACTTTTTGAGGAGATTCCTAAAGTTGTAATTTGTGAAGTGTGAACCTCCATCACTAATGATCGCTCGTGGGCATCCATATCTATAAAAAATGTGTTTTTCAATAAAATTGGTCACTACCTTACTGTCATTGGTTTTGGATGGAATGGCTTCTACCCATTTGGAGACGTAGTCAACAGCCATCAAGATGTATTCATAACCGTTAGAACTAGGAAATAGACCCATAAAATCAATCCCCATAAATCAAATATTTCCACTTCTAAGATGGGTTGTAGGGGCATTCTATCTTTCCTATTGATATTGATGGATGCTTGGCATGCTAAACAACTGTTATAAAATTTCTGCGTCATGAAATAATGTAGGCCAAAAGAAACCCGATTCAACAATCTTATGAGCTGTTACCTTGGCCGAGTAGTGACCCTCCTGGTTTTGCGTGGCAGAATTCTAGGATGCTTCGTTGCTCGCTCTCGGGACGCATCGTCGGAGAATTTGATCTTGTCCTTGGTGAAACAGCTCGATCTTCCCAAAAATAAAATCGCGCATCCTTGAGTAGCTTTTTCTCTCGTGGGAAGTCCAACCTGTAGGAATTTGTCCTGAAACTAAAAAGTTAACAATATGTGCATACCAAGGAACGAATGTTCCTTGTGCAGTTAGGACAAATTCATCAGGAAATGCATCATTAATTTGTTCAGGTGGGGCGCCTATGATTCGTGAGAGATGGTCGGCTACTACATTTTCACACCCTTTCTTGTCTTTAATTTCCAAATCAAATTCCTGTAATAAAAGCACCCATCTAATCAATCTCAGTTTAGCCTCTTTCTCCGTTAACAAGTATCTAATAGCTGCATGATCAGAATAAACAGTTATTTTACTACCTAGTAAATAAGACCTAAACTTTTCTAAAGCGAAAATAATGGCCAGCAGCTCCTTTTCGGTGGTGGTGTAATTCAGTTGTGCGTCCACTAAGGTCCTGCTGGCGTAGTAGATCACCACGGGTTTCTTATCAATTCTTTGGCCTAACACTGCACCTACTGCAAAATCAGAAGCGTCGCACATTAGTTCAAAAGGAAGGGTCCAATCGGGCCCTTGCAGGATAGGCGGATTAACCAAAGCTTCTTTCAATTTATAAGATGCATCTTTAGCCTCTAGTGTTAGTTCAAAATCATTATTTTTAGACGATAAAAGGTTTGTAAGAGGTTTAGAAATTTTAGCAAAATCAAGGATAAAACGCCTATAGAAACTCACAGGCCGAGGAAACCCTAAGGGTTTTTAGGTTGGTTGGAGGTGGAAGGCCCTGGATGATTTCGATTTTGGCCTTGTCCACTTCCAATCCACGGTTGCTGACCGTGTGTCCCAGCACTACTCCTCCTGCACCATGAAATGAGATTTGTCCCAACTGAGGACAAGGTTGGACTCAATGCACCTCTTCAATACTTTGGTGAGGCTTAGGAGGCAGTTCTCCAAGGTAGATCCAAATACTGAAAAATCATCCATAAATATTTCTAAACATTCGCCTACTAAATCAGAAAATAGGGCATTCATACATCGCTGACATGTGGCGGGGCATTGCATAACCCGAAGGGCATACGCTGAAGGCATATGTCCCTACGGACTCGTAAATGTTGTCTTCTCTGATCATCAGGATGGATGTTTACTTGGTTGTATCCTGAATAACCATCAAGAAAACAAAAATATTGCTGCCCTGATAGTTTTTCTAGTATCTGATCTATGAAGGGTAGTGGGTAGTGATCCTTCTTTGTCGCCTTATTTAATTTCCTGTAATCAATGCACACCCTCCACCTTGTGGTCAATCTTTTCTGCACCTCTTCCCTTTTTCGCTCACTTCTACGGTAATTCCAGATTTCTTTGGTACCATGTGTACAGGACTCACCCATCTACTGTCGGATATAGCATAAATTATTCCTGCATTCAACCACTTAATCACTTCTTTCTCAAGAACTTCTCTCATGTAAGGGTTAAGTCTCCTTTGATGCTCTCTACAAGGTTTTGTTTCCTCTTCTAAAAATATCTTATGTTCACAGATCAAAGATGGAATTCCTCTAATATCATCAAAGGTCCAACCTATGGCATTTCTATGCTCCCTAAGTACCTCTAGCAAGTCCTTTTCCTGTTCAGAGGATAGTGATGAAGATATGATTACCGGTAGGATTTTCTGCTCATCTAGATATGCATATTTGAGGGATGAGGGCAAAGGTTTCAATTCTGGCCCTACCTCTACCGAAGGGGTCTATGATCTCTCCTCTAGCTCTCTACCCTCTACTTGTGACAAGTATTCTTTAACCACATCCTCTCCTTCATCTTCTGCACACAATTTTAACTCCTCATTGCTTCCTACAGGACATTTCATCATTTTCGATATATCCAGTTGAACTCTCTCCTTTCCAATTTTAAACTCAACCGCCCCTTCTCCCAATCCATAATCGCTTTTGCCGTAACCAAGAATGGTCTACCTAAGATGATAGGAGCTAAACTAATGTCTCCCGATATCTTTACATCTGTCACTATAAAGTCTACAGGGATTTCACAATTCTCTACAGTGATCATGACATCGGTTAACCTTCCTCGGTTGCCTAACAGTGCCGTCAGCTAAGAGTAGGTCCATATGAATTTCTCCAACTCTCCAAACCCACTCTCCTCATATAATGCGGTCGGAATGATACTTATGCTTGCTCCGTATCTAATAAAACTTTAGAGAAGGTGTTTCCTCCTATTTCGCATGTAATGAAAGGGGCTCTGGGGTCTCTCATTTTGATAGGGATGGCATTAAGAATGCTAGAGGCATTTTCAGATAATTTAACCACTTCCTAGGCTTCTTAATGGTGCAAGAGTCCTTAAGGTACTTCTTTAGGAAGGTGCACACCTAAGCATATCTTCGACAGTAACAGTCATGGTGGCTTTTCTAAAATTCTCTAGCAGTCGGTTTTCATAATCAAATATCGGTTTTTTTCTATTTAAAGCGGAAGGGTAGGGAACATGCTGCCCACTCGTAGAAGGTAGAGGCTCCTCCACGAGGGGTCCTCTCCTTCTCCCTCTTGTGGTTCGGTTCCTTCTTAGAATTCTCTATAGAAGTCCGATAGGGATCCTGAAGTTCTTTCCCATTTCTCAATTTTGAGATGGCTAGAACCTCAGGATCATCTCTATTCGCCTCATCATGACTGGAATGCTGCACATGATGCAAGTTGCATGGATTGATGGACGGTTTCGTGGGAAGTTTATAAGATGTGCAAGGAGAATCTAACGGTATACCTTGGTGTTCAGATTGGACAGGTCTGAGGCTTTCTAGCATCTTCCTCATCTGCGCTTGAGCATCCAGCATTTGCTTCGCTTGAAACTCCATCATCACTTGCATCCGCATCTCCATTTCCGCCCGCAACTTTTGATTTTGCTTTTCGATCATATCTGAAATGACGGAGTTAATGTGGAGAAATCAGGTTGAGGTTGCGATGAAACCGGATACTGTTGTGGAGGCCTGTGCTGGAGTTGTTGGCTCTGCTGGAACGGGGGTTGAGCTGCCGGCTTGTTTCCTTGGTGGAAGGCCTCTCCGGTTTGGAAAGTTGACCGCTTTGACCCGCCCACGGTTGTTGCGGATGGTTGAAAGCCTTCACCTCTTCTTCCATGGCTTGGCAAGCTCCATCTTCAAGTTCCCTGCTAAAACAGAGAGAGCAGATCTTAGCTTTAATGATGGGCGAGTTACCTAGGAAGACCTTCTTCAAGGTAGAGGTGAGCTCCTCCAATTTCTGGTTGGTCTCCTTAGGCCCGCTTGTAGCTCTCCCTCCTTGGCGTTGACCTGCAGAACTCCTGCTCTCTTGGGCTGCACATTCCTCCCATTCTGATTGGCTCCAATCTCCTGCAAATCAGTTTCTGCAACTCTCTCCAAAATATCAAAGACTTCATCCTCATATGCAGTATAAAACGTTCCACCCGTGGCGAAGTTTACCTTGTTTTTCATAAAATCAGAGAGAGACTCATAAAATATCTGAGCTAGTTGACATTGTTCAATTCCATGGTGAGGGCACTTCCTCAACAGATCATTGAACCTCTCCCATGATTCACTAAACGCCTCACCATCATGAGGATGGAAGTTGTGAATTTCCCTTCTATAAAAGTTAGTTTTGGAGAGAGGGTAAAATTTCTGCAGAAATTTTCCCTCCATCTCTTCCCATGAATTAAAAGTGATTCCTAAATTGCAGTACCAGGAAAATGCTTTATCTTTTAAGGTTAGAGGAAAATATTTCATTTTTAAAATTTCTGTAGATATCCCTGGAACGTTTTGAGATGAACACCTAATGTCGAAATCATCAAGGAATTCTAATGGGTTTTGAGCAGGCAGTCCATTAAATTCAGGTAAGGAATGAATTAATGCATTGTCATATCGAAAGGAAATACCATCACCGATGTTCAGATTTACATCGGTTTGACGCAAGCTTCCCGACGGTGTGGACCTATCCAGCATAGTCCTCCTCCTCTCATTCTGCTGGTGCATCTCTTCAGCCATATTTCTCTGCTGAATTTCTGGTTCTGTCACTGTAGAATCCGGAGTGGCGTCTCTAATGTCTTTTTCTGCAGACTTTTCACCAGCTCCTGAGCGTGTTACTACCATAAATCTACAGCAAACGGTTAGAATAACAATGAGCTGAGGATTGTCAAGTCCTGCAGCTCTAGAAAAATCAACAAAAATGACTGTAGATTTAGAGAAATGACAGTAGATTCACAAAAATGACTCTAGATTCACCAAAATGACTGTAGGTTTAGAGAGATAACTGTAGATTCAGAGAAAATAGAATTTTCTACTGTAATACCGTGCTCCCCGGCAACGGCGCCAGTTGATAAGCTCAATTTTACTCTATTTTTTACTGGTTATTTATCAGTAACATGTGTGAGGATTAAGCTTATTCAACGAATTTATAAACCTCACAAGTTAGGGCGAGTGAGGGTCGATCCACAGGGAGCAAAAGAAAACAGCAGGAAATTCCTTTTCAGTACGTTAAAGTGCAACTTAATCAAGCCGTCTACAGAGAATTTCTCTGTAGACAGATCCTTTGCCCTTTGGGGCAAAGGATCGAACACCTGCGTGCAGGGATAACTGCGCGCAAGGTGTTGCGCGGCTTGGCGCCTCGCTGCGCTGACTATGCAGCGCGCGCTGCCTATGCACGGAATGCCTGCACGCACGCAGCGCAGCAGCTGTGCTGCGCAGCACGCGCCGCACGCTGGCCGACTGCTGACGCGCCGCAGGCGCGCTGTGTCTGCGCACGGCACGCTGGTGCACGTGGCTGCGCGGTCGCGTGCTGCGTGCACGGCTGAGCGACGGCTTTGCTGCACACGGCGTGGTGGAGATGCGGAGGAGTTCTGTTCTTTTGGAAGATTTGGGGAAGACGATTTGAACAACAAAGGAACAAAGTTTAAACTGAAATCAAATCTAAACGAAACAATCCTCAGTTGGGAAACATTGGAAGATCTTGTGACTCTTCCAACCCAACCAAAATTGTCTGAGAAGAGAGGGATTACAGGGCTGAAGCTTGCGATTTCCCACGTCGGGTGTCACGTCCCTTGCGGCGAGGCGTGGTTCTTCAATCCAAGCTATCTTCAGTCTGTTCTTCCTCTCCAACTCCAAAAGCTCATCAGCTCCTGGAGGGTGCAGAAATCCTCTTCTCCAAGCCCTAGTTTCCTTAGAGAAAATTCTGAACACCTAAACTCCTCTCTCAAGAGAGTATTTATAGGTTTTCTCTTAAGTCATGCCCAGGGGCATTTTCGTAATTTTTGCCACTTCAAATTTTTGCCCACTTCTGTTGATCCTCCTCTCTTCCTTGATCTTCTTAACCTGTTTCTGAATGTTCACTAGCCATAAAACGTTAAATATATTCCACTTGATTCAAAGAATCAAGTGGGGTTAGTGATTTCATAAAACAATACATATGCATGAACTTAGCATGAATTCACAAGATAATTGTAATGAATTTAAACTTGAGAACTTGATTATTTGATGACATATTTTAGAGTCATCATATATCCAGAAGGGATAGGGTGAACATCATGTGTCCAATCTCAGTATTGGCCATAAGAACTGATGGGGGACCATCTCAGCAGCCAGACCACTAGAAGCCAACAACCTCGCCGTGAAGCTCGAGCCGATGCTTGCGACCCCGACTTCAAGTACTCTGCATAGCAACGGTTGTCAGTAGTTTTTTTTCTTGTATTTGGATTTTATTCAAACAATTCATATGTGTCGACATGTTTGAGCCTCCTCTGATGTTATTTTGTTATTTGTTCCTTGTTTTGATGTATGTTTTAGGGGAAATCTCTCATCACGAGGCAATTTCCCCAATTTTGACCCACTTGGACATCCTCATTCCTCTATATAAAGGGAAGACATGCCCAAGGAAGCCTTGGAGTTTAATTGGAATTCAAAATTTTAAATGATTGAGCTCATGCCACCTCCCTTTGGGAGCCGACCATTTACAGTTTTCCAGATAGGAGATCGTTGGAGGATTCGCCTGCACGTCGCCAGTTTCACCACATGGAGAACACTCTGCAGAAGAACCGCACATCGTCGGCCTCTCATCGGCTGTTATCTCATTTCTTGAAGTGTTGAAGAAATTTCCTTCCAAGAATTGTTCGGCCTGCAAGAAGATTGTTCCAGCCGTGTCCTTGCTCGCCCATGCCTTATTGTTGACACAAAAAGCCCCGTTTTGCTTTGCCTCTTCCCAAGAATCCCATTCTTGGGCCGTTACCCTCCAAGAACATGTTTCTTGGAGCATTCTTGGTGATCCTAAAATCCCAAACCCAGCTGTTCTATCGCCCCCATTGTGTGCACCGCGCCGGTCCAACCATACGCGTCGTCGCCTGATCTTTGACCGCAATCTATGCCCCGAGCCCACGTGCACCAGAGCGCCTCTAATTGCCCGCAAGTGCGCCTTCGTCCTGCGGGTACCCACGCTCTCACACACTCGCACTTCCGCACGCCCGCGTGCCCATGACATGCTAGTGTCGCACGCCCCACAGTGCGTTAGCCCCTGCACCACACGCATACTGGTCATGTGTCCGTCTACATAGGCACCCTCGCCTGTCCCCCAATCAGCACACCTCTGCATATAATTCCAATCAGTCCACTCAAGTGGAGTCATCACCTGGACACATCAAGACTACATCAGCGTACCGACTATTCCCTGCGACGTGCTACGGATCCACTACCCCATTCACGTTCTATAGTTTCCCCTATCCTATTAGTATTATTGCTTTTTACAATGTCATCTTCCACTATTTACTCCTCTGTCTGTTTTACCAATGATTTTAGGATTAGCCACCTTCGTTGAGAGATAGGATTTATTGTGATTACGATCTATCTCGCTTGACAGAGAAAGTTGTGGACGTCATCACGCCGTCACGCCCCTCGCGTCATAGGTGTCTAGTGATCTCACCGGGTCATTGGGAGTTTGACCGTAGCCATCCATTCCCAGAATTTTAATTGATTGCCTCTTATTCAGCAATGATCCTCTTAATTCTCATTAAATATTCTAAAAATTTTCATGTTAATCTATAATTTCTTATATTTACCGCCACCCTTGTGTTGTAACAGGAGCCGTCTGATCCCGCGCTCATCGTGTTACATCACAAACTTTGAGACCTCCCTTTTTGGTAGGAAGTGTATCCAAAATGACCAAGCTAACGGTTTCATTTGATTGAAGTATTTTATGCTTCCTATGTAGAGTGCCAATTCCTTTCAAAATTTTGGCTGATGATGATATTTGCTTAATCACATCAACGAAGGGAATTGCACCCTCTGTTCATTTAAAGGCTTCTAAGATTTGATCTTCATTATCTGTAAACTTACTTTCTGCCTCTCTAAAATATGCAGGTATGGAATGAGAGATTTGTATGCAGCCAGTTATGGGTCTGCTTGTCCGTATCTCTACTTAAGAGAATATCATCTTTTCCAATGTCCTCATTCTCATCCATCTCCTTCGGATGATAATTCTTGTCCACGTCTACGTAGAGATTTGGGTGGCTAGAGTTACCCATGTACATGTGTTGTAACTGCTTTCCATTCCTCATCCCAGATATAGTGAATGCGACTATAAATCTGTCATCATGGATATCTAATAGTTTTCGTTGATGTCCTTGACTTGAGGATGCTCCTACGTTCCTAAGATTTGACAAGGATTTTGCATGTAGCTGATTGGCAAATTCTGCCGACTGAAAATTTTTCACTTTGTCTAAATGAGTTATAACCTTAGTCAACTAGTCTATGGTATGTGCAAACATAGCACTCATTATCAAATCGGAGTGGCTGCGGGAGGTACACCCGGATAGTGTTACGGTGCTGCATATTGATAATGATGTGGTGGTCTCTCAAAGGTACCCCTTGATAGGGGATGTGGTGCTGCATCTTGATGATGTTGTGGTGCCCTCTGATTGGTACCGCTTGATAGAGATGTGGTGATGCATCTTGATTATGATGTGGTGTTCTCTAATAGGTACCACTTGATAGGCACTCCTGTGCTGAACATGTAGATGATCGTGCACCTCACATCTGATCTTGCCCCAGCTGAAACTACTGCTAGTGTCGCATCTGGAAAGGCTGAGCATGTTGTCTCGTTGCAAAAATCCATGTCTAATTCAGATTGCCTCTGAATCCTCCTAGCTGGAATAAGGGAATTATAATTACCATGGTTAGAATAATTTTCCTTATCCTGAATGGATAATAAGGGCTCATAGGATGGCTCAAACCACTGCATGGGGCCACTTCTTGCTCAGGGATGGCCCTCACAATGAAATCTATCTCAAAATGCCCAAAACTAGAGCAATGAGCTGTTGGTGATGCCGCTTCATGAGGTATTGGTGTTGACCCCTTGGTGATATTTTTAATATTTAATCTACATAGCAGTAGGTTTTGCACTTTTGTCATCCAATCTAGCTTCTCAATTATAATTTTGGACTCAACTGCCTTAATATATAGCATCCCTTGGGGTCTAGATGTTGTGCTTCTCCCACCAAAAGACATTGCCTAATGATGTGACTGTTTCTTGATACTGTTTTGATGAGCTCTATCACTACATCCTCGTATTTTCTCATGAACGTGCCGCTCGCCACTTATTACGTTGAGAAAAGAGCAATACACCTGTTAGTAATGTTGACTTTTCTAAGGACTAGTATGTAGGTAGCTATGTTGGTTGGAACATAAAGTCCCTATATATATGTACCTAGTTTGAGAAGACACAAGGTTTTTACTTTCCATTTTCTGTGCAGGTGTGTTGCATATCCAAGTGAGAGACTAAGAGTCGTTCCTAAGCCCCGACATATTGGCATCAGAGTTGGTGTTCCATAAGGGTTGTGTAAGATAAGTCTAATTAAAACTCCAAAGGTTCAGGCAATTGACTTACCACAACAGTAAGCTAAAGTTCAGTTGACTTTTGTTTTTTTTTTATTTGATTTTTTATGGCTGGGAAAGCACCTGGGAAGGTTCTATTATTACTGAAACCCCTGTTAATGGAGAAAAATATTCTACGTGGAGTTCTAAGATGAAATATTTATTTCAAAGTCAAGATTCCTGGGAAATTTTTTAAAATAGTTTTATGCCTGATGAAACAAATAAAACTGGATTTAGAGATTTGAATAAAAAATATGTTAAGGTTTTGTTTATTATTCAAGAATTTGTTACTAAAAAGTTGTTTAAAAATATTTCTGAGGCTACTACAGCACATAATGCTTGGATTATTGTGAAGAAAGATTTTCATGAAGGTGATAAAGTGGCAATTGTAAGATTACAAACAATTAGAAGATAGTTGAATCTTTGTCCATGAAGGTTGAAGAATCTGTCGAAGACTATTTTACTAGAGTTTGAGCAGATATGGAAAAGATCTTTTCGAGAGGAAAATAGTGGAGAAGATCCTACGAAGCGGGCCTATAAAGTTTGATCATGTTTTTTCCTGTACTTTAAGAATCAAAAGCTTTTGGTACATATACTCATCGTGATCTAATGAGCTCTTTGGTTGCTCCTAAAGACGAAATGAAAAGGTCAGAGGAGATATCAATTGAATAAGCAGTTCAGGCAAACATTGATTTATTCAAAAGAGAATATCAAGCTATGTTGTCACGCTCCATGGATGCTCTTCCAAAGTAATCTTGTCACGCTCCATCGACCTATGAAAATCTCATCTTCGAGTGGAATTAAGTATTTCTTCCTATTTGTTGATCCATACTCAAGAATGTGTTGGTTTTATTTTTGAAAGTGAAATCAGGGGTATTTCATAAATTTATTGAACTAAACTCTATGGATGAAATTGTATGTACTTTGAAAATATAAGTGTACATGCTTTCCAAATTCTATGTATAGATAGAGGAGGAGGATCTCCTTCGAGGCCATATGAGGACTATTACAGAACAGTTGGAATTCAGAGACAATTAACTGTGCAGGAGACTCATCACTAGAATGGAGTTGCTGAGAGGAAGAACACGACAGTTGTTGAAGCTTCTAAGACCATGATGCAAGAAAAAAATCTTCCTATTGAATTTTTTTACTGAAACTGTAGCTATTTCAAGTTATATTCAAAATATTTCTCCTACGAAAGCAGTAAGTGATATGACACCTTATGAAGCATGGTATGAGAGGAAACCTTTTGTTGGTCATTTAAGAGTATTGGGATGCATTGCTTATGATTCACTTGATCAAAGTGAGTGTGCCAAGTTGGATAAGAAAAGTGAGAAATACATTTTCATTGGATATAGTAATAAAAGCGATGGGGGGCCATCTTAAAGTCCAAGCCCAAGTCCGTGAGTAGCCGAATTGTGGAGCCTACATGAAGAACTTGGACTTCAAGTATCAAGCATGATGGCGGTTCCCCTATGGTTTGTTTTCCCTTTTATGTTAGTGTGTTTTTTGTGGATTTAGGGAGGGTCCCCATGTTTGATGTGTTTTATAATGGATTTGGACCATCAGGGATGATGTCCTTCCTACATTAGGGATTTCCCTCTAATTTGACCCATTAGGGCAACATGCCCTACCCCTTGTAAGCAAAGGGATCTCCCGTGTGCCTCTTGGAATTCCATAATGAAAATTTGAGTTTTGAGGAAGACCTTCTTCATCCATGGGGTTACCACCCATCTCCACTCCAAGTGAGATTTTCTGTTTTGTGTTCTATGGTATCCACCAAGACGACGATTGTCGGACGACCTGCCGTCGACAACTTCACCATCGCCAAAGCCACTGCCGTCGCCCGAAGAATAGCCGCCATCTACTTGTCGACATCTTCCCACCACATGAATCAAGTATAGTATTCTTGCTTTGCCCCACTGCCGCCCCCTGCCCTTCGGCCACTCGCCTGTGTAGCCAGCCGTCCACTCACGAGCACCACTCACTAGCTATCGCTTGTGTGCCTGAGCACCTGACTACCTGCTCGCCCTACACCAGCCTAGTTAGCACCCCCGCATACATCCACTCAACAGCTGCGAACCGCGCTGCCCCACAGTCGCCCTCTCGTGCCCGATGCCTCACGACCCTCCTGGCTGCCCCTTCCCATCCATCGTCATTGATAGAAGTAATGTAGAAGAAAGCAGTTCCAAGAACAGTTCTTTTTCTGTTTTTTTTGTTTCACGATAGTTTTTTTGTTGTTACTCTCTTTCTGAATGGACGGCTCACATAATCACACGTAGGTGATTCTAACTGAGTAGTGGTTAAGTGGCCTGACAATGTGGTAGCCCCATGAGTTGTATAAAAACCTGTGTGGACCAAAGATAAATCATGACGACAAGTGTTTTTGACTTTCTCTTTCTGAGTGAGTGAGAAAGATTTCTTGCGTTATCTTCTGAAGCTCTTTCCAACAGTCATGACCGTTTAGCTCCCACATGTGGCCCGCGTGCACTCTGCACACTCCATGTGTATTTCACCCAAACAGCACACTTCGCACGCCCTATTGTTACTGCATACAGCTGTTGTGATCGTCATGAGTGCTCGACGGAGAAGCCATTATCTCACCGTGCACAAACCACCGCGACCAATTGGGCCTTGGCGACTCCATCCACCAATAAGAACCCTCGTTGCATTGTACCCTCCTGGCCATGGCCCACAGGTCAAAACTCGTTACCCTTAGAGTATTATTATTTCCTCTAGTGCATTTGTCTTGTGTTCCACCACAGAGGATTTTGAATTATGCCATTAGGATTAGGATCAAGGGATAGGACTTCTCATTCTAGGTGTCAGATTAGGCTCACTCTCGTTGACAGGTGTGGATGCTCCCGAATAGTAGCTGTCCCCCACCTCGCCAGCCTTCGAGCTGATCAATCGGGTCATTAGAACATGCACACATCCCTAGACCCACTCATGTCGTCTATTGGATTCTTCGCCCTAGGTCAGAGGACTCATATCGTGTGTTTTCATCAATCTTTATCGCCGCCATCATTCATTATCATTGCATCACTTGTCTTCCATGCTTATCCTATGGTGTATTAGGAGCCATTTGATCCCAGCATCCGTCTCGTTACATCAGAAATAAAATGTTACAGACTGTATACTTCTTTAACAAATAAGTTGATTATAAAATGAGATTTTTATAAGGAAAACTTTTGGGACTAGGGAGAAAAGCCTATATGTCAAGGAGGATAAAGGAATGCAGAAATAAAAGGAATGAAATCGAGAGAGTATGGTTCTATTCCTGATTCAGATATATAGATTTTAGATCAAGGGTGATTGGAGATGAATCCTCGTCATCACAATGAAAGACAAGGTCACTAAGAGAATTATATGAAACAAGTATTTTTGCACCGCAATCACAGGATGAACCAATATGTTTTGAAGAAGCTAAAAACAAGAAAGAGTGGAAGCATGCAATGGAAGATGAAATCAAATGTATTAAGAAAAGTGACGCATGGGAGCTTGTGGATCTATCATCGTCAATTAAACCTATTGGAGTAAAATGGGTGTACAAAATCAAGCATGTATAAGATGGTAGTGTATAGAGGTATACGGCAAGGATAGTAGCCAAAGGTTATGCACAAAAGTATGGAATTGACTATTTTGAAACATTTTCACCCGTTGCAAGACTTGAAGCAATAAGAAGTTTCTTAGACATTGCAGCTTGAAAAGCGCGGAATGCAAATTAGTTTGATATTAAATCTTCTTTCTCGAATGATATTTTCATAGAAGAAGTTTGTGTTATGCAGCCTGAAGCATATGTGCTTAAAGTAACAGAGGACAAAGTTTACAAGTGGAAGAAAGCTATATCTGGTTTTAAACAAGCACCAAGAACATGGTATGGAAGGTTACATTCTTTTTTGATAAAGTACGGTTTTCAGAGAAGTCAAAATGAACATACCTTACACATCAAGAGGACCAAAGGTGATGTTATAATTGTGTTTTTTTTTTAAGGTTATGTTGTAATTGTGAGTTTTTATGTTGACGATATGATTTATATTGTATCCTCTGATTCTCTTATTTAAGTATTCAAGAACTTGGTTTTTTCTGAATTTAAGATGACTGATCTTGGTTTACTACACTATCTTCTTGGTATTCAAATACTTTAAGAAGAAAAAGAAATATTTTTCTCTTAGTAAAGGTATGCCACAGAAATGTTAAAAAAATTAATATGAGGTCATGCAAGCATGCAGTATTCCTATGAATTCAAATTCAAGTTTTTTAGTAGCCCTTCTACTCAATATTTTGGAGCAGTTAAAATAATTATGAGATATGTATGTGGAACCAAAGATTATGGATTGTTATATGACAGATCATCTCATTTCAGTTGACAAGATTGGTGGATAATGATTGGTTAGGAGATAGAGATGAAAGAAAGAGTACAAGTGGATATGCTTTTCACAGTGGCTCAAGAGTTGTTTCTTGGAGTTCAAAGAAGTAGGATACAATTGCATTATCTTCTTCAGAAGCTGAGTATGTGGCTGCAGAAAGTGCAAGTCAACATGGAATATGGCTCAAAATGATTTTAATTAAAACAAAAAATTAAAATCAATCCACGTAACGTCACATCGAGACTTTTATGAAGCATTACTTGTTGAAGGTCCCGGTTCAAGCTCTTCATCATTTTCCATCAAATTCGAAGAATGAGGAGCTTGATTCATCAACAACTTGGAGGTTTTATCTAGAAATCGAAGAGAAGCTCCCGTGATTCCAAAAACAATTGTCTATTAAGCAACGAACCCATAAAAAACTATTAAAAAATCGATGAACTGACGTTTCTCCATTCAAGGGTGGTCGTGGTCATTCCGGGTCATTCATTTCAGAAAGAGGGACAGCCGCTCTCTGATTTGCACAATCCATCGCTGTGATGACAAAAAGAAATTATAATTGGACGGTCGTGGGAAACACCAGGACCATCCATGTTAGTGGGTCCATCTGATAAGTAGTTGAGATCACGCCATGTGTCCACGGGTCCTTCTTAAGCGCCATTTGAATTCCCTCGAATGGTAGCGCGCCACTACCCCTGGCCCTTTAAGTGATGCGATGGTCGACTTACAAGCAAATGTAAGTCCCACATGGAGGAAGAGAAGTAAAATCCGCGATATATAATTGACAGTCCAACTGCATGCCTTCCATATAGTGTGCCAAGCATGTACGCCATACAAATAGATAGATGGATAGATAGATAGATCAGATGGACAGATAAACAGATGGACAGATGATAGATAGATAGGTAGACAGATGATAGATAGATAAATAGACAGATAGACAGACATACACACAGATAGATTAGATAGACAGATGGACAAATAGATAGACAGACAGACAGATAGATAGATAGATAGATAGATAGATAGATAGATAGATAGATAGATAGATAGATAGATAGATAGATAGATAGATAGATAGATAGATAGATAGATAGATAGATAGATAGATGGACAACAGATAGACAGATAGACAGACAGACAAACAGATAGATTAGATGGACAGGTGGACAAATAGATAGATGGATAGATCAATAGAGACCAGGGGCGGGCGGGCAGCTAGATAGGTAGCTAGCTTGCTGGCTAGATAGATAGCCAGCCAGCTAGATAGCTAGATCGATGAGATCGATAGATGGATGGAAGAATAGTCTGTTGCAGCTCGATGGTTGTTGTGGCAGTTTTCCAGTCACACTTTTAAACTCAAATGGGCTTATAATAGTCAATGTACAGGTAACTGCATATAGACTTGCTTTCCTTATCTTTAGAGAGTAGAAAACATATATTAAGAATATCATGTGGCACTGTAGTAGAAATTTTTAATATTTCTCACATGATGCAAGGTTGATTTGATCTGTTGCAAATAATTTGGTGTTATGAACAGATAAGGTGTCTCCTTTGAATTGATATAGGAACAAAGCTACAGCTTGAGGAGACAAAACCATGACATTTGAGGAAAAACTACCTTCAAAGCACATCAGATAACTGTTAACAAGGTATCACATGGACAAGGACAAGTCAGGAGTCAAAACATGATACAGTTTTTGTATTGAGAAAATTGCAGATTTCTTTATTTGAACTACAAGACAATAAGAAGAGGAGATGGGGAATAAGAAAATCCAGCACTGTATGCAAGGCAAGAGAGGCAAAGAAATGTGGGAAGACAAGTACTGGTGGAAAGGATGCATGCAGCAACATTTAAAGGCTATAGATCAACAGCAGAAAAGATTCCCATAGAAGAGGGAACCCAGTAGGAAAGGAGCATCGACCAAGCAATCTTCAATGATTCCCAAGATCTTGAAATTTTCAAATTCACATGTCCACCGGCACTAGAAATCTCATATGAATGGTGTTTTCCCAAAGGCATCTCATATCTCAAATTCATTTTCATATCAATGAAAATTTAATTATTAAAAAATATAGATAGACACATCTACTTAGAGAGATACATATCAAGATGTAAGAAATGAGATCAAGTGATCCAATATTAAAAGATACAAAAAATATAGACCAACAGTTGGATACTGACATATAGAGGCATATTCTAGAAATAGGTACAGAGATAAAGAGTTGTATTGACAAGGAAAGAAAGATGGAGAAGGGTCGAAAGAGACATTTCAGAGAAAGATAGAAGATACGTAGAGAGACATAACGGGATATATATTAAGAGACAGCGAGAGATAGAGAGCAAATTTTGCAAAAAAATTCCTACAGTATGGATACATTTATATGATCATATTCATGATCCACATGCAGACTGGGTGGAGGACCACACTTTCAGTATTTTTGATGTGAAACGACGACAGCCGGGATCGATCGGCGCGTTTCACGTCACAGGGTTATGATGCGAATGTATGGGATGTAAGCCGAATGATGAGAAAATACGAATGAGCAGATAAGGACTTGACGGATAACGACGTCGGCCGTACCGATCAATGAGAGACGAGTGATCCTAAGATCAAACTAAAAATGACCTGCTGGACCTACTAGACGTCTACTAAGTGAGGGGCATCTAACAGCCCTGGAGCGTTCGGCGTCCAAGTCGGATGACAGTCCGTCTACCACAAGAATCCCTATGCTCGACAAGGTGGCTAGTCCTATCCGATGATGTTCGAGAATATCACGGTAGCGGACGCGATAGGGGAAGACGAGACTGTCGAAGATAATAATACTGGAGTTTATAGAGGGGAGACGAGACTGACCTTTGTATCGCTTAGTCCAAGGCGTCCAAGTTGTCGAGCGGATGCTTAGTGTCGGGTCGTGCGGACGAGTGTCGTTGGCGAGGACAAAACTGGGTGCGGACGGTGCGGTCGTAACTACCAGCAGAGAGCTGAGTCCACGGGTGGCATGCAACAAAAGTCTGAGCAGAGGGCGCACAAGGCGCGCGCTTGGCTGGCGCACGGCGTAGTCGTGTGGGCGGGCAAGACAGCGAACCAAGTATCGTGGGAATAGTCGTGGGGGTGGGGCAGAAAACCAAGTAATCGGTTATGGCGTAGAGGGTGGGAATCAAGAAATCAAGAAAGATGAGGGCGAAGGGGAGAACGAAGGGGAATCAAGGAGATATGGTGAGATCAAGAAATCAAGAAATCATGAAATCAAGAATTCAAGAAATCAAGAAATCAAGGGGAAAGAAAGTGGGCGATCAAGAAAGACAAGAGGATGCGGTTGGGGATCAAGAAACGATGGGGAAAGGAGGGTGGGCGATCAAGAAAGGCAAGACGAGGCGGTTGGGAATCAAGAAACGATGGGAGAAAGGAGGGTAGGCGATCAAGAAAGGCAAGACGAGGCGGTTGGGAATCAAGAAACGATGGGGAAAGGGGGGTGGGCGATCAAGAAAGGCAAGACGAGGCAGTTGGGAATCAAGAAACGATGGGGAAAGGAGGGTGGGCGATCAAGAAAGGCAAGACGAGGCGGTTGGGAATCAAGAAACGATGGGGAAAGGGGGGTGGGCGATCAAGAAAGGCAAGACGGGGCGGATGGGAATCAAGAAACGATGGGGAAAGGAGGGTGGGCGATCAAGAAAGGCAAGACGAGGCAGTTGGGAATCAAGAAACGATGGGGAAAAGGGGTGGCGATCAAGAAATGGTGGAAGGGTGGAAAAAGGTACCAAGAAATGGCTTTCTTGAACTGTAACAACCAAGAACCCTCCAAGAAAGAGGAGTTCTTGACGGATCTGGGGTGTGCTCCCTCGACAGAGCAGATTTCCCCGGTTGATGGCGTGTCGGCGACGCTTCTTGAATCTCCCAAGACCCCCGGAGTAATCTCGACGAAGGCCTCTTTCGATTCTTGATGGCGGCGGCTTCTTGAAACTCTTTCCTCGCACCGGAGTGATCTCGACGGCGCGCTTTAACACATCTCCCTCGGAGTGATCTCGACGGGGAGACGTGGGCTCTACCCACGGAGTGATCTCAACGTGGGGTGGGGCTAGCCAAACCCCCTACACTACTCTCTACGATAGGGGGGGAGACGAATTGTGAATAAACTTTTCAACAATGACTCCAAGGTGTTCCTTGGGCATGCCATCCCCTTATATAGTGAGGATGGGTGCCAAGTGAACGTGGGAGAGGACGAACCATCGCGAGACGTGGTTCGGCCTCCATACAAATTCAGAATACAAACATAAAAAGTAAAAATGACGAGGACGGGGCCCAACAACATTGGCCCAGTCCACGAATCCAAAAATACAAACACACATGAAAATGAGCATAAGTAAAAAGATAAAAGTTCTTACGCGGGGTACTTAAACCCCGGGTCGCGAGCCTCGGCGTGAGCTGCTCGGCGTGGCTGACGACATCCCGTCGTGTCATCCTCGAGATGGTTCTTCGTCATCGTGGCGTCGTCCTTGAGATGGTCCTCCATCAATTTTTGATAAAAAATATCATTTCATCTGGTCCATCAATGATGGGAATTTTCCTTGTCATCTTTTGATATTTGAAGAAAGGTAGTTACAGCCTTGTAATGTATTTTAACAGCAATGTTGTGTCCCTTTGTGAAAAAATGGGTTAGACTGGCTTGGGGATATATACAGAGAGTAAGAGACATAAACATTTTTTAAAACTGAGCTCAGTTGATGTAATACGATGTCGGCCGGGATCGAGCGGCTCGTATTACGTCACAGGAATTATGATGCGATGACGTGAGATGTAATTCAATGCACGGGAAAATAGCAGATAAGCAGTAGAGGGAATCGGCGGATAACAGTGTCGGCCGTGCCGGTCAACGAGAGAAGAATGATCCCTAGATCAAACTCCCAAATGACCCGCGAAATCAACTAGACGTCTAGACAATGAGGGGCCTATGATGGCCCTGGAGTGTTCGGCGTCTAGGCCAAAGAATATCCGTCAACCTCAAAGAATTCCTACACTCGACGACGGTGGCTATCCTATCTGTGAATTGTAATGAAAATAATGGCAGAGGACGCGATAGCAGAAGATGAGACTGGAAAAGATAATAATGCTGGTAAACGGAGGGGAGACGAGACTAACCTTAAGTCCCGCTAATCCACGGCGTCAAATCTCATTCTGGTAGGTGATGTGGTGTAGATGGTAACATGTTGGTAGACGACTCTGGCGTGATTGCTCGGACGTCAGACCGATGAGTGCAGGAGGTGATCAAGTCAACCGACCTTGGGACCACGGCAAAGGATGTGGCAGCAGACGGGCACGCGCGGAGGTGTTTTGGTGCGCGCGCACGGGCCGGCGCGAGGAGCACGACGCGCGCACTGGCGAGCGGACGCACCGCGCGGTGGTCGCAGGCGAGGGCGCGCGGATGCCTGCAGCAGCGGGCGGAGAGGCGCGCGGGAGGGGTACCCTCTCACGCGGGCGCCCGGCGATGAACGGTGGAAGGGTGGTCGAGCGGGAGGCGAGGGCGAGGGGCCAAGAATCGAGAGGAAAGAAGTGTGGGAGAATTGAGGGTTCAAGAATGGTAATGGGGAAGGGTCAAGAACGAGAGGGTGAAAGGACCAAGAACGAGATGGGACGGATCAAAAACGAGATGGGAAGGATCAAGAACGAGATGGGGAGGGTTCAAGAACGAGATGGGGAGGGTTCAAGAATGTGGAGGGACGGATCAAGAACGAGATGGGAAGGATCAAGAACGAGATGGGGGGGTTCAAGAACGTGAAGGGACGGATCAAAGACGAGATGGGAAGGTTCAAGAATGTGATGGGAAGGATCAAGAACGAGATGGGAGGGTTCAAGAACATGGAGGGACGGATCAAGAAGTTCAAGAAACTGGGTGGGACGTCGTAGAATCAAGAAACGGGGCGAGGGGAAGGAATCAAGAAAACGTGGGGGAGGGGAAAGAGGGGAAATTCAGGAAATGTGGGAGGATGTTCAAGAACGGTGGTAGGGTGGATCAAGAACGAAGAGAAGGGTGGGGTATGGATCAGGAATGGTGGAAGGGTGGGAAAAGGTACCAAGAAATGGCTTTCTTGAACTGTAACAACCAAGAACCCTCCAGGACAGAGGAGTTCTTCATAGATCTGGGGTGTGCTCCCTCGGCGGAGCAGATTTCCCCAGTTGATGGCGTGTCGGCGACGCTTCTTGAATCTCCCAAGACCCCCGGAGTAATCTCGACGAAGGCCTCTTTCGATTCTTGATGGCGGCGGCTTCTTGAAACTCTTTCCTCGCACCGGAGTGATCTCGACGGTGTGCTTTAACACGTCTCCCTCAGAGTGATCTCGACGGGAGAGACGTGGGCTCTACCCACGGAGTGATCTCGATGTGGGGTGGGGCTAGCCAAACCCCCTACACTACTCTCTACGATAGGGGGGAGACGAATTGTGAATAAACTTTTCAACAATGACTCCAAGGTGTTCCTTGGGCATGCCATCCCCTTATATAGTGAGGATGGGTGCCAAGTGAACGTGGGAGAGGATGAACCGTCGCAAGACGTGGTTCGGCCTCTCCTTACAAATTCAAAATACAAACATAAAAAGTAAAAACGATGAGGACGGGGCTCAACAACATTGGCCCAGTCCACGAATCCGAAAATACAAACACACATGAAAATGAGCATAAGTAAAAAGATAAAAGTTCTTACGCGGGGTACTTAAACCCTGGGTGGCGAGCGTCGGCGCGAGCTGCTCGGCGTGGCTGACGACGTCCCGTCGCGTCATCCTCGAGATGGTTCTTCGTCATCGTGGCGTCGTCCTCGAGATGGCCCTCCATCATAAGTGATGTAAACAAATCATGAGGTCGTTCTAGCACACAATTTGTAAACCATGACAAATGGATGGGAAACTGATGAACAGAAAATTCCGAATATATTAAAATGATTCAATTAGAAGATTTATGTACCCAGATACGGAAATTGCTATTCAAAGCCCAAACATTGGAACTTTCATGATGATTGGGTAGTCAAATGGAGATTTGGGAGGCGATGCTGAAACAAATTGTTATAATCATATACCAATGAACAGCAGACTCAAAGCTGTATAGATTATCTTCAAAATTTTGAGATTGGGTTGAGCAACAAGTGAGAAAAAGGTCTTTCTTTTTTCTAATCTAAGGAGGATTTAAGGTCATTATAAATCAAAAGGTAATAAAGAGTACGTCATTTAATACTTAACCTTAAAAGATTACGTGTTAAGTCAAGTTCAAAGCTCGTTAAACACCTCATTCTTCACTCTTGGAGTATTCCAACATGTTGGAAACTGTTATCCCTCTTATTTTAATGTATTGACTAGGTTTTGGCGCCAAGACATGCATCAATGAAAATTGCTTGATTGTTAACCAAATAAACATGACTACACGGCAGATCAATTGCTGAGTTGTGAGGAATCGTTCTTTCGAAAAGTGGAAAAGGCTTTAAAAAATTAATATGAATGAGAGATATATCATCAGTCTATTTTTTTTAACAATCCTGGATGGCTGAGATCATGCCATGTGGCATCACATGAGAGACCTCGTCGTAAATGTTGTGGACTCAAAAACTGGGTCCAAGTCTTGATCACTATTTCATCAGCCAATGACTCACATTATTTCACATGTACATGCATAGAACATCAAAATTGTAATCCCATGTGGAAATATTCCAATTTCCGTAAGACTACAGAGCTTTTTGTGCAAAGCTTGTATGAAATATGTCCTCTTGGGCTCCTATCGCACACATATTGCCACACAAGTAGTGTGTTGAGCTCCTATGGATGTGTTGGCTCGTTGGAATGCCTCCACATTTTCATATCGACATTAGTTGCTGTCGTGGCACCTGCCTATAACTGTTTAGGCACTAAAATTTGTTAAAGTTCTAAAATAAATAATATTATTTATAAATTTAATATATTTCATTTAAAATATTTTAAATAAAGTTTTCTCCATTAATCTGTAATTTTCATCTTCTTCAAGACCACACCACCTGAAATAAATAATTACACATAAAACTGATTAGTAATCAGGAATCACTAGTTTAACTTTAAAAATCAAACTATGACAGCTTTGATTCTTCTAATCTGTATCTTCGTCTCTTGCTTCCTTGTCTATAAACTTAAGTCCTGAATGAACTAAGCACAGAAAATCTTGTTTGAGCTTGAGAAAGGTCAAACACGAATCAAAGCTATAATTAATCTTCAGTTATGTAAATATATGACATAGTGCAATTGCATGGTGATAACACCCTAAATTTGGTCTTTATTTCATGTTGTTAGCACAATTTTATGCATTTAAAGAGCTTAAAATGGGGTTGTTATCACATGAAACTATTGTTTTCAAGTGATTTCTGATTTTTCCCTAATTTTCTGTTAATTATATGAATTTTAAACGATTTATTGGAGCTCAAAATAACTATTTTTGAATGAAAATGGCAATTTTAATATTTAATTTCGAGATTTATCAGTATAGAGATGAATCAGTGAATCTTATAGAATTTTCTAGAATAGTTTTACGATTTTTTAGGATTTTTCTGAGATTTATTTAAAGAGGAAATGCATTTATTCTACGAAAAAAAAGATATATTTATAAGAGAAAAAAAGTATTGACATAATTTCTGAACTTTGAAGGGCCTTTTGCAAAGTTTTGTTGCAAAAGACCCTGAAAACTGCTCTCGGTCGTGACTGCAGGCGTAAAGATATGATTTAAAATGTTTCAGGGTTTAATTGCAAATGATTGATTATTTGTTTTAATGTTTAAGAAAAAAAACAGAGGAGAGAGAATGCGCACAGGGTATATATGCAATTACCTGTGGGCGGCGTCATATAGCAATGCCAGTTTTTCAGAGGGTCCTTCTAACAAAATTCCAGGGATTCTTTCGGTCTGGCGACGTGGCTCCACGATGACTGTTGGATGATAATCCAACGGCGCTTAATGAGCGCTAGTGCTGGGAGGTAACGTCACCGCCCGCACAGCGCATACAATGCATGTGTAGGGCCGGTGACCTGGCAAACTATCAAAGGACAAGGTGAAGAAGAAACGCACACGTACGTGCGTATCAAAACGTATGCAAAATGCGACTTTTGACTTTTCTATTTTTTTTCTTATTTTCGCCAGGGGGGTATGTGGAGCAAGGAGGATGCGCCCGCCTAGAGGAGTTGAAGAGTCATCGTCCAATCAGCAGAAGACACCTCAGCGCTCGAAAAAAAAATATATATATATAATTAAATGATTTAAATCCGGTGGCTAATATTGGTTTAAATTCATTTATTCATAACTTTTGATCCAGAAGTCTGATTGAGATGATTTTTTTATGGATTTGCTCGTAATGATCCCCTATTTCTATCTGTATGGTTGGATCATTGAGATCAAGCCTACACTGATAGATATTAATGAATTACTAATTGGGGGTAAAATGGTCATTTTTTCCATTTTACCTAGGTATAAAAGCCAAATTTCGAGAAGAGGGGGTCATTCTTGATGGTTCTCTATCACAGCTGCAAGACAGAGAGGAGCCCCAGCCTGTATCAACTTGTTTGGTACATTTCCCTTCATTGTATTTGAATTTTGGTGCATTTTGAATGAAATTAGTTCAATTTCTTGTTTCTTCTTCTTGATTCTGATCTGAACTTCTAAATCGCTTGGCTTGAGCGGATTAGGATTGAGAGGAGAAATTGAGGGATTAAACTAGGCATTCAACTGCATTCCCAAAGAAAAAAACTCTAAAAAAATTTAACTTTGAATTCTAGGGTATTAAAACTTCAGTTTCTTTTATCTTTATCAAATAGTGCAGTAATCAGTTCTGAATTAGTTAATCTGCAAGACAAACAAACCAAGTAAAAAACCTTCTTCTTAATTTCCTCTAAAGTGAATCCCTTGATCCTCTTCTTTGGATCAACTAATTCAACTTAGAATCCCCTAAATTCTTCTACTCTTCTCATCTCCTCTACCTCCCTTTCTCAATATTCTTTCCAATTCGGTTAAATTGCTCCTCATTGAAGATTAAGTGGTCCTAATTATAGAAAATCATCAAATTGAACTCCTTACTAGCCTCCCTAGAATGATACCTTCACTCATCATGTGCATCTTAAGTGAGGTTTTATAAATTTTATTGTATAAGCTAAAATTTACAACGACAAGGGCTAAAAACTGCATAATTTTACCCCTATTTTTGGCTTATCACATGGTAATGTTAAAAATATCACAAAATAATGATAACATGCATCCTAATCATGGGAATTAGGCCTTTCATATTGTAAATGATGATATAAGTGAATGCACAAGATGCATCTTATAATACTGTTCAACTTTAATTGAAAGCCGGTGACTAAAAAAACCTCTCAAGTTTAATGTCTCGCCTAAGAGTATATTACAGTTATAAATCTGCAATACAGCACAACTATTTAGCTTCAATAAACAACAGTTCCATGCAAACCTCTATGGGAGAAAATCACCATTAGCGAATGACATAAGTATATTTTGACACAGAATAAGGCAAATGGAACTCCATAAACTTCATTAATTGCTTGTCCAGAATTGTAGTCAGTTTGTCACAATGAATAATCAATGAAATGGGAATGGCCCCGCTATCAAATACTCAGCATGAAAATTTTATCGAAAAATTAAGAACAGCAGAAACATGATGCAGCAAGAGAGAGAGAGAGGGAGGGAGGGAGAGAGACACACATACAGACAGATAGAGAAATGTATAGAAAGCTAAATGGAGAAACATGAGGATATAGTGTAGACCTAAGTATAGTGATAGAACGATAGATAACCAGAGCATCATCGAGAGAAAAACAGAGTGAGGAAGATAACGAAAGAGAAAAATATAGAGGTACTTATATTACAAGATAAACAGATATATTAAGGGATAGACATTAAAAAAACAAAGATAGTGATTCATAGACAGATAAATAGATATATAAAGAGATATAGAGGCAGTGATACAAACATAGAAAGCCATAGAGAGATTAGTAGATATTTAAAGAGAAAGAAAGAGAGCGATACAAAGTACCAAAAGTCATAGAGCAATAAATAGATATATAAATAGATAGAAGCGCAGGGTTACAAAGAGACACAGTCATGATAGAGATATATCGAGAAATATAGAGTGAGAGGGAGGAGACAGTGATAGATACCAAGCCAGAGAGAGATGGAGAGGAAGACCCACTACAGAGATACATAGATAGAGAGAAAGAGAGAGCCTCTCACAAACACAGCAGATGGAACCCCCAACATGTGCGTTATACTCTAAAAACCACTTATGGCCTTCTAATTTAAAGAAAACAGTAAATAATAAATTCAAATGCAAGCTTCAATTAGGCTTAAAAATTAATCACTTTTTAGCTTAAACCAATTATTTCACGAAATATTTATTTCAAGGATATATCAAGACCCATATTGAACGCATTGTACTATAGAAAGAAATTGTTACTTGATACCATATCAATTATTCTTAGAGACATTTCACATTCAAAAGAATCTTGAAGGCTAAGCATTATACATAAATTTCAATAATTTAGTGAAGAATTATTTAAAGAATAACATCTGAAATAGTGAGAGTCACTATTTTCCTGATATTCTAATAGATGTCTGAGGAATGATATGCATCATAAGGCTCAACATTTTTCGTATAATAATATACAATCATTGCATTTCTCTACAGTTGCCTAGACTCTCTCTACCTATCAATCTATTTCTATCTCCATATCCCTCTTTTGTATCCGGTCCTCTCATTCTTAATCACCCAATATCCATATATCTATGACTCCCAATATTTTTATTACACCCTTTATATCTTTTTATCTTTTAATAATATATGTGTAAGTGTGTGTATTTTTATGTGTGTGTAGGTGGCTCTTGTGTATATACTTGCATCAGAACATATATTTCTATAAATCTCTATATCCATCTTGATGTATCACACTCAAACTACTTCATTATACTCCTTTTTCAATTCTTCTGCATATTTATTAATTATGTGTACATCTAAATATCCCTATTTTTGTCTTTCTATCCCAGCGTTTATTTATCTACAAACATAATTCTCTTCCTCTCTCTTCCTATCATGTTTCATCTATATACCGATTCCTGAAGAATGTCTATCACTCACTATCAGTCTCACAAATTCTGCTAAATGTCTCTTTCTATGACTCTTCACCTTTACACATCTCTTTATTTTTTCACATATGTATGTTTATATCTTCTTCTATTTCGCCTTGATATGTCTTTGTAATGCTCTATTTCTTTTTTTGACACTCTACTAATCTCCAAAGTGTTAAGTCATAGTTCTCTTTTTATCGTTCAATCTCTTAATCTATATTGCTCTCCCTCTCTCCAAGACTCTCTCTATCTCTCCTTCTAGCACTCTTTCTCCCTCCGGCCCTTTATCGTTTACTATCTCCTTTCTGTCTCTCTCTCTGGCTTTCACTCTTGCTCTCCCTTCAATTTCTCCCTTGAGTTCCCTATCTATCTCCCTTTAACTCTCCTTCTCTCTCTCCCTCTCCCTCTCTCTCTATTTATCTCACCTCGGCACCCTCCCTCTGGCTCTCTCTCTCTCTCTCTCTCTCTCTCTCTCTCTCTCTCTCTCTCTCTCTCTCTCTCTCTCTCTCTCTCTCTCTCTCTCTCTCTCTATCCCTTTGGGACTCCCCATCAGGCTCTCTCTATGTGTATTTTCCTCTCCCTTTTATCCTCTCCATGTGGCTCTCTCTCAATTTCTTACACCTTGCCTTTTGTGTGTGACTGTTGCATTTATCACCTACTTCACTTTCTCACATTCTATCAATCTCTTAATTGTTTAATGATAGTTCCCTATTTATCTTTATATCTCTTAGTCTACTAATAAAGCAGTATTTGGGTTAATTAATTCATTAGTGCTATGATTTATGCAACAATATTTATAAACGTTTCCTCAGAATATGGTAATGGTCAAATCCCCAAGGAGGAATGAGAGAGAAACTTACAATTAAAATATATTTTATACTTATTGTTTGAGTTGACTTCATATTTTTTTTGCATTTTTAATTATTTTCCAAATAAAAATAAACAAATAAAATGAAAAGTAGTTAAAATTTTCTAAATAAATAAGAATGCTTTTGTCATTTCTAATACATTCAAATCATTTACTACGATTTTAATAATTTTTTAGGTATTTGGTGAGAAATACTTTTGATTAGAAGTAGCACTTTTGTCCGCCCTTCTTGCAGCAAAAGTTTTGGGTGTCAGCTATCAGCGAGCGGCAGAATTGGGCCGAAACAGGTAGTAGATGAAAATTTTGTACCTTTTGTTAAATGATGCATTTTTTAGAGTTTTTTGATGTGTAGGAAACCTCAATGTCTAGGCTTTCCAATGGAATGTTTACCTAGAGAATGTGGTCAGCAAATTAAAATAAAACATTCAGAAAATCACACAAACCATGTTGTCACTTCCCCCAAAATCCAAGTGGCCCTCTTTCTCCAAGAATCTTGATCATCGTTGGACTCTCTCTCTCCCACAATCTTAAAGAATAAGAATGGGTCAAATAAATTAATGGCACTAGGCCTCTAACAACAAGTTGGGAGCAAAAATACAAGATGAGATGCAAAGCAAGGGGAGAAGAGTATAAATAGAGGTGCCCTAACTCTACCACCCATTAGATATGATTCCAAGGGTTTGGAGGGCAAGGATTTCTTGATCTTTAGCATGCATCCACGTTCCCTCCTTCCCAAATTTGATAACAAGCCTTTAAAATTCAAATAGATGGTTAGTACCAGAATTCTTGCTGTTAGTTGACCTAGTTTTTAACGAGGTTTGAATGGTCTTTTACGGACTGCTTCTTGTGTATTAGACATTTTCTTATTATCTAGGAGATGGCTTCGGTTTCTCCTTTACTTCCATTTGAATCCCAAATTTACCATTTTATTTACCTAAGTCATCTTTTTCAAATAAAATTCCAAGAAGATATGAGAAATCAACTTGACTCTAATGAGTCAAGTGGGGTTAGTCTAATGAATCAATAATATAAATAAAAATAAATCTTAGGTCATATGTCCTTTTAGTTCTCTCCGTCTAGCACTCTCTCTCACACTCACCTATTATTTTACTCTCTCTATTTCTTGTTCTCTCCCTTTTCTCTCTCTCTAGATCTCTGTCTGTTTTTCTCCCTTCCATTGTCTCCCTCAAGTTCTCTTTCTCTCTCCCTTTAGCATGTGTTCTAAATACTTGTATCCAAAGTATCCGACAAGGACATTGATATATCCTGATAGAATAACACTATCTAGCATCACTCATATTAGTATGCCCGGTCTTGTATCTATTATCATGGAGATGCTAGGGATGGATAATGAGTGCTCTTTAGCAAGAAGAGTTCTCTAAACTGTCAATCAGGCTGATTCATGTCAAAATTGTGTAACTGATCCTTCGATCTGAGACGCCAAAGACGTATTGTGGGCATATGGTTGTACTTTCACTGTTAACTATGAGTTCTTGATGATGGAGGTCTAAACATATATTTTTGTTGCAACAAGAAGTTCATGATGTTGATTTAGTGGTCAAGATGGTATTGTCCAATCTCAGTGTAAGAGGACACAACTCAAGGAAGATAGTGCGACGAAGTGCTTAGCCAAGTTAATAGATTATCAAATAAGAGTTCTCATATGATTTCAGATCATTTCAGTGCTTACATTGATAACTCAATACGGCCCATTAGTTTACCATAAACTAAGTTCTCCTTCAAGTATAAAGTGGAGTAGGGACTCTATGTGCTCACCAGCCCACAACAAATAAGTTCCACGAGAGAGTCAATAGGTGTTCCTTTGTATCTTCTAGAGCATGAGGTGTAGCTTGGATCCCATTCCCTAAGTATTAAATCTATCGATTGTGTCAAATAGAACAGTCCTCCATTAATCCATATGATGATTTAGACAATAAATTTATAAGGTTAATAAAGATTATTGGACAATCATATTCATAAACTAGACTGATACATGGGCTTTTAGTGCCATATGTAAATGGTATTTTGGACTTTGAAGATATGCTTCTTAAATGGCTAAGGAATAACTTAAGAGAGAGGGTGAATTAGGTTCTCTAGCTATAATTTTTATTTTTTAATCAACCTAGGATTTTTTCACGTATAAAATGAGATGAAGAAAATCAAAGACACATTTTTTTAGACAGTTTAGGCTAATTCATAATTCATTATCACAATTCATTTTTTCTTGGTTCAGGGAAATTCATCCCAAAGATGATGTGCCCTATCCGTGTTTGTGTGAATGCCACCCAAGAAAATCACTTGGAAATAGGGCTGAACAAGGATACCAAAAAAGGAAAAAAGTTGATGAAGCTCATTCCTCTTCAACCCTCAAAGTCTTCCACAGAATGACATTGCTTGACCTGCTTCAACTTGCCCCCCAAAGCCTTCTTCTTATGAACCCTAAAGCCTTAGCCTGACAGAGCACAAAGCTCTAAAAAGATAATTATATTTCCGAATAATATATTCTCCTCAACGACACTTAGTATAAAAACTCCTTTAATAGTATTCAAGTCATGATCAAATTTTATGTATTTCAATCAATATAATTTTAGATCAGATAATTATTAATTCAGATACAAAATTTTACATTTGTAATTATGATTTCCCTACAGAAATAACTCCCTGTTTTTTTCATTCTTTCCATGTTTGTAATTTTTAAATATGAGCTCAAGTCCTCTTCTCTTACATGTTTCTCTTTGGAAATTCATTCGTTTGTGTTTGACCTTCGAAGCTTAAAACTAAAATATCTTCTTCATTCATGCACTAAATGAGATTATTCTACCTCAAAATAAATTTTAACACAATTATACACAACTGTTATCTCATACAAAATGTTCAAAATTGAATCAAATAAATCTCTAGAGCTCAATATTTTCATGTTCTTAGTCGACCGCTTGATTCCTCTGCATCCAAGTTGAAACCCCTGTAACTCTTTAAAAATACAACAAAAGGATGCAATTATAAGTTCTGTAGATTTTTATGGATGTTAGAAACTATTCATAAGTTGAACAAAATCTTCAAATTAATATTAGAATTGTGTTGAAGATGTCAATGTATCACAAGGTTGAGTATGTTTCAATTTTGGAGGCCAGCCTTCTTTCGTTTAATCTTCAAGCACCTACCACCAAAAAATATGATTCCAATTTCCAGGAACTCGGATTTATGTAAGCATAAAATATCCTGTTTAAATAATGCTAAAAATGGCTTGAAAATTGCTTCAAAAATTGAATGGTCTCTCCAGGTTTTGGCTGAAATTTTAAAGGGCAAAGCGAAGGGGGTTTGAAATTAGGGCTCAAAATTGTATATATGGTAAATTTTTTACAGTCCAACAATCGTATGTATTGATTGTCATTAGAAAATACAAAACAGTACTCTTTTTGTTTCAAATTTTTATATTTATTATTTTGCCATAAAGCTCAAAATACTTCTCAAATGTTCAGAATAAAAACTAGTCGTTATGCCAACAATATTAGTTTTAAAATAATCTGAAACTTTCAGGCATGTTTACTGCTTCATTTTAATACATATATCACCATTTGATAGTAATTAATGTTCATTAAATTATCAATAAATTCAGCCTTAAATACCCAACGGTGGTAATTAGATAGTTGAAGAAGTTATCAAACCAATGAAATTAAATCAAGTTCAAATAAACATTTGAAGTGTTAGAGAACATTTTTATCCTCATATCAGAACATACAAGTCCTAAATGCATGATTTGACTTGTTCACCATGTGGTCAACCTAAGTAGCTTTTTAATATAACTAATGGTCATCTTTTATTTTCACTTACAATCAGTCAACTACTTGAGTAAGGACCTAATTCGCTTTGATCACAATCCCTATTGAGGCATACATTACTTTATACATTCACCAAAACAGATATTAAATCATTTTACTACAATACCCTTAAAGCTTAATCTTCACCATCAATTGGTTTAAGTTGAACTGTCATTAATTAATGATCTTGATAATTAATTAAAATTGAGAATAAATTTAATGTGAAATTAGGTTCATTAACTAACTAATACATCGGCCTAGAGTATCACATGCAAAGGATAGTTTGAACGTCAGAATACATGTTTAAAGTTTTGGGTTTTTTATGAAAAATACCCACGTATTTATAAGGAAAGGCCTTGAACAAAATTTATCCAAACCAGAACTGTCCAGGTTTCTTCTCCCCTTAGCTCCTCTCCATTCCTGATGCAATTTGGACTGTGTAATGATGATAATAGAGGGTAAACTGAGCTCGTCAAAATAAAGGAGTAGACTCGGTGTGAAAGGATTGCATGTGTATGTCTCGAGGTTGCATACATGAGCAGGTCAACACGACTCACTCGATGATCCAAGAAAGCACGAATGTGATATGTGCCTAGTTGATTCAATGAATCATTTTTATTGATGTTGTTTTAATACCATTTCAAGTCTTCCACTATAGGAATCATGATCATTACAATAGAGGGGTTTCTGCTTCATGATTCTGCTCAACATCACCATTGAGAAAAGCTACCCCAACACATGATTCATATTGAAAATCCATTTTCATTAAATATATGGATTTCTGCTTCATGATTCTGCTCACCATCACCACCGAGAAAAGCAGCATCAACACATGATTCATAATGAAGATCCATTTTCATTAAATAGAGGGGTTTCTGCTTCATGATTTTGCTCACCATCACAGCACAAATTTCACATTGCAAGAATGATATGAGGCCCACTGCCATTTGATCAATATTTGACAAAGGTTAGCCTGATTTTGCGATGCTTAGGGAGCCTAGAGTAAAGCAACATGTCCATGAGGAGACTCAGATAGATTTTTTGGACAGATGACGAATGAAGTTTCTTCAGTCATTTGTCACATATGACACAAATGATGAAACGGATGGTGAGGAAGACATGCCAATTATGGATGACAATAAATGTGAAGAATATCTATGTAAAAATATAAGAGGTATTTTTAGATGGGCATGATGATTGTTGATGATGGAAACCCCAACTACCAAGGATGCAATGATGACCATTGAGGATCTGGATAATGGTGAATGATGACTCCAGAGGACGGGGATGATATTGTCAAGGACAAGGATGACTAGTGTTGAGAAGCGGGAAGACGAGGGATGGCAGGAAGATAATTTCCAATGATGAGGATGATAACCATAGAGGATGGTGAAAATGACCCCTAGGATGAGAAGATGATCGTCAACCATAGGCAACCATGACTACCAAGGACAGGATGATGATCACCAAGGATGGGATGACAGCCATCAAATAGAGGAAGCTAACCGCTGAGGGCGGATGACAATTGCTGATGATTGGGTTGACGACCACCGCCAAGGGCTGGACGATGACTGTCGAAGATGGGGACAAAAACTGCCAAGGACAGGGATGACAACTACCAACACGGGGATGATGACCAACGAAGACAGGACAAAGACTGCAAGGACAGGGATGATAACCGCCAAGGATAGGATGATGACCACTAAGGACAGGACAATGATGATGGGATGACCACTGCCAAGGACAAGGATGACAACTGCATAGGAGGGGGATGACAACTACAGAGGACAGGAACGATGGTTGATGACGGGGGAAAACAACTACAAAGGGTGGGAAGATGACCGTAGAGGACAAGATGACAACCGTTGAGGAGAGGGATGACAACCACCAAGAACAAAGGCGCCAACCAACAAGGACAGATAGAATGACCACCGAGGACAGGGATGACAACCGAAGAGGACGAGAATGATGACCATCGAAGACAGGGATGGCATAGGAGGAAGCATGCGAAGCATGAGAGAAGAGTAAGCAAAGAGAAGTAAGAATGAGAAGAATGAGAACAGAGAAATAAGATTGAGAAGAATGGGAAGTGTGAGAGAAGAGTGAGCAAAGAGAAGTAAGACTGAGAAGAATGAGAACAGAGAAATAAGATTGAGAAGAATGAGAAGCTTGAGAGAAGAGGCAGAAGATAAAATAATATTGAGAAGAATGTGAAGCGTGAGAGAAGAGTGAGAAGAGAATATTAGATGAGAAGAATGTGAAACATGAGAGAAGAGTGGGCAAAGAGAAGTAAGACTGAAAAGAATGTGAAGCATAAGAGAAGAGTGATAAGAGAAATAAGATTGAGAAAATATGAAGGATGAGAGCAGACTGAGAATGATGCATGATGACAAGGGGAAACTAGGTAAGAAGACTATCTAGTGTGGGGTGGGACAAAACAGACCACAAATCACACGATCGAATTTGAAGATTTAAGTCCGGTGTTAATACTGATGGTGAAGCCCCTTTCCTGGTTGAGGACGGGAGTATTGTCTTACAACCACCGTGGTGAAATCAAAGCGACAATTTCAATAAATTCAAACGGGTGATCGCTAGAAGATTCAAAGGCCTATTCAGTCTAATCGCTTGAAGATTCAAAATCCAAAATTAATTTGACGGCGGTGGATAAACACTCGATGAATACTGGATGAAGAACACGATCACCAAAGAGTGCAGAAAGTACCTCGCCACTACAGTAGTGCGTTGTGGCGATATGGGAAATTCTCGACGCGTCGTTGGCGGGGCGATTCACGTGCGCTTCGACAAGGTGTCGCGGATCCAACAGGGTGTGCGTTTGCAGAAAGAAGTATCTGAAGCCAGGATATTGATTGTAGGGATCGTGTGGGCACGAGGTGGTTACATGGGTGAGCGGCTGCGCGCGGTGGTCGTGAAGGGCGGGCGGCTGCACGCGTTCGCCGCTTGGGCGGGCGGTAGCGCGTGGCGACTGGGTGGGCGGGCGACACCACGCAGCGACCATGTGGGCAGGCGGCAGTGCGCGGCAGTCGCGTGGGCAGATGGCTGCACGCGGCGGCTGCGTAGGTGGGCTTCTGCGTGCGGCGGCCGCGTGGACGGGCAGTGTGCGTGCGGTGGTGTGGCGGGCTGCACGGCAGACGGTCTGAGTGGGCAGGCGGCCCGCTTGTGGGCGGGCGGCTTGAGTGTGCGGGTGCCCTGTGCACAGTCTCGTGGCGGGCGGCCTGCGTGGATAGGTGGCCTGCCTATGGGCGACGTGCATATGTTCCCCCCCTGGCGACGGTGGCAGTGATAGTGGCAACGGCGGCAGCTTGGAAGGGAAGAAGTTTAGGGAAAATTTCTCAAGAATAAAACTTCAACTCTTTAAATAAAATTCACCAAGTGCTTCTTGTAACATTGGCCTGTGTATAGGCCTTGGCAGAAAGAGAAAATAAGAATAAAGATAATTGTTACGTCGATGTAGGTGATGTGTTACCCTGTCACATCAAAGGGTGGTTCTGTAGTTGGTGTTGACGACGTGTCATGACGCGGGACATCTCATGTGTAAGTGGAGGCACGTCTGATGCTGGTGAGTTGGCGTGGTCGCCATCTGGGTGGTAGTGCAGTTGGTGTTGATGATGAGTCACGATGTGGGGTGTCTTAGATGATGGTGGAGGCGCGCCCGAAGATGGTGTGTTGACGTCGTCGCCACCAGAGAAGAGAAATAATCTTGAGAAGAATATGTAGCATGAGAAAAGAGAGATATGAGAGAAATAAGACAGAGGTCATACGAACATTGGAAGCTATCCAATAGTGGAGAGAATAGAAGAGTGATAGAGAGAGAAAGAGAGTTTACCGATCTGTGCTCTTTCAGTGTTTAAATGGGATGCAAAGATATAATCCTCCAAACCCAATTATCATAGTTCTGAGAAAACTTCCACGGTCTGAGCCTGCCACAGGTGAACAGAGAGAGAAGCTGAATGGGACTGTTAAAGACACGTACTACGACAAAGGCATCAAGAAGGTTCTTCAACCGAAAGTACTGCCACAACTGCATCAACTACCGACAATGCCAACATCACCGCCACCTGTCCGCGAGAGGCGCCATCATCACCCGCCATGATGACCACCATCGTATCACAACGATGGATTTCATTCAAAACATTTTTCTCCATTCTATAACTTTGACACTACATAATGGACCTTTGTTGCTATTGTTTAAGATACGGAAGAACAAACTATTTTCTACGTCTTCCGATCTCTGCTCCTCATTGTTGTTTACTCGATCTCTCTCAAATTCTAACAAGGACATAGGAAAAAGAGAATCAAGCAGGAAATAAGTAAACGAGACAAAGGGATTAGAGACTGAGGGAGACTGTGATATAGAAGAAAGAGGAGAAGGCAGTTAGAGGTCACGAGAAATGACAAGCGCGACCCAGGCAGCAGTAGGGAGGAACAACGACAATAGGCATCCGTGATGTAGGCAGTGGCGGGAGGCAGCGGGTAGCGGGCTGCATGGTCGGGCAACATGCGGCACGCAGCGTGTGACATATGGTGTGTGGCATGCAACAGGCAGCTAGCGGCAAGTGGCGAGGGGGTGGCGATGATGAAGGAGAAGCAGTCATCAATTGTACAAATTATCTGCTTTGTGAAAAATGATATTATTGCTTCATCCAGCTATATATCATAGTTATGTTTTCCTTGGAAAACGAAGGACAGAACGGGACTGATGACAGAGTTGTGACGATGATGAAAAATGGACAAATGAACATCCGAACGACATGAATGTGTTGGAATAATCCCGATGCAGATGGAGATCATGGGTTCTAAACGAAGAAGTCGTATGAGTGGAGATCATAGTTATTTTGTGGTTTGGAGTAAGATGCGGACCTTCTCCCGAGGTTTTGCCTCAGGAAAAAAACATGGCAAGACGTGTCCCATGTTACGTTAGTGAGGTTGGCAGTTATTTTTTCTTTCTTCCCTATAAATGTAGGCCCATTTCAAGAAGACTAGAGTTTCACCATAAGAGAGTCTCTCCCAACAGAATGTCCATTCAGCCCCATACTCTGTCCCAAAATGTCATCCATCATTCATCCAGTAAGCCTAGACTCAAGCCATCCACTGCAAACTGCCAGGCTGGTAGCCATCGATGTGTTCGTTTGTTTAGAAAACTGGGCCTTTGAATGTCGGCATATTCCTCATTCATTCACTGTCATTTCCGGCTGTAGTCCGCTGGCAGAAAGATTTCAATCCAAACCTAGATTTATGAAAAGAGACAACTGAGTCCGCGGTGGTTGCAGCCTTAGAAGCTTGGGTCCAGTACAGAAAATTAGGAACATGGAACCCAGTTTAAGAACTAGGAGCTGTTGACTTTTAGAAGGATACAACAAAGTGAAATAGTTTGTTCCTGCTCAAGAATGAGAGGAGCTGAGAAGAGACGGAAGAAGAGGGAAGAAAGAGACAGACGTATAGTTGGGATCGTTGATTATCCATGAACCTTGGTGAATAAAATTGGTCTGTAATTATAGTATATAGTTGTAGTCGTAAAATATAACGACTTTCTGTTATAATTGTAGTCATTAGAACAAATTATAACTGCTATGATCAAACAAATAGTTACTGTTGGATCCTGTCCATGTGTATCCCTATCTATGTTTAATCCTAAGTATAATCTTATAACTATGTTTAATCCTATTACTATGTTTAATCGTATATTTAATCCTAACGGCTATTCTCATAACGAGTATAAAGAGTATGAGTCCGTATTTTACTAGTTATTCTTCATTTAAGTCCCTATTGGTCCACATCAGCTCCTCATTGTCTTCTTGGCTCAGTTGCGAACTCCTCTTCAGAAAGGACCTGTGAGTCGCAAAGCCCATCAGTCAATAACTCAACGAACAAGATTAACGCTGACAGTAGATAAGAAAGTTACAAAATCAGGTCTACGACACGGCAGATTAACGCGAAATAATTGTTGCAATTACTCTGCCTTATGAATTTAAAGGGCCGAGACACAGAAACACAAGGGGCGTGCCGATGATGACGTATGTATTATTAGCTGTTCTAAAATATGTTTCGAGAAGCATCCGAACAATTGAAATAGTCCTGTCACCTTAAATGCGACTCAGAAATTCAACGCCCGTATGTAAGGCTGCGACGCCGCGGCTTGGCCTAGATTTTAAATGTCCATATCATCTTTATGGCAGATTTATAACCCAATATCATATTCGATGGGACACAAAATTTAAGCGGTTTTTAATCGCCGAATATAAATTTAAATCGCTGGGTCCGCAAGCGAAGAAGTACCTATTTCTCCCACCTTAAGATCATACCATTCCTCTCAATTGGTCTCTGTCTCTCTCCAAAAGAGAATCGACGGTGCTCTGAGCCTCTGACAAGAAAAGAGGCGACGCTGCCTTAAGAACTCATTGAGAGGATATGCAACCTCTCTTTCTATATGACGAGATTGATGTCCAATATTTGGTATGCAAGATAAAACAATTACAAATATGGCCGCCAGGGACGCATACATGTGAAGAGTAGATATGAACTGAATCCATATATTTACAGATTAGAGAATTCTTGGAACGCGGTTACTTAAATGTACTCATTTTTTGCCCAGAACTTTTACTTGTGACGTGGCATCTATCTATATATTTATCCATCTATCTTTCTATCTATATATTTGCCTATCTACCTACAAAGATCGAGCGGAGATACAGGGGTAATCCTAGTATAAGTAGAGAGATGGCAAGTGATGAAGAAAGGAAGATAGATAGATGTAAAGAGCGAGAGATAAACAATAGGCTAGAAAGAGAACGGGAAGACATATTGAGAGAGAGAGAAAGATAGAATTAGACAGAGAGAGACTAAAAGAGGCAGGTGCGAAAAGAGTGAGATATAGAAACATGGATTCAGCAGAAAGTGTGAGACAGATAAAGAAAGAGAAACAGATAGAAATGCATATATTAGAGATAAATAGATATACCAAGAGATAGAAAGAGAGCAAAACAAAGATTTAGTCATAGAGAGAAAAATAAATATATAAAGAGATAGAAAGGCAGTGATACAAAGATAGAGAGTCACTGAGAGATATATGTCGACAGATAAGTGTCGAGAGATAGAGAGTGAGAGGTAGGGAAACAGAGCGATAGATGCCAAGACATAGAGAGATGGATAGGTAGAGACAATCCAGGCATAGAGAGAGACAGTGATAGAGATGGAGAGGAAATAAGATAGAAAGATACATATATCTCAGTGGCGAGATAGAAAGACAGATCGGGAGACATGACGAAAGATGGCGAGTATTAATTTTTTTTATCATAGCGTCTTAATGTTCGCTATAGACATTTCATGAAATTACCCAGTGCTCGAGGGTTTCTGTGGTTTACTTGCGAACTTATTTCATTCCGTCTATCCATTATTGGAAGTGCCCTTGTCATATCTCGTTATGAATCTCTGCGGAGTTGTCGCCTCTTTTCTTCTCAATGAAATCATGATGTTCATAGCATTAGCAGTAATAGCCTAATTGTTGGTCTATTAGGATGGCGCTCTACAATTTTAATCTGCAGTTGCAGTTGGAGAAATTAATGTTCCAAATTTAGTATTATACGCCTACAGCGCCTACCACGATGTCGCGCGTTTATAGAAATAAGAGAGACTCGGGCAATTATTCGCGCCTTAGACATAATAAATTGAAGAGACATTAATCAGTGGTTCGGATAGATAGCCTCTAAACAAAGTTCTGGAACTAATTAAATTATTTTCTCTTCAATATTTATTGATTGACAAGTCATTGTCGGCAAATGTTAAAACCCGGTCGCCTCGCGCAACGTACCCATTTTCGATAAGCCTTTGGCTGTCAGGCTGCATGACTCACGGCAGCTTTGTTATGTCCTTCTCGAGGCCAACAGCTCTTACTTCTATGGATCGTGAATAGGACGCACGGGACGGAACGGATTAGCATTCCATTCAGTCAGTCACCGGTTTCACGCAGGTCTGCTACACTTAGCTCTGCGAAGAACCCCTTCGGAAGTCGTAAATAATCCTAGCACTGTTACATGTGTCTCTCTGAACTCTTTCTGCGAGCTCACTTCAGTCAGAAATGACAGTAACGAATGACGAATGTGGAGATGTTCAAAAGCCAGTTTATTACCAGATCTGCGTGGGAGCAGCTACCTCTAGATGGCATGTGACTTCTCGTAGACAGGCTGGGTTCCTTGGAAAGCCACCAACTCTGTTAACATATTAACATCGTCGCCAGCTGTCCGATCTTAGTCAACGGGCGTTCCTATTGGGACGGAACCTACTATCATTTACTTGCCATTAATGTTCGCCAAAACTTCAGTGTGGGAAACGGATCTGTTCTCTTCTCATTAATTTTACTCGGGAATCATGCGTCGAGGTTTGCAATGTTTTCCAGAACCCGGCTAATCATTTTTACAGAAACCTACGGTCGTGAGCGAAGGGGAGTGCGTTTGGATATCTTTGTTGTATAAAAACATACGAAATCTTTTTCCCATGGGGAGGTGATTTCCAGAGAAGGTTTAATAATGGAAGGAAATTAATCAAACGGTGGTCGAAGAAGGTTGCACCAGCTAACTCTCATAATAACCACAACAGGCATTATTTGATTGGAAGAGCTCTGCGCGCATGCGATGTTATCATTAAAAAACGTCCACTTGCAGGTTTGTAGGTCTTTATAAACGCCCGGGGACTCAAAGCACCAGTATCGCCATTGCAGCGGCAAAAGTTCCTCTCTTCTTAGCTCTGATTCTAGGGCTGCGCGGCCAAAATGGGTCTTCCTCCATTCCCATGGGGGAAAATCACATTGATAGTGCTAGCAGCTGTTCTTTTACCTCAGCTGCATACAGTTGCTGCATCAGAGGGACTTGCCAATGCAAATGGCGCCACCGAATATTTTCCAAAACTCTCACCACCCCCTACTCCAGTATACTCCCCCCCCCCCAAAGCCAATCTCACCACCACCAACCCCTGTGTACTCGCCACCACCAACGCCTAAGTCTCCTCCACCAACTCCCGTGTACTCACCGCCACCAACCCCCAAGTCCCCCCCACCTGCTCCGGTGTACTCGCCACCACCAACGCCTAAGTCTCCACCACAAACTCCAGTGTACTCCCCACCACCAACCCCAAAGTCCCCGCCACCATCTCCAGTGTACTCGCCACCACTGAAGCCTAAGTCTCCCCCACCAACTCCGGTGTACTCCCCGCCACGAACCCCCAAGTCACCACCACCGGCTCCTATGTACTCGCCGCCGCCAACCCCCAAATCTCCACCACCAACCTCGAAGTCCCCGCCACCACCAACGCCTAAGTCTCCCCCGCCAACTCCAGTGTACTCCCCACCACCAACCCCGAAGTCCCCGCCACCGCCAACACCCAAGTCTCCCCCGCCAACTCCAGTGTACTCCCCACCACCAACCCTGAAGTCCCCACCACCACCAACGCCAAAGTCTCCCCCGCCAATTCCAGTGTACTCCCCACCACCAACCCCGAAGTCCCCGCCACCGCCAACGCCCAAGTCTCCCCCGCCAACTCCAGTGTACTCCCCACCACCAACCCCGAAGTCCCCGCCACCGCCAACGCCCAAGTCTCCCCCGCCAACTCCAGTGTACTCCCCACCACCAACCCCGAAGTCCCCCCCACCGCCCACGCCCAAGTCCCCCCCCCCAACTCCCGTGTACTCCCCACCACCAACCCCGAAGTCCCCTCCACCGCCAACGCCTAAGTCTCCCCCGCCAACTCCAGTGTACTCTCCACCACCAACCCCGAAGTCCCCGCGACCAACTCCTGTGTACTCGCCGCCATCAATTCCCAAGTCTCCTCCACCAGCTCCAATGTACTCGCCCCCACCATACTAGTCCGTCCTTCAACGAGGATTTCATGTGTTTAACCTCTCCCTTCAGCAGAAATAAGACAACAAGGCATGGCTCAAGGCTCAGCAAGAGTTATGGAGGCCTAAACTAGTGTTGTTTTGAGTAATGTCTCTTCCATGTTTTGTTATTGTTTATGTATCAATTAAGAATAAAATTTATTGATAAGTGTTATGGCAGTGCTTTTTGTTACTCTACTTAATCAACATGAAGGCTATTAGGTGTTTTGAGACTAAAAGGCTCCATATTTGTTGTATGCTTTGTTTGTAGATAAGCTAATATTGGGATGTTACATAAGTGAAAATTTTAGGTAGTAGCTAGTTATTTTGCTCAACACTAGTCAGGTAAAGAAGTGTAATGAAATTGATTGGTCAAAGTAAGTTGGATGCAAGCAAAAGTGAAAGTGATTGCTAAAATATGCCAACAATTACACACAATATATTTGCATATACATCACCTTTAATTTTTGATCTTACCCTCTAGTCATGTAAGAGTATTGTTGTGGGTTTGGTGTGTCAAATATATATGTCAATTATGTCCATCAATATGTATATCTACTTAAATATATTAATTTAGCAAGAATAATATTTTACATATATCGGCTGAATACCTTGACTTTGAAGCAGTTTCGCTTTCCCTTTTTTTATCTTTAATCTACAATGTTAGAAAAATTATTTTCTGTTCTTTTTTATTTATATTCTTTCATGAATGAACAAAATATTTGAAACATGTAACTCATACTTAATAGAATAAAGATTAGATTTCTTTGATAAGCACTCTAATTATAATTGATTTTTTATATTTACGTATTGAGCAACATCCACATTCAATACATTTATAGGTAAATAAATCATCATAGAGACATATAAAAGAGAATTATAGGAACCTTTAGTTTGAAACATAGAGAAAAAAATAAATAGATAGGTGAAAGGTAGAAATCTATATAAAATTGCATTTAGGAGAAAAAAGATATTTTAAATATAGAGATGTATAGAAATAGACATTTAATACAAATCGAGAGATTGAAAGTGAGTTATAGACATAGACGACTTACAGGTAACTAGATCATGATTGATAAAGAGAGGGAGGATGATAAATACATCGATGGATAGATAATGGTGGGATAGAACGACAAAAATGAGGAGAGATATTTAATGCTTTTTTTCATATATTTCATATATGTTTGAGAATAATATTTATGAAGATAAGATAATTAAAATATATAAATAAGTGTGAATTTCTATGAAAATATAAGTCCCTCACTGGGCACTCTTCATTAACTATATTTTATGCTTCTTCATATTTATGTAGCCCATTAGACTGCATAAGAAATGACATTATATACCAATTGGAGTTAACAATAAACAAGCCACTCACATGACATATTTTCTATTGTATATTTGACTTGCACACTAGTATCTTCTCTGGATTGTTAATTATACCCACCAAATTTAATTACTATATTTCTGTTTTCTGTTTTCTTTGATTAACCAATTTCATGTATTATGAGAAAATACAGTTACTTTGGCTTTCTTCTACATCCACGTCATACAAAGTGGATATGTGGATACCCCTAAGAGGTGCAGCTAAGTATATTTTAAATTTTTTGCCTCTATTGTGTTTATTTTTCCTGCAATAAATTTATCCATCCAATCTGTAGATTCAAAGGTTTCTGCGCCCATTAATAACGACTAAAAATAATTTTCATGCAACTAAAGATATTTGTTTACTTGAATTTTTTGAAACATGGAATCATTTTGTCGTGGAATACTTTAGTCAAAGTTGGAGAGAATTCACCTAAGATTATTGAATATCAAAGATTAATGAATTTGAGTAAAAAACCTAGATTTTGATGAATATTATACTGGATTATGCCAATTTGAATGTTAATCAACAAGTTTGATCTCCATCCACAGGTTATTTATGATGTCTTTGAGTCATGAAACCAGTAGAAATGGTGGCAGATATGTGTTGGCAAGTGGTGGAGTGGAATGAGATATTACAATCATTGGTAAAATTAAAAATGGAGGTCATTACATGCCAGTGAGAAAAGAGTTGATGGTGGCGTGCCAAAATCAGAAGCTAGGTCATCCTTCAAGATGATAACCTAGAAAAAAAGATGACAAAATGAAACTAAAAAAAACAAAAGATTGCACTAAGCTTGTCATCATGTACTTTACAATGTGTTGGGGCTTTTTATGGTTCTTTCTTAGATAATCGATATTTCTATTAGTGCACTTGAGATTCAAGGATGGGCCTGAAATATATTTAGAAATAGTAAATCAATGTGCTAGAATAATCTGAATCAAATCCGAGGGTGGCTTTGTTACATGGATAGAGGATCAATTTATAGACATAACAGAATGGATGTATGGGTTGTGAAGAAAAAAATAGGCTTAATGATAGATTTTGTAGGTTCCAATTTATGCAAAAAATTTGTATAGTATATAATGTAGTAAGAACAGAGTGGCTAAGGGTTGAATACATTGAGAGTAGGTATCAAAAACCAAATTTATACTTAAAAACATATTTTTATGTGTTTTGATTTTTTTATGAGATTAGACATATAAAAATTTAAATATAAAATGAAATAAGACTACTTACAGAATTTTGAAGAATAAGATAAATACCTATTGCATCTGTAATAAACTGAATGAGATTTATCATGTTCTTAGGACTTTTATGGGAAGTTTTGGAAAAGAATGGAGTTACAGAAAATAATTTTTTCTTCATGTGCACATTGTGGGTGATATATGTGGACGTTGGGCATGGCATCACATGATGAACGGCGGAATTGGGAAGCAGTTAGGAGTGTATGATAAATTATTTAACTTCTCTCATAAAAGGAACTTTTTAGCCTGGTTTGGTAAGTTGGAAATTTTGGGATATATGTTATCTTTCTAAACAATAAAATAGCTTAATACAAGTGAAAGATGTTGAATAATTAGAAGGAAGACAAACCTCTTTTTCACTTCAGTTAGGGCTGGAGATGGTGTTCTTTATCCTTTTTCCACAAATCAAAATATTTGTATTAGTGCTCTCTTTATCTGACACGCTTAAGAAAGAATGTAACCAAGAAATCAGATGTAATGATAATGTATTGGGCTAACATTTAAGTATGGAACACAAAGAGGGGGAAAGAGAAGATTAAATAGAGGTGGGAAAAGCTCTCAGCCTTTAGATATGGGATTCATGAGGCTGTTATGTTTTGAAATGCAACCTTAAACACATGTTTTCATTTATCATCTAATAATAAAGAAGCTTCCAAATCCAGAATTATGGATCTAGTTCCACAAATTGGGCATTTTTTCACATGGTCTATAGTGAGGGTTAAGTTGGATTTTTTATCCACGGCCTTGAATACTGGGCTTCCTATTATCATCCAGTTCATGGCTTAAGCTTCTCTTTATCTCCCATTTGGATCTAGAGATTAATATGTTATTAAATTAAATCTTGCATTCCAAAAAATATACAATAAATATTATGAATAATCTATTTGATTAAACAGAATCAAGTGGAATTAGTCTCAAAAATCAAGAAATTCAATAAATTAGAGAGTAAAAAAATTGAGGTGATTTTTTTAATGGATTTTCTCGTCTTGACTTCCTCTTTCTATCTGTATGGTTGGATCATTCAGATCAAGCCTACATTGATGGATAAAAATTAATAACTAAATGGGGATAAAATGGTAATTTTCACCATGTAACCCAAGTATAAAAGCCGAGTTTTGAAAGGAGGAGGTCATTCTAGAGGCAGCTCTATCACAACTGTAAGACAAAGAGGAGCTTCATCCTGGATCAACTCTATTAGGTGCCTTCTATTTCCTTGTATTTGATTTTTTGTGTGATTTGGATAATGTGTAAGTAAATTTTGTAATTGTTCTTCTTGATATTGGTCTGCATTTCTAAATTGCTTGGCTTGAGCAGAATGTAAAAGCATATACTAGGATTGAGAGGAGAAATCATGAAAGCGATCTAGCTATTCCATTTGCACATTAAGAAAAAATTATAAAAAAGTTTAATTTCTAGGAGATATTAGATTGCCTTTATGATCTAATAGTTAGTAAAGTTTGATACCAAATCCCCCAAAACAAACTAAATCCGAATCAGATTTTCTTCTTATCCCCTCTAATTGACCCCTTTGATCCCTTTTATTGGATCAAAGAAGTCAATCTAGAGCTTCTCCCTTCTTCTATTCTTCCCATCTCTTCTACTCCGATTTCTAAATTCTTCATCTAATTAGGGTAATTTGATCTTCATTAAAGATTGAACTAACTCTAATTAGGGTCAAATTATTCAAGTAGGTCACTAATTGAATTCCTTACTAGCTTCCCTTGGACGATACCTATACTTATCACTATACATCTTAAGTTAGAGTTTTATAAATGTTATTGCATAAGCTAAAATCAATAATGACAAGTGATTAAAAATTGCAAAATTCACCCCTATTTTTGGCCTATCAACTTACTACCACTATCAAGGCTATACCTATCTCCCCAGTATGTCTATCTTCCTTTCCATGATATCACTCCAATATCGCCTCTTTGCCTCTTTTTCTGTCCATGCTTCGCTCTGCATTATCTCAATCTTATTCTTCTATCGCTTCTCTCTTCACCAATGTGATTGTTATGTCATTAATTGCTGGTTGTGATAAGACATTTAGAAACCATTTATAGGATGCAGGTGTTTTTTCGTCATGTACCATTTCTTAAAAAATGATATATTGAAAAAAAAACAACCATTACGACCCATTGCTAGGACGCACACTTGAATCTCAAGTCTCGAGCATCGGCTTGAGCTTCTTGCCGTGGTTGTTCATGAACCATTGTCCTGCTAGTGAAATGGTCCCCAATCATCCTCCTGGGCTAGGAAGAACTCAACTCTGACCAGTTTGAGCCAATGATGTTGTCTTGTGGCTGCACCAGCTCCCGTCGTAGTCGTAGTACATCCACCTCCATAAATGATGTGTCATCAGATGGTGGTCGACCCTGCCAATGGACACAAAGTTTGCAGTTCAATCGCTCCATTGAAGCGGGAATTACTTCCTAGAGTACCGATTCTACTTGCTCTTGCCTCAAAGGGTTGGAACAGGGGAAGGAAGAGTGTGTCGCTTGCTTACATGACTATCAAGGATCAAATGACATGAACATTTTAATCGATCGGTTGGGCTACCAGAAAGGCCAGGCACTACAAGCATGGAGCTTTGTAGTGAACCCGAGAGAATATCTCTCAGACCTCAACCTGAACATGACTATCTCGCCCTCCAAAACATTAATAGACTGACATCTTAAGTCAGCAGCTGCCCTGTATTTTTCAATCTGTGATGCAACGTGAAAATGAATGTTATAATGCATGTCTTTTATATATTGGTCGAATGCATGTCCATCCTCAAAAATTCTAGTATGTGGGTCTCATGGCATGAGATCTAAGGGTCAACGGAGTAATTATGATGTAACATGATGAGCCCCGGGATTGGATGGCTCATGTTACAACACAAGAGTGAACGGGTGTGCACAATGATGCGAGGATAATGTGATGCAACCTCTTAAATTCAATCACAAGTACGAGAAAAGACTATTGAATTCATAAGATCAATTAAGTTACTTGAAGTTCGATTGGATCACAATCAGACTTCTCAACATCCCTTTGGACGAATCAGTCCCCTAGAAAATGAGGGGTAAAGTTAAATACCCAACGGCGTCCAATCCTTCTCGGTAATTGACTAGCGACTTACCAAGAAGAAAATCCTATCTCTCACAAATGGTGGCTATCTTCTTATCAACAACAATACTCTCAGAGGCAACGGTAAAGCACTTCAACAATAGTGTAGAAAGTGAACGAACTGTGAATGTAGGGGAAGAGGTAGAACGTGAGGGTAAAGCCCGCCGTTCAGAGAGTCAACGGTGGCGGTGGCAATGGTGGCGGCGGCGGTGGTGGCGGTGACGAGGGAACTCACAAGATCTGACAAAGAGGTTGCTTTCTTGGCGCGTTCTTGGACTCAAACAACCCAAGAAAAGGGTTACTTGAAGATCGTCTTCAAAAAAGAAGTGGTGGTGGCGGTGGCGGCGGTGGCGGCGGCAGTGGCGGCGGTAACAAGGGAACTCACAGGATCTGGCCAAGAAGTTGCTTTCTTGGTGTGCTCTTGCACTCAAACAACCCAAGAAGAGGGTTTCTTGAAGATCAGCTTCAAGAAAGCGGCAGAGGCGGTGGCGACGGCGGTAGTGGCAATGACGGCGATGGCAGTCGCGGCGGCGACCGCGGCGGTGACGCTTGAGTCACATGAACGACTCCAAGAAGAGGATTCTTGGAGCTTTCTTGAACCCAAAACAACCCAAGAATGGGTTGCTTGAAGAACGGCTTCAAGACGTCTAAGAGGCATCGGCGATGATTCCTCCACGGTGATTCGATGTGGCTTGGACGTGCAGCGGATGTACTCCACAATCCACTCTAGGAAAATGATAAAATCTCCCAAAGGGAGGATAGGTGGGAGCCAAAAATGAAGAAACCTTTCAAATTCAAATTCAACTCCAAAGTGTCCTCTTGGGCATGCCGGCCTTTATATAGGGTCGAAGGCATGCCCAATCGGCCATAATGGGAAGGAACCATTTCTTGATGAGCGGCCTTCCCAAAACAACGAAATGATGAACAGTTCAAAAGGACGAAGCCCAAAACAAAGATAGGCCTGTCCATAATTTGAAAATAAATTACATTCAAAATAAATGAGAAAATAAAAGATGCTCGTTGACGTGTCGTTTAGTAGAATACTTAAACGACGGGTGGGGGGCATCGGCTGGTGCTGCTCAATGAGGTTGCTGACGTCTTTCTGTGTTGGTGGAGAGATGGTGCCCCATCAAATCGACCATATGAAATTTTGAACCATGTCCCATCAATGGTAAAGTTCACCAAAGAGTTGAAAGCAAATTCGGCGCATTGTAGCACATGGTCCCACACACTAATGTTATCTTCTACAATTGATAGTAGTATGTTTCCAAGATTACTGTTAACAACTTCTGTTTAACCATCCGCCTCAGGATGGTAGGCAGTGGAGAACTTAAGTTTCGTTTCCAATAGGACCCATAGGGTCTTCCAAAAGTAGCTTGTGAATCGCACGTTGCAATCTGAGATAATTACTTTGGAACCCCGTGCAACTTGACAATGTTGTCAAAGAAATATCTCGTAACACGCGATGCATCACCGGTGTTGGAACAGGACCCAAAATATGCCATTATTGAAAATCTATCGACCACACCCATGATAGAGTCGTGTCGGCATGAAATCCTAGGGAGGCTAAGAACAAAGCCAATATTGACATCAGCCCAAGGCTTAGTGGGCACCGGTAGAAGTGTATATAGACCAACATTTTGTGCGGTCATTTTGGCTCTCGAGCAAGTGAGGCTTTGAGAGACGACCTTTCTGACATCTTGATTGAATGACAGCTGATATAATTGGTATTCTAGTGTTTGAATGGTCTTGTTCACACAAAAATGTACACTGTGACTACCCGCATGTGTTTTCGAACTAAGGAAATCTCGTACTGATGTATGGGGAACACATAGTCACTTTCCATGAAAAAGATCCATTTGAGAGATAATAATCTTGATAGTTGGTCTTCGGCCCTTCAGTGATAGCCTTGACTATCTTGCCAAAATTGGGGCAATCTTCATACTCCTCAAGCTTTTCAAAACCTAAGAATTGTGTCTCATCATGTTGAGGATGATTGGTTTCTGCGTAATTATTCAGCCACGGCATTATCTTTTCATTTCTTTTGATGTATAACAAATGCAAAATTTTGTAAGTACGCGATCCAACGAGCGCGTCATTCACTGATTTTTTTTATCCTATAGATGTCGGAGTGCGCTGTGATCCGAGTAAAGCACAAATTCCTTTGGAAGGATGTAGCGTAAAATGGCGTAGCGACTGGACGAGAGCGTAGAATTCTTGATCGTAGTTGTCATATCTACGCCTCGTGTCATTTAATTTCTTGTTGAAAAGTTCAACCATGTGCCCCTCTTGGCTAAGGACACCTCCTTTATCGATGACAGAAGCGTCACATATGACGTCAAAGACTTTATTGCAGTCGGGTAGCCTAAGGACCAGGGCCTCAGTCATAAGGCGCATGACTTGCTCAAAGGCCATCTCTATAGGTTTGGTCCACTCAAACTTTTCAAGCCCTATCAAATCAGTGATGGGTGCTGTGAGACCACTGAAACCTGGGATGAACCTTCAGTAGAAGGTTGCCAATCCCATAAAGCTGTGTACATCGTGGATGTCCCTTAACATGGTCCAAGAAGTGATTACCTTGATTTTGGCCGGGTCGGCAGATACTCCTTGTGCCGACAAAATGAACCTATGTAGTTAATAAACTGCATTTCTTCGGGTGAGCGTAAAGCTTCTCTCTTTGAAGTGCAGCACAGACTTCTCTAAGGTGTTGTAAGTGATCTCCTCGTGAGCTGATAAAAATCAAAATATTGTCAAAGTAAACGACAACAAACCTTCCCATGAACGGGTGCAGCACCTCAGTCATCAACCTCTGGAACATGCTAGGCCCATTGGAGAGCTTGAACCACATGGCATTCCATTCAAATAAGCCATCTTTAATATTGAATACCGTTTTCCATTCATCTTTAGGTCAGATACGGACTTGATGGTATCCACTTCGCAAATGTGTCTTGGAGAAGATAGTTGCACTAGGCATATGGTTGAACAGGTCTTGGAACCTTGGAATTTGAAAACGGTATTTTACCGTTATTTTGTTGATGGCGTGGGAATCGCAACACATGTGCCAAGTTCCGTCCTTCTTGGGTGAGATTAGTGTTGGGAACACACATGGAGTAAGGCTCTCCCAAATGAGGCCTTTTCACAAGAGTTCTTTGACATGTCGGTGTAATTTTGCATAGTTTACCGGGTCCATATGGTAGTGTGGAAGGTTTGGGAGTGATGATCAATGGTGTGTTGAGTGACACGCATAGGAGGAAGCTTGTCGGGAAACTCCTCCAGGAAAACTTCTCTAAATTCTTTTAGGAGTTTAGTGAGCTTGGGTGCATTGGATGCTGGGAGTGGTTCCCTGGAAGGGACTTCCAATAAGTATGTCCTCTGATTTTGGCGTACAAATGAAAGATAGATGTTAGCTGATGTCAACAGCAGAAGTTGTTGTCAGTGTTGATAGGGCGGTAGTATGACTGATAACACCCTAATTTCGGTCTTTATTTCATGTTATTAGCATGATTTATGCATTTAAAAGGCTTAAAATTGGGTTGTTATCATATATTTACACGAAAATAATGTTTTCAAGTAATTTCTGATTTTTCCCTAATTTTCTGTTAATTATATGAATTTGTAAGGATTTATTAAAGCTCGAAATAATTATTTTTGGATGAAAATGGCACATTAAAAATTTTATTTCGACATTTATCAACATGGGAATGAATCAGGGAATTTTCTAGAATTTTTTACGAATTTTTAGGAATTTTCTGGGATTTATTTCAAGAATAAGTGCATTTATTCTATTAAAAAAGGGCATATTTATAAGAGAAAAAAAATGTATTTATGCAATTTCTAGACTTTCCGGGGCTTTTTGCAACGTTTCGTTGCAAAAAGACCCTGAAAACAGCTCTCGGTCGCCATGGCAGGCGTAAAGATCCAATTTAAAATGATTCAGGGTTTATTTGCAATTGCATTATTAATTTTAGAGAAAATCGGAGGAGAGAGAGTGCCGAGAGGACATATATACAAATACCTCTGGGCGGCGTCAGATATCAATAATCTGTTTTATGAAGGGCTTCGTTGAAAAAGTGCGCCGGTGCCTTCCGCCGCTTCGACGTGGCGAAATCATAGCCGTTGGATTAAAATCCAACGGATATGAGATGTGCGCTACACGCAAGAGGTAAGTACACCATCCGTGCAGCGCATACAACGTGCGTGCACGGGTGGTGACGTGGCGACAGTTTAATGGATAAGGTATAAAGAAATGCACCGGTACGTGCGTAGCGATGCATATGCAAATCCCGCTTTTCGATTTTTCTTTTGTTTTTCTTTTTTTTCGCAGGTGGGGTACGTGGCACGATGAGAGAGAGCCCGCCAAAGATATTTGAAATGCGGTAACCAATAGGCTGCCGACACGTCATTGCGTGAATTAAGAAATAAATCGATTTTAATCCAATGGTTAAAATTGGTTAAAATTGATTTATTAATAACTTTTGATCCTGAAGTTCGATTGAGATGATTTTTTTATGGATTTGCTCGTCTTGACCCCCTCTTTCTATCTGTATAGTGGGATCATTCAGATCTAGACTACATTGATAGATAAATATTATTTACTAAACGGGGGTAATATGGTGATTTTCACCATGTAACCTAGGTATAATAGCTGAATTTCGAGAGGAGGGGCTCATTCTGGAGCGTGCTTCATTACAGCTGCAAGACAGAGAGGAGTCCCATCCTGGATCAACAGTTTTGGTATTTTTTTTATTTCATTGTATTCAAACTTTTGTGCATTTTGAATGAAATAGGTTAAGTTGTTTGTTTCTTGATCTCCATTTTAGTCTGAACTTCTAAATCGCTTGGCTTGAGCGGCATGTACAAGCCCTGATTAGGATTGAGAGGAGAAATTGAGGAATTTTACCTGGGCATTCAATTGCATTACAAAAGAAAATTCTAAAAAAATTAGTTTTAATTCTTAGAATTCTCAATTTCCCCATTTTAGTTCTGAATTATCAATCTGCAAAAATCAACCCAACTCATTTTAAGAACCCTCTTTCAACCTCTCTAAATGACTTCTTGGATCCTTTAATTAGGATCAAAGAAGGAAATTTAGAGCCCTTAATTATTCTAGTCTTCTCATCTCTTCTATCCCCCTCTCTAAATTATCACCTAATTAGGGTGACTTGATCCTCATTGAAGATCAAATTCACTCTAATTAGGATCTAAAACACCAAAAAGAAAATCAAATTGAAATTCCTACTTGCCTCCCTTGGACGACACTCATACTTATCACTATACATATTAAGTAGAGTTTTATAAATTTTATTGCATAAGCCAAAAATTCACAACGACAAGGGCTAAAAAAATTGCGTAATTTTCACCCCTATTTGCGGCTTATCAATGACCGCTGGAGTTGGACTAGTTGACACCAGGTTGGGAGTCTAGGGCACCGAGCTTGGACGCACTGGTGTCGATTGCCCTATTCATAGGGCTGTTAGTGTTACTACAGGTCACAGAATGACTGGGGTAGTCGGGGTACAGCAAGGGGCAAGAGAGTTCACTATATGCTGACTCAGAGTAAGGTCGGGAAGAGTGATACATATATATTCGAGTGGTTCCTCATATTCATCACCGTCAGGGCATTCACATGGATACTCATCGACTTCCACATCATCTTCAGATTGGCAGTCGATTGGGTTGCCACTAATATCTATATGTAGTAGAGATAGACATTCAGTCCTATGATGTTCGAAGCCTTTGCATTTAAAACATTGCATGAGTTCATGGGTTGCAACCAGGGCATGCGAAGTAGAGATGACCAATGAAGCGGATTGTGTTGTTGTCACTGTGGTCCTTGGAGGAGCAGTGCTCCTAGGGGTAGTGGAGACCCCTCTAGTCCACCTTGTGTTGGTGGAGGCTCTAGCAGTTGTAGTTGCGATCGCGGTAGTGGAAGCGGACCATTGACCGGATGGTGTTGTGTGAGGTGTGTCTTCCATGTAGCATTCATTACTCTCGACTAGACTATAAGTGTGGTCGACTGTGGTTTGATTCTGTTCCAGTACTCGGGCGCCCAAATCAGATCGTAATCCTTGTACAAAGAATGCAATCTGTATTTGCAGACTTTCCACAAATTGATAGGCATATGGAATTCATTGGATTCCTCTATGTAGTCGTTGACCTTGTGTTTACCTTGCTTAAGGTCCATCCACTTTAAAAGGAGTCTAGTCATGTAAAGCTTGGGGATATAGTTATCCCTTAGTTTGTATGACATCTCTTCCCAAGACATGGGTGGGTCTCCTCGGCGTCTAGTCGATTCCTTTTCATACGAGTTTTGGCGTATGAGACGCAAAGGTCATCATCCATGTTATACCATTGAAATAACTTTCAGAGTCTGACTCCTAGTGTGAGTAATCCTAAGGGTTCTGAGATCCTTCAAAAACTAGAACCTTGATCCTTACGCCTTTTTGGATCATGGCACAATGTGCCTCTCGTTGATGTTCCCTATCATTATCTTCGTAGTGACGTTGGTCAAGGGGTTGTTGCCTAACCTCCTACGGCCCCTATGTTTGAGGGCAGATGTAATGGGTGGAGCCGATTGTTGATACTAATCCAAATTTTTGTGTCGTCCATGGCGCATGTCGATGGAGGACCATATAGCTTTGAAGACCCGAACTCAATCACTTTGCTGAGTTAGGGCTGACGTGCGAGATCCAGCCTTCAAAGTACTTGGCCTAGTCAATGAGACCCAGAGGTTTGACATATCTTTTGCTTGTTTTCCTGGCTTATTAGGCCTTATATGTCGGTCGCGTATGTGTTTGTGTTTGTTTGTTGGCACATGTTTGGGCTGTTGTACGAATCTGCATGTTTGTGCGTGTGTGAGCCCGTGTGTCTACCTGTTCATGGGTCTCTTTCCTATAAGGGGGCCCCTATAACCCTTTCATTAGGCCTTTCTCCCCTTTATTTCTAAGGGGGAAGGCCCATGTTTAACCCCTATAAAGGGGCATTGGTAGAATGAGAGAGAAGAAGATATTGGAGAAAATGTGAATTTTGGGTTAATTCCCTTTTAGACTGAAGTTATTATTTAGTTATTTGGGTTCCCCAAAATTATGAAAATGTCATTGCAACCTCAAAAACCCTAATTTTCCTCATTGGAAACCATTGCCGCCGCCTTCGGCGGAACTTCGATCACTTTTGCCTAATAGTGCCTCGCTCGCACCACGCTCACAGCGGCTTGAGGCCTCCAATGGCTGCTCTCATGGCCGCCACATGGCATTCCAACAGCCGCTCCCTCGTCCACCCCCCTGCCCCCTCGGCTGCCCCTGTAGTCATCCCGCAGCCACCCCCTCGACTGCCCTCGTGTTACCCGATGCCCGCTCCTTGATTGTCTCATGCAGCTGCCCCTCGGTCGTCCCTATAGTCGCCCCTCAACCATCCTGCGGCTGCCCACAAGGTGGCCCCTTAGCTGCTCCCGCGGGCGCTCCACAATGGCCCCGTCTATGCCCCTCATCCGCCCCTCGGCTACCCTTGCAGCCTCCCATGGCGGCCCCAGCGACTGCCTAACCTGCCTACGCAGTTGCCCGCTCATGCGTCGCCACGCACCGCTGCCCTACGCCACCCCACCCTGTCGCCCCTACAATGTCACACCCTACGACCATCATACCCTACAACCGTCGTGTTGTCAAGCCCTACCGCTGTGCACCACTGCACTGCCGCGTTGCTGCACCACACCGCCACAACGCCACCGTGCCTTGCTACCACCCTATCGTAAGTGCGTTGTGCTGTCGGGGTGCTACCATGCCTTGGCGTCACATTTTGCTGACCTTGCCGTCGCGCCCTGCCACTGCCCCCCCTTTGTGTTGGACGATGTGTTTGCCGGCCATACATGCTACCGCGCTAGTTTCCACGCTCATCGTCACTCGTCAGTGCTCGCCACCACCGCATTTCAATGACTGTGCTGTCGTTTGTGAATGCCCACACCGTTGCTCATCTATGCCCATTGTCGATTGTCATGGCCTGGCCACACGCCTGATCCCCTGCCAGCCCTGTTATCACTGATATGAATGTGAGGCGCATAAAAAATTTGGTACGCTCACACTTCTTCTCATTTAAGGGTTTAGTTATTTCTTTAACTACCTCCCTTGCGTGTCTCCACCGTCGGGGTTGGTTAGTGATATATAGGGATAAATAAGTGGGAATAAGTTTCTATTCGCACGACCTTGGTTGGCACGTCAAACAGTGCACGCACAAGCAGCAATAGACGTACTCGTATTGTCGGTCCTCAACCTGTCATCGGGAGCCTAGTGGCATTCCCCGATCACGCTTACCGTAGCCTAGTGGTGATTGGTGTTTGTCGATGCTGGACTTATACTTCTCAATGATTTCATCGTCGCATTATCACTTGCACTACGTCCACATTATTCATCTCCGCTGCATGACATGACTGCCCCCACCCTCCCAATGGTGTAACACAAGCTTTCTGATCCCGACGTCATTCGTGTTACATCACATGCTAGTAACCGGGGTTACATGGGGTGCTAGTGGGGCTTATTGCCCATACTGACCTGGTGGCGCGTGTGACGCATGTGGTGCCGGCGTGGCCGGGGGAGGAGTGGGCTGTGCCGAGGCAGCATAAGGCACTATCGATGGTCCCGACTGATATGTGTATTGCTAAGGCGGCATATGTGGTGTCGGTTGTAAGTCTTGAGCAGGATATTGCTCGTGTGGTGCACAGGTAGGCGGGCCACAAGTGGCAAATGAGTTTTCAGGGGTGTCGGAGGTGCCCCATAATGGTATAGCACCGGAGGTGCCTGTTGGCCATAGTGTGGAGCATGAATTGGTGCCGGACCATATTGAGACGATGCATTGTGTCGGCTGTGGGGAAATGATGTCCTCCCATGCCTGATGGGTAATTCTATGCATGAGGAGCAGTATGCGGGACTTGCATCGAATACTGAGCAGGAGCTGTTTTGTATGAGTGTCCCTGAGGTTTGTACTTGGGCCCAGTCGGGTGATAGTTTACTAGAGTGAAGTCCTCCACTTGGGGTGGCTACCTCGCTTCCGGGTATTGGAAGTTCCTATCCTATGGATAGGGTTGATCATCGTGATATCGCTACGGGTGATATCACCTAGGTGGTGGTGATCTACGCCGATGCTGCTCCTAGTGTTGGTTCTATTGCTGAGGATGCTAACGCACTGGTTGTTTATGATGGTGTTGCTGTTGTGGTGGCAGTGTGTCATGTGCTAGGGGCGTTGTAAGGCCGTCCTTCATCGGGGCCTTGCCAGGTCAATGGGGAACGTCACCCACTAAGTTTGACGTGTGTTGGTTGTTTGTCGCGTTGGATTAGGAGAGGGTGTCGAAACTATTGATACTCAGCCGTCAGACTGAGGTGGGGGTACTTGCGTAGAGGGGCCACTAGTTGAGGGGGTAGCTCGACCTCCCACCGAATCAAGATGAGTACCCTGATAGTGACCAATATGTGGTTCCTCTTATGAAGGATCAGACATTTCAGGATCACACTCATGATCCATATCAAGGTGTTCGTCAGCAATAGGGGAACGTATTTGGGCACGTGTTCGAACCATTCTATGCTCAATTATTGAGAAAATTTTAATGATGATTCCTATATAATGAAATGATGAGATATGGAAATGATATGACATGCGTATGATTTTTGGAATATGCAATGAGTGCAAAAGATATCATGGCGGAAATGCAATATATGTTGCCCATAGTGCCAAGCACAGAGGTTAGCACAATCAGCTGTGATACCAATATGACGTTACACAACGACAGGGATCAGACAGATCGTGCTACATCTTAGGGGAAATTGATGAAAATGAATGTGACTGGAAGGAATGGATGCGGAAGCATAGAAAATTCAGTGAGAAATATATGTCAGCCACTGACTGATTCAACGATCAATTGAATGAGGGGAGAGGTCTGGGCATCAATCAAACTCCCAATGACCTAGTTGTTCAATCCGACTACCTACTACAAGGGGGACAACAGAGAGTTTGAGGGTGTCCATGACTCCTTTATGATAGTAATCTTAGTTGAAATCTCGAAGAAATTCCTGTAACTTCACAAATTGTGGCTAATCCTAATATTGCATAATTTTCTAGGCAGAGGAGAAATCCGATATTGGCACTGAAAAAACTAGTAATACTGAAAAATAGGAGAGGAGACGGTAGAACCTGGTGGGTCAAGAAACACATAAGCCCGTGGCGATGGGTTGATGTGATGACAATAAGCATGTGTTTTCGCTAGCATTGGTCAACAGTGGCGTAAAATGTGCGAAACATGGTTGATCACCTGCGTCTGGGTGTCAGGACATAGAACACGAAGGAACTACATGGCGCATGGATAGGTGCGCGACATTGGGGCTGATCGGGGATGAACGGGCAAGCAATCTCCAAGGCAAGAGAGCTGATGTGTGATGTGGTGAGTAGGCGCTAGGTGGAGAGCGTGCATGAGTGCGCTATTGCGAGTGTGCAGAACGCGATGGGCACACAGCGTGACGGCTGTGCGGACGAGTTGTCATCGGGCAAACACACAGAGGTGCAGAGCGGGCACCGGGCACTTTGACGTTGCGACACTCATGCAACGGTGATGGAATGAGGCATGCAATTATGTGCAGCACACTAAATGCACATGCTCATGCCTAGAAAATCACGCAATTCGGTATGCACAATCTCATGCACGCAGACACTGCCAGGCTGGCACAGGGTGGGGTCTCAAGATGTGCGCGGCACACGGTGCGGTGGCACAAGCTGTATTGCTGTACTAGCGCACGAGCCACACCAGCGCACGAGCGTGGGGTCGTGTAGGCGCATAGGCGAGCAAGAAAGTCAGAGACATGCAGCTGGGATTTGATCAATGGGATAACGCTCGAAGTCCTCCAACGACTGGAAACAGAGCAATCAAGACTGAATCTAGAAGTGGGTTTTCGATGGCTGATTTGTGTGATATACGGTACCAACAATTGGCAAAAGTGATCGGGGACAGCGTACACGATAGGCAGACTAGAGGGTAGGAATCGTTTGCGAGTTTGCTCCAAGAAGCTCCAAAGACTGCTCCAGCTATCACGAAGCACAACGGAGGCTATCGTCATTCTTTCGATGGATGCTCAGCTCGACAATGGTGAAACTAATAGTTGCTGGTATTGCGGCTTTGATCATGGCTGATGCTAGAAGACGGTAAACGGTAACTCCCAAAGGGAGGAGGGGGGGAACCCATCTGAAGAAATCTTCAAATCTTGAGCTTTCAAATGAACTCCAAGTGGCTCCTCAGGCATGCCTCCCTTTATATAGTCCAAGGAGGATGCCCAAGTGGGCCGAGATAGGGGAAACCATTCCGTGATAAGGGCTTTCCCCTAACCATCTAGCAATACATACGAAAAATAAAATGATACCATATGAGGCCCAAAACATGTCAGCCTATCCAACAATTCAGAGAAATAGATATATGAAAATAAAAACAACCATTATGACACGTTGCTAGGCCGTATACTTGAAGCTCAGGTCTCGGCGTCGGCTCGAGCTTTGCGATGTGGTTGTTCACAAACCATTGTCCTGCTAGTGAGATGGTCCCCCATCATCTCACCCCACCAAAAAGTATTGTTCTTTTTCTTCTTAGGGCAAGGTTATGTTAGGCATAATGCATCTTGTGGCTACATTTCTATCGTATGCTATTGTGTATGACAGGTGAAATTACTGTAAAACCATCATCATATACTTCTTATGCATGGAATAAGTCATCCTTGTAGCATTCAACTTTTACCTTTTTACCCCAAAGTATGGACATTTTATGTTAAACACCTCTGACAAAAGATACACTTACTGGTCTGTAGTTCATGTTGATATTTAAGTTGGGGAAAGATGATTACTAGTTCTTATGTTACGGTTCAAGTCTCTTTGACACCATTACCCCAAGTGCCACTCCACGTATTTCTTCCAAAAATCTGTCAACAATGTAGTTAATCATTAAAGTGCCATAGTCAAATTATGGTTGGAATTTTTGAAATGGAGGAAAGAGAGTATATGTAAACACTCCTTTGCACTTTCCTTTTTAGACTTTTCATACATAATTTCCGAATACATCCATATACTCATTTCCTTGATTAGGTGGCCATGGAACTCTCTCCTTCCAAAGTGTATCTGTACTTTGGTGAGCTAAGATATTGCAGGTGATCCCTCAACTTCAACAATACCTTGCCCAGATGCATTAGATGATCATCAAGCTCCTTGGATGCAACATAATCCATCGATATCATAAAAAATGATTGATATAGTCAGAAGATAAATTATTCATTTTAGTGAAAAATGTTTGATTCATTAGAGTGAAGGGTATGACATGAAGTTGAATGAGTCATACAAAGCCAAACCTGTTTTTCAGATTGTTCTTCTAAAAATTAATAGAAAAACAAATGGTGTCTTAGATGGATGAATTTGTCGTGCCTCAAGCAGTTGTTGGTTGCCTCTTTAACGGTACTTAAGTTAGTGGCATCTTCAAGGGGACACAGACTAGCCAGAATTCTATGGACATTAGCTCACTCTTGTGTTCCACCTCTTTGGAGGCAGCTCTGCAAAGAGTAATTTTCAACATCACATTAGACAACTCTTTTATCATGTATAAGACTGCTCACACAAATTATCCACTGTAATGCAATAACTATCTGATAACATGCAAATAAGAGCTTATATAATGCTATTATTATCACATTTGTGGGCTTTTAATGTTTAAAAACATCAAATTCTAGTTCATGTTATCATAATTTTATGTTAAAACAACACTTTTCTTAATTTTCAAGAGAAAAAATACCTTTGATAAATAATTAGGTTAATTAACACATTTTAAACTTTTTAGAATTGAAACATACAAGGAATTAAATGTTTTTAATTGAACTAGTTATATATAAATAAAAGAAATTCATGCTAAAACTTATGTTTGAAATTAATACAGCATTTTTTACGCATTAATAAATGGTTTTTACAATTTATTTCAGTTGATTTAAAAAAATAATAATTTTTTTCATGAAACTGGCCTTTATTGGGCCAGTTTGAGCACTAACGTAGTGTTAAGTTGCGCAGAGCATACATGTAGCATGCAGGCCAATCAGAGCTGTGATAGGCATCTTCGGTGCGCGACATGCACGTACACAGCATCGTGCGTGTCACCCACCACACATAAGTGTCGATGATAGCGAGGATGCCAACACATCACCATCGAATGCGTCGCCACAATCAACCGAAGTCAACACTCCCGCTACAGACACAACGACGAAGTCAACTGAAGTCAACATCTCCCCCACGGACATGCCACAACCGTTGTCACGCACGTCTGCACCTGCGCACGTCCCTACGCGTGTCATGACACATAGCCAGAGGCAGATCAACAACTGTCCTTTGGCGTGACATGAAGCACGTCTTTAATTTCTCGTCATTTTCTCTTTCCTCCAAGGCATATATATAGGCCATTGTTTTCAAGAAACATTAGGCAGTCATAATTTCAAGAATTGAGTTGATGGAGGACCATCGTGCCGACGACGACCTGATGACGACGACGACATCAGCCGGACGACCGACGACGACTCGCCAGCAGCCACGTCGGACAGCTCGTGCCGACGTCCGCAACCCGGGGTTTAAGTACTCCGGGTAGGTTTGAACAATTTATGTTTTTTCTATGTGTATTTTCTTTGCATTTCGAATTATGGATTGGGCCAGTATCGTAGGGCCCATCCTCGTCTTTATTTTCATTTTAAGATTGTATTTTGATTTTGTAAGGAGAGGTCGAACCACGTCTCATGACGGTTCAACCTCTCCCCACGTCTCCTTGTCACCCCTCCTCCCTATATAAGGGGAGGGCATGCCCAAGGGACTACTTGGAAGTTTTTGAATTGAAATTGTTTCAAGAATCTTCCCCCTATCGTAGTCGTAGCGTAGGGGGTTTGGCTAGCCCCACCTCTTCGTCGAGACCACTCCGAGGAGTAGAGCCCACGTCCTGTCCGTCGAGATCACTCCGGGTGTGACGTATTCAACCGTACCGTCGAGATCACTCCGGTACGTTGAAGATTTTCAAGAAGCTGTTGAAATCAAGAATCGAGAGCACCCATCGAGATCACTCTGGCGTCCTCGAAGGTTCGCGACGACTCTGGCGCGCCGCGCTGCATTCGGGAAATCATCTCCAACGAGGAGAACCACCGCGACCCACCAAGAACTCACCACGCCAGGTTCTTGGCTCTACCCATCCACCCCCCCCTTTCTCCTTCATCCAGCCCCTCTCGCCCACATTTCCTTGGACGCCACCCCTTCACCCTCGCTTCTTGATCATCTAACCCCATTTCTTGATCTTTCCCGCCGATTCTTGAACGCCACCCATTCTCATCCCCCATTTTCTTGAAATTCTTGATCGCCCAACCGCTTCCCCTACCCTTTCTTGATCGCCCTTTCCCCTTCCCCTGCCCTTCTTGATCGCCCAACCACCTCTTCTTGCCTTTCTTGATTGCCCTCCCCCTACCCTGCCTTTCTTGATCGCCCACCCTCCTTTCCCCTTCGTTTCTTGATTCCCAACCGCCTCCTCTTGCCTCTCTTGATCGCCCACCCTCTTTTCCCCATCGTTTCTTGATTCCCAACCGCCTCCTCTTGCCTTTCTTGATCGCCCACCCTCCTTTCCCCATCGTTTCTTGAATCTTCCTCTTCACCCTCATCGTTCTTGACCATTCCCCACCATCTTCCATCGTTCTTGACCATAACCACCCCATTCTTGCATCACCCTTTGGCTTCCCCCCCCCCTTTTCTTGATTCGACCGCCACTTCTCCCATTGCCGCCCCGCCCCGAACCCCGATTCCCGACCACCCCGCATCATCGCCCGCGTCGGGGACCCGCTCTGTACGCGACCCCACGCCGCCGTGGACCCATTCCGCCCGCGACTCCGCGCCGCGCAGCTTCGCCAGCGCGACTCGCGCCCAGCCGTGATCCGACCGTCGCCGCGAAGTTTGCGCCCGCCGCAGTCCGCCAATCGCCACGGTTCTGCCGCACTCGTGGCTCCACGCCGCGCCGAGGCTTCACCGCGTCATCAACCCCCTGCGCCGCCGTTCTGCCCTGTACCGTGGCTGCGCCACCGCCACTGCCAGTTGCGACCGGTGCCGCCCGTCACTGCGCCAAGCCACGTTGATCCTCCCGGCATTCCGGCCTACGACAAGACGAATCTGTCCCCGGAACGCTATCTCTACGCCCGTCTTCGATACGCCGTGGACTACATATTTTAAGGTCAGCTCGTCTCCTCTCCCTCAACCAGTATTATTACCTGTTCCAGTGCCGTCCTCCGCTATCGCATCCTCTGCCGCCACTCCTCAGTCGACGACGGATTAGGAACAAGCCACTGTTGTGGGAGCAGGACTTTCTTGAGGTAAACGGTCTGTCACTTGATCTTTAAATTCCGAACTTATCAGGGCCGTTAGACGCCCCTCTCGTCTAGACGTCTAGTGGTCTTGAGGGTCATTGGGAGTCTGACTTTCAGATCAATCTATTTGGTGATCGTCACCGTCCATCGCGTTATCTCCTTGTGTCTTAACTGCTCGATCATAAAATCTCATTTTGTTTGCATCATATCATCATTATTCCTGTGACGCGAAACGCGCCGCTCGATCCTGGCCGTCGGCGTTTCGCATCATGAGTTTTCAGTTAAACTCTTCTTGGAGGACTGCCCAGCCTCCCTCTACCTTCAAACCCTAGCCGTTGCCGCCACCACCACTGCCGCCACCGTTTCCGCCGCGTCGCCGGCCACCACCTCTCGCCATCCATCTTCTTCTCTTCCACCTCTCTCCCACCCTCTCTCTTTCTCTCTCTCATCTGCCTCAGGCACCCTTCCAAGGCCGCCCAAGGTGCCACAGCCAGGCCGCCCAGGCTCCGCCCAAGGCCGCCCAGGCCGCCCCAGCCAGGGGCCGCCCAAAACTGCCCAGGCCGCCCCAGTCAGGCCGCCCAGGCCCCGCCCAAGGCTGCCCAGGCCGCCCCGGCCAGGGCCGCCCAAGGCCGCGCTTAGGCCGCCCCAGCCAGGCCACCCAAGCCATGCCCTAGGCCGCCCTAGCCAGGGCCGCCCAAGGCCACCCAGGCTGCCCCTGCCAGAGCCGCCCGCGAGCAGCCCAGGCCACCCCTACCTGGCAACCCAAGGCCATGCCCAAAGCACCCCAGGCTGCTGGTCATCGTTGAGGCCGTCCGATCGAGCCGCGCACGCTATGCGGGTAGTCGCCTACGACTGACTCTGCAACAACGATATCTACTCACTACCAGGGCCGTTCAACGCCCAGAACGCCCAGAATCTTCCTCGTCCAGTGGGCCACTCAACGCCCGGATTTGCCCAGCCTCGTCGCGGTCTTAATTCCCAGCAACCTCTTCACGCACTACGGTGCTGAGGTACACCTGAACTCTTTGGTGTCGAAAGTGTTCTCCGTCCAGTATTTTCTCGAGAAGTTTCCACCGCCGTTAGAATTAGATTTGGTTTGGATTTCCCACTTCCTCTCTCTCTTTCGAGTGTTTCTTCGTGACGTGAATTCGGATATTGATTTCGATGCTTAGGCATCGTCGCGGTGGGTGAAGACAGTACTCCCGCCCTCGACAAGGATCGGAGCTGCACCACCAGTTTTTCATTGGTTTTAAAGTTTGAATCCGACTGCGTGTATTTCTGTGGCTGTTTTATCCTCCTACAAACCGGTCTATTTTCCCGTTACCCATCATCATCCATCCATCCCCTCAGTCACCTTTTCCTTAGTCGTCCTATGTCAGTCGACCAATGAGATGAGACTTAATGCGCTGCATGCGACGCAGCAAGTTAAGTCGTGGGAAGCTTGTGTTGACCAATGGGATTGCAGATTCTCACAGTCCGCGCAAGCCTCGTGCGTGCAAATTGCAAGTACGCAGCACCATGCGTATGAAAGCTGATGTGTACGTGGCACCACGTGGCCCAACTGCAATGCTTCATTCAGCCTGTGTACAAAGCAAATAAAATTATAAAAATAAAAAAATTGGAAGAAATTGTTCTTCTGATTCCGCGGCGATAAATGGAGGGAAAGAAGAAATTGAAAAGGGTTCTTGATTTTTCAGCTTGAGGACAATTAGCCTGCTTCCTTGACGCTCAAGAATAGTTTGGACTACATTTGGAGCTTGATTTGGACAGTAATTTTGATGATTCGGCGCCGCATTCTTACCCAAAATTCAAGCATCAATTCGAAGAAAAGCTCATTGTTCGTGTGTGGAATCTTTTCAAATTGACTCATAGATCATTCCTGTTATTTCTAGGCTGAATCTGAATCCATTTTACGCTTGATTTCATGCTCAGTTTTAGAAATTTCATAATTTTATTTACGTTCAAAGTTTTGTCTTAAATTTTGATTTCAATTCTTTTGATTCTCGAATTTCCTTTTTTTTTGAATCGATTAATACTCATTTTTTTAGGTTAAACCATTTTGAATCGAATTGAATCTTTACTTACTCACATTAGTTCCCAATTTCCATAATTAGCAGATTGTAATCACGATTTGCTTCTTTAAGGTTTTTCTCCAATTTTGAGATTAAATTTGGATAAAAATGCAAAAACAACATAAAAAACTTATTATGGTTTAAAGTCCATGAGGAACCAGTGAGCATGTTTTACCCAAAAATTGAATAAGTCAATTAGAATTTGATAAATTTTATAAACCATTCCCTAATCATTAAATAACCCAAAAACATAATTCAAACCAAATTAAGTTTTTGGGTAAAATAAATGATGAATGTCAATGGTCGACTTGCTAGACTCTAATGATTAAAACAATTTAGTGAAGAGTAATGCTAACATTCCAAAAATCTAAGATCAAATGGACACATAGTCAATCTAAGTAGGGGATTATTTAGCAATTCTTATCAAGAAATGCTAACTAATCATAAATTTGATTCTCATTGATAAAAAATAATAAGTTAAGTCTCTGTTAATTGACATAATTTGAATTTAAAAAATTAGAAGGTTAAATACAACTTACAAGCATTGCTCTCACTTGTGTAAAATGATGTCATATGAGTCCAATTTAGAGTTCTAAACCCTAGGTCGATAAAAAGTGAATTTTACCATCGCTTCCCTAGGGTTCGATCCCTTGAGCTCTAAGGGATAAATAAACTTATTGGTTAAGTTTGACAACCCTTAAATAATGACATAAAACACATATTTTTTGAGCTTATCACTAACCTTAAAGTGATTGTACTCATACGAGCCATGACCTTCTCCTTCTATCCCAACTTCTCCTTCTTTCACATTATATTTTAAATTTTAAATTTTCCAATACTATGTATTTGGGCTTTCAGCGTACTTACTCTTCAACTGATTGGGATAACAAATGAATTCACACGATGCCAGAAATTCAATTTTCAAGTGAAAAAGTATTGAAAATGAAAATGAAAGTGAAAATTTGTTTTAAATTATATTTTATGAATTTTCAAATTATTTAAACTTCTCTATGCTTTATATTCAAGTCAAAACAGAATAAAAGTATCAATACATATACATATTTTTCCCAATTTATTAATTTTAACCTCAAAAGATCTAGTTCTACAAATAAATGTTATCTTTTATACGTGTTTAAGTATTGAAAATGAAAAAGTATTTTATTAGTGAAATTTTTTTTCAAATCATTTTTTATGAATTTTCAAACTATTTAAATTTTTGTACGCTTTATATTCAAGGCAAAACAGAAGAAAAGTATCAATACAAACTTATAAATATTTTTCCCAATTTATTTAATGTTTAACTTAAGAAAAACTAGTTCTTGAAATAAAAATATAAAGTATGTTATCTTTTATACATGTTTATTGATTTTAAGAAATAATTTAAAAGTTAAAATGAGTAAAAGTTTGTATGATTATTGTAGTTATTTTTATTATTTTTGTTAAAATGCTTAAAATTTTAAAATATATGATAGCTGTGGTGTTTGGAAGGGAAAGGTCGAGGAATATGGCATGCAAACTTGACAGCATGGGTCAGGGGGTTTTCTGTTTTTTCATTGCCTTGGTAGACGTACTGTGCGCATGGCTTTATATGGTGTTGTGCATGGGGGGGCGTGGTCAGTAGTAGAGCAGTTGAAAAGATTGCTTTTGGAGGGCTCAAATGATCACATATTTTATGGACTTTAAAGAGATTGACCAAATATAGAATTTTATGTTTTACATATAGAGAATACAAATAATAGACTTAGAAAATAGTACCAAATTGGGGGTTAGACAAAGAAGTGATACAAAATGAATCAAAAGTACATGAAAGTGAGCGTGGATGATGGTAAACAGGTACGCCAACAACCGTAAATTACTGATGATTGTGCAGTAAGCCCACGATGCCTCTTCTTAAACTTGGATAATTTATAATTTTCCACGTTTAGGCACTTTTTCTACATGAGACGGGTAACAAAAGGACGAGTACTTCATAACACATACAAACACGGTTAAACAAGTAGGATCTCGAGGATCCTTGTCAACAGGTTGCACAAATGTGTATTGTCACAATTTCTTTAAAGCCAGCATGCTGGCATGGCGTGCACTGACAAGCCACCACGTTAGGCACGACATACTTAATAATAGGTATATTTTAATATTAAACAGCTATATTGCAATTTTTGTCTTTTTTTCATACATGCTATATGGTGTGACGAGAGTTGCGAATCAGGGATGATGCAGGCCAATCCAAGACAATGATTGCATTTAATGTGACAAAGAGACAAAACCCTAGCAAGATGACATGATGGAATAGATGAGCATAAGGAGAGAGAAATATTTTGATTAAATCAACAATAAGGAATCGTCCAACTTCCAGTTTTGATAACCCAAACTCAGATTGGGTTGAAATTTTAAGGATACATTCATCTTTACAATTGGATCTACAAAATTGAGCTCATAATTTTTTGTAAATAAACACCTTTAAGCTCACTTCCTACTAAGAGCCAGATTCGAAAAAAGTGAATTATTTAAGATCCTTCAAGTGATTTATGGGTTCTACAAGCCTAGATCTAGATGAAGAAATCAAAACATTCTGCAGCGGAAGACTTAAATGGAATCAAACGGCATCATTAAAATCATTGAACCAAGTACATGTGCATGGATCACCTACGTGATTTCTTGGGCCCCGAAGAGAGACAAGTCGAGCTGCTCAAGTGTGCAGCCTCTAGAAATATCCACGTAGTCCTTGACACATTGGATCTCCTCCTTCTCATTGACGAGCCCCGTTCATGCACATCCCTCACCCAATCGCATCGGAGTGGAGAAGAGGTGTGGGGAGAAGGGAGAAGAAGGGGAAAGGCCCCTAAACAATTCTGGCTTGGGTGAATTTTTTTCGAGGCCATCCCCTATTTATACTAAGTGGTATTTTTTATGAAAACCCCAAAAACTTAATTATATCTTGCGACGTCCAAAAGAGCATTTGCGTGTGACCCTTTAGGTCCATGTATCAGTCTAGTTAACGACTCTGTTAGCCCAATAACCTTTATTGGCCTTCAAAATTAATTAACTATATCAAAATATAGATTAATTAATGTTGGATCGATTTAACCCTATTGATAGGTCGAGACTCCGACACGTGGGGCTCAAAGCTACACCTCTTGATCTAGAAGATACAAAGGAGTGTACATCAACTCACTCATGGAACCTGTTCATCATCAGTTACCGTGTATGTATAATCCCTCATCGACTTCATGCTCCTTGGACGACTCAGGGTATGGTTAACTGTCAAACCCTAATCGGTCATCCGAGTTAGCACTGATGCATTCAGAACTCATCAGAGAACTCTTCTCTAGATATTTCATTACCTTGACCAAGCACTTGATGTCATCGTCTTCCTTGAGTTGTCACCTCTAATAACAAAGGTGTACAATCCTATATTGACCACTCAATCATCTTCATGAACTTCTTGATGTACTTGAACAAAGACTATTTAGAATCCCATGATTAGGGACACATACCTTATAGTCAAAGTACAACTGTCTGCCCATAAGACACCTTTGGTGTCTCAGGTCTAAGGACCGATTACACAACCACGACGTGAATCAACCAGATTGACAGTTTGGTATAATACCATTCAGGGATTCATACAAATCAATTCAATGAGTTCTTTCTACTAAAGAGCACCAACTATCTATCCTTAGTGTCTCCACACTAATGGCTACGAGAACGGCCATACTCATCATATGAGTGAAGCTAGATAGTGCTATTCTATCCGAATTCTTCGATTTCCTTCTTGTGTATCCTTCAAATAGGAATATTTTGAAGACATGCTTAAATACTAGTGGTCTCCATATTACGATCTCATCACAATTCACTAAGTCCAATCATATATTCATCAACTTCATTTTAAGCATCACGCGTGCATTATAATGCATATGTTCTTTTAATGAATATGAAACGAGATGTGGCATGTGTGATTGGCTTGTCGGCCACATATATTTCCATCTGAGTGTTCTTGGTGTTCTGAGCACTTAGAAAGGATTGATAGTGAAGTGGGAAGGCTGATATAAATCAGGAAGATGCCTTGATCCCTGCAAAAAATAGGCATCTAAGGTTAGCATCTTCCCTTAAATTGATCATTATTCAACTCATATAGTTAGATTATCTTTCACTCTTATCCATCATCAACATCCCTCATGCGCACCACACACTCCCTATTGGGAAGTTTTGTTTCTGCCAAGTATGGCGAGTTGGCCCGTCGACAGATGGATATCCGGGGCCATCAGCGATGGCAGACGTGGCAGAAACAGTTGCTTGAGATAGCCCAAGTCACACGTTGGCAGGTTGGTCAAGGTGCGATTAGCGCCTGGTTTGACACTTAGCATGATGACAAACCCTTAGCTCGCCATCCACACTTTGCGCCTCATCGAATGAGACTAACACTGGCCCAACTGCTCATGGCCAACACGGGACACCTATGGGAGCAACATGGCCTCCTTTCAGACACACTCTCCTAGGTCAAGAGTACCCCTATAGGGACCACTCCCGACCATGCAATTTGGACACTCACACTCGATGGAACCTTCTCCTATAGATCTTCTTGGGAGCATTTCCATGAGAAATCCCCCCACCAGCACTAGAGTCGCCGCACCTGGCATCCGGCGATCCTCACATGTGTCTCCTTTTTCCTCTGGAGACCCTTACATCGTGGCCTTTCGACTGATGATTGGGTGAACCGTATAGCTCACTCCCTTAGTTCGCGTTGTCACTATTGCCCCTCATCACCACATGCTGAGACTATGGAACATCTTTTCTTCCGTAGTGAGACAGCCATAGACTATTGGCGTCACATCACACAGCCTTAGCATCCATTCCTTCCCATCCCACTGATCTCGTTTTGGTGTTTTGGCAAGATGTTTCTCTCGCCCACATGCTCTAAATGGCGCCCCATCCTACACATCACCATAGCTTACTTACTATGGGAGATATGGAAAGGGCGAAATTCTTCTCGTTATGTAGGGACTCCCATGTGCGCCGCAGATATCACGCGTCAAGTCATGCTGTGGATACGGTGCACCCACCATCTCATCTCACCTCGCAACTGCATCTCAGCCCTCATGTGTGGCTTCCTTTGCTCTTGGGGCATTTTGGTGACCCTTGCCCCTGTCCGCATTCGGCTACAGGTCGTCCGTTGGCTTCCACCGCCAATCAGCATCCTGAAACTGAATGTAGATGGTGCGGCCAATGGGAACCCAGGGCCAACAGGGGGAGGTGATACCCTCCGTGATTATACATGGACTCTTTGCTTTTTCCTCTTTCTATTGCATACAAACTAATATAGAAGCCGAGGCTATGGCGATACGTGATGGTTTACTCCTCTACGAGGAACGAAACCTTCACCACATCGTCGTAGAATCAGACTCACAAGCATTTTTTGACATGCTTCATGTAGGTATATGCTCCCAATGGTGCCTACATCGCGTATGGCAGGACATCATGTGGTGCCGCCCTCACACAACTAGTATACGTCACCATCTGCGAGAAGGCAATCTGACAGCAAATGCCGTGGCCAACCATGCGGTACACACACGACACCCCTCCTATCTTTTTCTTTCTTGGGAGGCCCTCCCTCCCTCAGCTCGGGGATGCTATCGCGTGGAACGCCTTGGCTTGTCGACTCTCCGTATGCATCGTATCTTATCGAAGGAGGGCCCACGGGAGTGTCAAATTGCATGGAACACTCGAGGTGGGCGCGCCCAACCTCTCGTCTAATCGGACGACTTCTGACATCACAACGGTGGGGCAGAGTGCACACACTTCCACCATCGTAGCTGCTCTGCGGCCACCGCACACTCTGCCCCCACTTTTACTCAGAGGGAGCATGGACGGGTGAGATGTCGGCACACGCGAACTTCTCCGAGTTCCTGCTAGGTATCATTTATGTATCTTCTCCTTTTCTGCACTTTATATATAAAGTGGACGACTAGGATCAGAGTGTAATTGGGATATTTATGCTTGCTCCACGCCTATAAACAATGATAAACACTCCACTTTATATATAAAATCCCCTTGGGTGGCGTTTAGGGCACCACAGGGTTGGCCGTACCCGGCATAGTGTTTTTTGCTTTAAAGAAAAAAAATCCCTCATCATCCCTATCTCTCATCATCTTCCATCCTCCACACATGTCACATTCACTATCATGATCTTTTCATGTCTTCCCTCTACTTATGTCTTAGAAAACCTAATCACTATCTCCCCCTATTTCACTCCTCACTCTACTCCTATTTCACTATCTTCATCACCAAGTCCCACACCATCATCTTCATCCCATATAACCTTCACAACCTCTTATTGATGGCGAGGACGCCAACACTTCAGCATCGAACGCATCACCACGGTCAACCGGAGTCAACACGCCCGCTACGGACCACAGTCAACCAGAGTCAACCGAAGTCAACACGCCACAACCGTCGACAAGCACGTCTCCACCCACGCAGGTCCCTACGCGTGTCATGACACGACGCCAGAGGCAGATCCACAACTGCCCTTTGGCATGACACGACGCACGTCTTTATTTTCTTGTCTTTATTTTCTCATCATTTTCTCTTTCCTCCAAGGCCTATATATAGGCCATTGTTTTCAAGAAACAGTAGGCAGTCATTAATTCAAGAATTGAGTTTTTTAAACTCTTCTTGGAGGACTGCCCAGCCTCCCCTATCCTTCTTAACCCTAGCCGTCGTTGCCACCGCTGCTGCCGCCGCCTCGCAACGTCGGCCTCCCACCTCCATTCTCTCTCTCTCTCTCTCTCTCTCTCTCTCTCTCTCTCTCTCTCTCTCTCTCTCTCTCTCTCTCTCTCTCTCTCTCTCTCTCTCTCTCTTCGTTCGCCCAGCCTTGGCCGCCCAAGCAGCCCCGCCAGGGTTGCTCAGGCAGCCCCGCCAAGGCCGCCCAGACAATCCCACCGAGGCCGCCCTGGCAGCCCCGCCAAGGCTGCCAAGGCAGCCCCGACTAGGCCGCCCAGGCAGCCCCGACTGCCGCCCGGCTGCCCGCTAAGCCGCCGGGCAGCCCGCCAAAGCCGCCCAAGGCAACCCGCCAGGGCGCCCAAGCTGCCCTCCAGGGCCGCCCTAGGTAGCCCCGCCAAGGCCGCCCAAGGCAGCCCCACCAGGGCACCAGGGCACCAGGCAGCCCTGCCAGGGCTGCCCTAGACAGCCCCGCCAAGGCCGCCCAAGGCAGCCCTGACAAGGCAACCAGGCAGCCCCGCTAGGGCCGTCCAGGCAGGCCCGCCAAGGCCACCCAGGCAGCCCTCGCTAGAGCCGCCCAAGAGTGCCCAAGCCACCCAAATCGGGCCGCCCGAGACCGCGTTCAGGTTGCCCCTGTCCGGACGTCGTCGGCGCTTCAAGCCGCGCGCGCTGCGTGCTGCGCGAACCCGAGCGCGCGCCACGCGCGCTGGTGTTCGCCCACGCTTGACTCTGTGCCCACTGCACTCAACCAGGGCCGTTCAACGCCCGAAATGTCCAGCCTCGTCCTCATCCACTGGGCCGCTTGATAACACCCTAATTTCGGTCTTTATTTCATGTTATTAGCATGATTTATGCATTTAAAAGGCTTAAATTTGGGTTTTTATCATATATTTACACAAAAATAATGCTTCCAAGTAATTTCTGATTTTTCCCTAATTTTCTGTTAATTATATGAATTTTTAAGGATTTATTGAAGCTCGAAATAATTATTTTTGGATGAAAATGGCACATTGAAAAGTTTATTTCGACATTTATCAACATGGGAATTAATCAGGGAATTTTCTAGAATTTTTTATAAATTTTTAGGAATTTTCTGGGATTTATTTCAAGAAGAAATGCATTTATTCTATGAAAAAAGGGCATATTTATAAGAGAAAAAATGTATTTATGCAATTTCTAGACTTTTCGGGGCCTTTTTGCAACGTTTCGTTGCAAAAGACCCTGAACAACTCTCGATGCCACGGCAGGCGTAAAGATCCTATTTAAAATCATTCAGGGTTTTATTGCAATTTTTAATATATATTTTTAATGTTTTAGGAGAAATCGGAGGAGAGAGAGTGCGCCGAGTATATACGCAATTACTTTTGGCGGCATCCAAAAGCAATTCCAGGCTTTTAAGGACTTTTCTGCAAAAGGAGGATTCAAAATGCGCCAGCCAATGAGAGCGACACGTCATTGCGTGTTTAAAAACGAAACTAATAAATAAATCAATTTTAAATCCAATGGATTAAATTGGTTTAAAATGGATTTATTAATAACTTTTGATCCTGAAGTCCGATTGAGATGATTTTTATGGATTTGTTCGTCTTGATCCTCTTTCTATCTGTACGGTTAGATCATTCAGATCTAGCCTACATTGATAGATAAATATTAAGTACTAAATGGGGTAAAATGGTGATTTTACCCTATAACCTAAGTATAAAAGCTAAATTTCGAGAGGAGCTCATTCTGGATGGTGCTCTATCACAGCTGCAAGACAGGGAGGAGCTCTAGCTTGGATCAAGTTATCTGGTACTTTTTGTCCTTGATTGTATTTGAACTTTTATGCATTTTGATTGGATTAGGTTAAGTTGTTTGTTTCTTCATCTCTATTCTGATCTGAACTTCTAAATCGCTTGGCTTGAGCGGCATGTCCATGCCCTGATTAGGATTGAGAGGAGAAATTGAGGATTTACCTTGGCATTCAATTGCATTCCAAAAGAAAACTCTAAAAATTTAGTTTTAATTCTTAGGAGATTAAGATTTCCCTTTTTATTTCTGATTTAGCAAATTCTCAAAACCAACCAAAACTTAAATCAAAAATTTCTTCCAACCTCTCTAATTGAATTCTTTGATCCATCCAATTGGATCAATTAATTCAATCTAGAGCCCACATTTCTTCTTTTCATCTCATCTCTTCTACCCCCCTCTCTAAATTCTCACCTAATTAGGGTGACTTGATCCTCATTGAAGATCAAATTCACTCTAATTAGGATCTAAAACACCAAAAATAAAATCAAATTGAAATTCCTACTTGCCTCCCTTGGACGACACTCATACTTATCACTATACATATTAAGTAGAGTTTTATAAATTTTATTGCATAAGCCAAAAATTCACAACGACAAGGGCTAAAAAAATTGCGTAATTTTTACCCCTATTTTCGGCTTATCACCGCTCAATGCCCGGATTCGTCCCGTCGCATCACGATCAGAATTTCCCGCTCCTCTTCACGCACTACGGTGCAGAGGTACGCTTGAACCCTCTGATGTCGAAGTGTTCTCCGTCTAGTATTTTCTCGAGAAGTTTCCACCGCCGTCGGAATCTCAATTGGTTTTGAGTTTCTGCTTCTTCTACCTCCCTCTCGAGTGTTTCCTCGCGACACGAATCCGACGTATTGATTTCGGTGCTTAGGCATCGTCGCGGTGGGGAAAGACAGTACTCCCGCCCTCGATAAGGGTCGGAGCTGCACCACCAGATTTTTCATCGGTTTTAAAGTCCGGATTCGACCGTGTGGATTTCTATGGATTGTTTTATCCCTCCTTATAAACCCAATTCCCTTCGTCAACCTGTCCGTCGTCCTTTCCCCTTTGTCATCCCTCACACATCCATCCTACCCTTACCCATATACCCAGTCGTTCCGCCCTTCCTCGTCTACCATGTAGTCGTCCTACGTCACTTATACTTTATTAAACCCTAAATTGGGTTCTCCTTGCCATTATTTTTCATTTCATCACAGCTTTATTAATCTTTCTCTCTCATTTTCACTTGATGTGATCACAACCACTTGTGCATGACTCGTCTCACTCTTCTCAAATAGGTGAAATTCCAAACTCTGAACACTACCTCCATTGTATCGTTACCTCTTACATTATACGTATCCCTCTCGTCATCCCAAATTCACCCTATATAAAGAGTTATTTCCCTAAGATTCATTCCTTGTGGCGATGACCTTCCTCGTCACAACCAAGATAAATTATTTTATGACTAAGGGTATTAAATACCCTAAATTTAAGTTCAATTGATGTAAGGGGGATGATGGTAAGACTCAGTAACATGAAAGGCATAAGGCATTGTCACAACGTGTAAAGATGTGATGGTAAAATCAGAGGATGAGATGGATGTACGATAATCTTGATGGTGAAAGAACCAGTGTAAGGTGATGTCTTATCACAGATCCTTGCATTCCACCAGGATCATGGTGATTGTGAGTGTAGGTAACTCCCCCTCTTTTTGATTGGCCATTCTCACACATTAATGAGACCAAAGACACGTCTCATTGATTTCAAAAGCTTGCTCTCTTTCAATTAGCCTGATGAATTCAAATATATAGTTTGAAATATGTATTGTATGACTTATTTTACTATTTATATCCATAATATTCACATAACTGATCACTTGTATATATTTAAATGAAAATATAAATCATTTTTTAATTGACCTTAATGAAAGAATTTGATTGATTTAAGAACTAAACCATCTTCATACTCTTGAATCTAGTGGTTTGTTATTATGATTTTGTTAGAGTTTAAATGGATTACGGGATGTAGGTAATTAGATTATCAAAAGTATATTTTTGATAATTCAACAGATTGGTCCGACTCGTAATTCACTTCTGACCCCGTGTTCGATAGCCTCGATCAAGAACCCAGAAGGAGCTTAAGCCCAATGAAAGGGGAGCTTACTTTCAAGGAGAAATCAACCTAGGTGGTTCATGTTTATCTCTAATGGGAGTACAAATTGGCTGGCCAGATTGTGAAATCCTGGTTTCCAGGACTCTATTTATAGACCCCTTTTCTTCATTGTAAGCATCCATGGATGTATGTCCCAAAATCTATTTTGGCAGCCTTGAGTGCTGTTTCTTGAATCCACTTTGGATGAGTGTCAGGTTGAGGGAAGAAGGCAACCAGATCACTAGATTTAGAGGGAACTAAACAAGAATGCGTCCTTGACACAAATGGGAGTGATACCAGAGGTTCATTTATTCTTGGAGGCTCCCGCCTTCCATACTTTATCTTTCTGGCTTAGTTACTATTGGTCATGATATCCAATACCTCGGGCTTTCCAACATTAAAATGGTGCTCAAAACTTGTCCTATAGCTCAAGTTTTCACACTTTACTAAACCTTAAAATTTGAGATCTTCCATGAATTTTCAGCACTCCAATGCCAAGTTTGGGTTGCTCCAACATGCAAACCCTTAAAAAGTATTGAATTTTTTTGGTGATTTTTAAGCATTAAAATATTCCAAAAGTTCCCCAAAAAGTCTACCAATTTCGACTCAGCATAATTTAGGTTTTTGCTTCCCTCCACAAACTCAGAAAAAACTATTTTTTCTGAGAATAGGCTTTTGTTTGGATCTATAAAAACTCAAAAAATATAGTTATAATCACTTGAAAATTTCTCAAATTGATTTCTGGATCTTTATGGTTTGACCCTTTGATGGCAAGTGTTTAACATTTCCCTCTCTCCCTTTCTCTTTCTCTCTCTTCCCCTTGACTTTTATTTTCTCATCTCTCTCACGTTCTTTTTCTCTCTCTCCTCACTCAACCTTGGGATGATCTTAGTAAAGATTTGGTCTTAGGACTCCCTAAGACTTTATGACAACACGACTCAATTATGGTCATCGTTGATCGATTCTCCAAAATGGCACATTTTGTGTCGTGTTCCAAGACCTCCGATGCTTCCCGCGTCACACGTCTCTTCTGTGACAATATTGTCAAACTTCACGCAGTTCCAAAGACTATCGTTTCGGATCGCGATGTGCGATTAACGAGCTACTTTTGGAAAACACTTTGGGAACCCAACTAAAGTTTTCTACTGCTTACCATCCGTTTGTGAAAACATCAACTCATGGGATCAAGTATTACCACACGCCGAATTTGCCTACAATTCCTCGATAAATCATACCACTGGTTGACCCCTTTTGAAATTTTTTTATGGTCAACTACCATGTAGACCTTTAGACCTCATGTCGTTAGACCATCATGTTAGAATTTCCGAGGAAGGTTTAGAGTTTGCAGAGCATATTAGAAACATGCATCATAGCATACATTCTCCTGTTGCATCTCAAAAAGACAAAGTATAAAGCAGCTGCTGATAAAGGACGACAGTCCATTAAGTTTACAAAGGGAGAACAAGTCATTATTAGATTATGCCTGAGACGAAATCTCTAGAGTTCACTACGAAATTACATCCTCGCAGCGTCGGGCTTTTCTCGATTGTCGGGGTGATGAATGAAAACGCTTATGTGGTGATCATCCCTCCTGAATGGGGGATTTGTCCAACCTTTAACCTAAGCGACTTAGTGCGCTACCATCCCATGCCACCAACATGTGAACCTCACAGCCCCTTGTGCCTAAGTAGTAGTGAGAGTGAGATTCACTTGCCACCCACTCCTCTCCCAAAACCTACGAGGCCGGAACACATTGATACAGTACTGCAGAAAGTAATCAACACTACAGGGGAGCGGTTTGACTACAAATTTTCTATCCATTGGCAGGGTTGATCTCCTTTTGAAGACACTTGGATCACAAAAGCAGATCTTCAACGCCTTCGGTCGGAGCTAGTGAAACAGGTGGAATACGATATCAGCATCAACTCATCGGAGTTAAGTTTCACCCCAGGAGGGTGAAAGGACTATCTCGTTGCCGACACCAAAGGACGCCAGCAACCACACCGAGCAGCACGAGCTGATGCCCCTAACTTGTCATTCAAGTACTTCGCTTAATGACGAGTCATCAGATGATTTATCTTTCTTTTTGAATTGTCGACGGGCCTATTCGTGTTTGGGCCTCATCCTATGGATTGTTCTTTTATTTTGTCATTGAGGGAAGGCCACTCATCATGAGACGGTCCCTTCCCATTTTGGTCCAATTGGGCATGCCCCGACTTGATACAAAGGACGACATGCCCAAGAAGCCAAACTTAGAGTTGAATTGAATTCAAAGTTTTCTTCATTTTGGCTCCCGCCCATCCTCCCTTTTTGGAAGTTTTACAGTTTTCTAGTGTAGATTGTTAAGCCTAAAAATGCACGTAAATTTGTCGTTGATTTGGCGTTTAGACTTATACAATAAAATTTATAATTTCCCTTAATCACTAAATATAAAATATAGAGCAAGCAAGGGGTCAAACCACAGGTAGGCAACAAATAAGAATTTTTATCCAATTTCAATGAATTAATTCAAAGATGAATAAATTTTGAAATTACTAAATTTTAATTATGCTTAATAATGTTTTTAATTAATCAAAATTAAGTAAGACTTAATTTTGAATTTACGTATTTCGGTCAAAAAGCTCAAGATAGGAATATTTCAATTTTAAGATCAGATTAATTCAGATTGTTAATTTCCCAATTATTATAAAATTTTAAGACAACTTTTATGAATTAAAGTTGGGAATTAAATAATCAAGAAAGAGATTTTTAAATTGGACTTCAAGATGGATGAATTTTTGAATAAATTTTATTTTTAGGTTTTTATATTTTAAATTAAATTCCTAAACAATAAAAATCAGAATCTAGAGAGAGAAACAAGAAAAATTAACCTAGAGAGAGAAAGTGAAGAATTTTGGGAGAAGATGAAATCTGACCCTAAATTAAAAATCTAATGAAGCAGAAATGTTCTAAATTGATGTAGAATTAAGGATCAAAAATCAGATCTTGAATCAGAGTCAAAATGTTGTGCTAATTTCATTCAAAACTTACTTCTAGGGCATGTGCATTTTGCCCATGCCTTGGCATTTTAGAATCGTTCAAGAAGAAGATTGAAATACAAATCAGAAACTTACAACTTTGAGTGCAGAATAAAGAACTGTCAACTTCCAAAGCATCCTTTGTGTCCTTCTGGGCCAAATCCTTGGAGAGAGCTTCAAAAAGTAATTTTAGCCTATTTCCAGACCTCCATTTAAAGATCCAACCATCTGTATTGTAGAGGGGGAAAAGATAAACCTACCTTCAAAATTTCAGCCCAATCAGACGTCTAGATCTCAAGATATCATGGTTTTAGTGAGGATAAATCTGGACCGTTGGATCTTTTATCTCTCTTCAAAATATCTCAAAAATCAGCATTTTCTGATTGGCTGGCATTATTATTTCTTGTTTTTTCTGTCTCGGATCACGTCCTCATCAGCGCACAATCATTGGTGCATAATGTCCCTCTTTGGATAGTTGAGAGAATCCCACATCGCCCTGTCTAAAAAAAAAGTAAATGAATATATATATATATATGTATATATTTTCTCGTCGAGCCGCAATGTTTGACCTGTCTTACAATAAAAAAAAAGCGGAGAGCTTACCGTTTTATTTTTTTATTGTTTTACGGCATCGATTTCCGCGTGTACGCAGAAAATTGACGCCATAAAACGTCGATTCCTAAAAGAAATGTCGGTTAGCGCGTGGATTAAATGCACGCGCTAACGACTTGTTTTATTTTTTAATAATTTAAGCATGCATGTGTGTGTCGGTTGCCGCGTGCATTAATGCACGCGGCAAGTCGACGCCGCATGCACGCTGCGCACGTGCATGTTGGTGGCCGTGTGTTTTTTTTAAATACAATCACTCTCTCTCTCTCTTATTATTTAATAATAATTACCCACTCATTCGCCCGAATTTCGGGCGAATGATGTGGATGCCCTTAATATATGTATAAATACATTATAAAATGCCAAATAAATTAAATATGTATTATTTAAATATATAAAAATCATTTCTTGGCTATATAATGGTCAAAAAATTATATAAAATATGGGAAAATTCCATAAAAATTAGAAAAGCCCTTACCAACCTTTAGCCAAATATTTAAGGCCTAAAAAAATATATTTCTTCACTAAAATGAGGTTAAATTCCATGTGATAAATGATAAAAAATCAGAAATAATAATAAAATGAAAGTGTAAGTGATTTATCTTTATTTTAGTGTGATAATATGGAAATATAGTCATTAAAACACATAAATATAATGTAAAATTCATTAATTAATCATGTTAATTTTCAAGTTATCAAAGATCATAAGAGAACGTCCACCACGTATCCTGCCACGTCGAATCTTCCTTGGAGGAATCGTCGTCGCCATTCCCGCCCATCATCTTGAATCTAGTCTTCAAAAAAGCTTGTTCATGATCAGTTCTTGATTCTGTTATTGTCCAAGAAGGTGCCAATAACCCTCATCTTGGGTTTTTCTTGGGCATCTAGTGCCCCCTCCCTCTACCGTGTCACCACCGCCAGCACTCTTGCGACCTCGCACCGCCGTGCTCCACACCACTAGCGCCCCAACGCTGCAACGTCCACACGTTGCCCACGTCGAAGTGCTGCCACGCCCACGCAGTGCTAGCGCATGAGTCCCATCATGCCCCATGCGCTGCCACACCCCGCGCTGCCAGCGCACAAGCGCCGCTGCCCCTGCACATCGCCCACGCTCAAGCGCTGCCACGCCCGTGCACCTCTAATGCCCAAGCACCTTCGCGCCCACGCGCCACCGCATTCCTCGCTGCCAACGCACAAGCGTTGCTGTGCTTGCACGTCGCCCACTTCTGAGCACTTCCGCGCCCGCGATCTCAGTCGATTATGTGTTACATCATCCTATCTATCCTGTACATGGACGTGTGCAGGGTATCAGTTTGGGCATTGATCTCGACACTCCTCCTGTCACCTGTCGTCACCCATGTAGTCGTCATAGTCATCTGGGCTCTGTGGGCATTCTAGGGGTCGTGCAACCCAAAGTGGGTTGTAGGTAGGGTCGGGTGCCATGAGCGCGGGCGCGAGCACGGCGACGGGTATCGGTGGTACCACGGGCCGAGCTAGTAGCTGCTGGACGTGCCCAGCGATGGCGGTCAGGGTGCAAAGATAAACTCCTCGCTCTTCGGACGAGTCCTCCTGGGGTCGGAGGTTATACTGCAATCTCCCTCGACTATGTCCTGCTCCTCGACCATGTATGGCACGAACCCAGGGTGCGGGCTCGTCCACGAGATCTTTCCCATGTGGATGATGACTCATCATCCCTCTCTCCTTAGTGTCACTAGAAGACGAGACACCTAGTGATTGCAAGGAGCTGTGGTGGGATCGTGCACGTCCACAGCAAGCGCGAGTGTGTCCACATCAATCGGACAATCCATAGGTACCCCTCTCAACGGGTGCGGTCTGCCCAGGCTCTGATGGAGATGGTGATGCGCCATCTTCGGGCGTCCGAGGATGGTGCTCCAAGAGGCACAGAGGGCTGCCTCTCTCAATCGGTGATGAATCAGCTCGTTGTGGGAATGTTGAACCTCCCTATTGCATCCCCCTGCTAGTATCCATGGGGGTACCTAGATGGGTTTTCAAATTAATGATGAATGTAGATGATATGATGTAGGTACGGAGACTTGTTGTGGGTGACCACAGTCTTCTTTGAAACCAATTTGATGCCGTAGGTTGTCTAGAACATCGTTCGGTCGGTATTGAGATGGTACTCGGATACCTAAGTAATGTTGTCGAATGTCGTCAGTGACGGTCCGACGGATAAATCCCCTAAGGGAATGCAACTATGTAATAATGTGTCCTACGTGAAAGTATGTGCAGGCTTTGACTCGTAGGGAAGCCGCCAAACTCCGAGCTCCGAGGTGGGCGACAGGTGATAGTGACGGTGAACTTCTGACTCTCGTCGGAGTGACTAAGCTGACCACATCGTCGAACAAAATAATTCTATAGGGGCTTGCACGTAACAGACGGGCTTGACCCGTACCGATAAAGACACTTGAAGTCATAGTGTTCTGAATAACCTCTCACCTATCTGTAGCCAGAGCGTGGTGGAGTGCAGTTGAAAGTACACTATAGAAGATAATGTAATAAGTGAACGAGAGGATAGCGTACCTCGTCCGTGAACTGCTCATTGTCAAGACCTTCATCGATGCAGCAGCCAGCACGGGTCGTAGGAAGAGGTGGACTAGAGAGAGATACACGATGTAGCTCGATTGGCGGTGGGGTTGCATGAGCGGGTTGGCAGAGTTTGGAGGTGAAGGACCGAGAAGGAGAGTATTACGGCTCACTCGAGCAGTCAAACTTGTCGGGCGCATTTCTTACAATAGAGCAACGCGAGAGGCGCCCGTCATGGGCAAGCGGTGGCGATAGCGGAGAGAGTGCAGCAGCCTTGTTCATGACCAGGCATCAGGTGGTGGATGAAGGCACGATCAGCATCAACAACATCTCAGACCAACCTACGGGTAGTTAGGCGGGGCCCAATCGGTATCTCACGGCGCCTAGTTGCCAGGTTGCATGCATCACCAACCCCATCTAATGCTCACGGGTGTGGGGCTTGTGACTGATGGAAATATATGTAGCCTTCAAGCTAATCACACATTCCACATCTCGCTCAATGGTCATTTATACATCATATTCATTATAGTGCACGTGTGATGCTTATAATGAAGTCCATGAATACATGATCAAACTTAGTAAAATATGATGAGATCGTGATATGAAGATCACTAGTATTTAAGCATGTGTTCTAAATATTCCTATTTGAAGGATACGCGAGAAGGACATTGAAGTATCTGGATAGAATAATACTATCTAGTCTCACTCATATGATGAGTATAGTCGGTCCTATAGCCCTTAGTGTGGAGACACTAAGGATAGATAGTGGGTGCTCTTTAGTGGAAAGAGATCTCTGAATTGATCCGTACGAATCCCTGAATGATATTATACAAAACTGTCAAACAGGTTGATTCAGATCACGGTTGTGTAAGTGGTTCTTAGACTTGAGACACCAAAGACGTATTATGGACGGATGGTTGTACTTTGGCTATGGCCAACGAGTCTCTAATCATGTGATTCTTAACGGTCTTAGTTCGGGTACATTAAGAAGTTCACGAAGATGATTGAGTGGTCAAGATGGGATCGTCCACCCTCGGTATAAGCGGTTATAGCTCAAGGAAGATGATGCGATGAAGTCCTTGGCCAAGATAGTGAAATATCCGAGAAGAGTTCTTCAATGACTTCCGAATGCATTAGTACTAACTCAGATGACCGTTTAAGGTTTGACAGTTGACCATACCCTGTCGTCCAAGGAGCATCAAGTGGATGAGGGACTATATGATGCAGGAAAACTAGGGAATGGGATGCAGAAGTCTGAGGACCGGGATGGATGACGATAGACTCTGGATGCTAGCGAGGTGTAGGAAGGGGGGATAAATCAGACCACAAATCCACACGATCAGCTTCGAAAATTTAAATCCGGTGAAATAATAGTGATGCTGCCCCTTTCCTCATCGAGGGGGGGAGTAATGACTTCAACCACCATGACGATGCCTAAGCATCAAATCCAATACCTTGAATTCACGTCGCAGGAAAACTCACGAGAAAAGACCTAATCCACTAGTCGAGGAAAATTCCAAGAAGTTCAAAACAAATCCGACGGTGGAAGAAGAAGTCTCGTGGGATACTAGACGAAGAACACGCGACACCAAAGAATTCAGGCGTACCTCGGCACCGAAGTGCCTGTTGAGGCTGCGTGGAATTCTGGTCATAAATTGGCTCGGAGTTCCGGGCGTTGCATGGCCCCGCTTGAAAGATTTTTCTTGGCGTTTCGGGCGTTGAACGGCCCTGGCTGATGAGCGGCCGGTGGCGGCCTGTCTGGGCATTGTCGGCGCGGGTGGCCGACTGGCTGCCTGCATGGGCGGCACTAGAGTCTACGCAGGTGGCCAGTTTGGCGGCCTGCTCCGGCAACCTAGGCGCAGGCGGTTGATTGGCTGCCTGCGTGCGTTCAGCTCTGGCGCCTGCGCAGGCGGCCAGTTGGGGAGCCTGCGCGGGCAAGCCTGGCGCTGGCGGCCGGGTGGGTGCCTACGCGGGCAGTCGGGCTGGCGGCTTGCAGGGCGGCCTGGTGCGGGCGGCGCTAGCCTCTACGCGGGCGGCCAGATAGGCGGCCTGTGAGGGCAGGCCTATCATGGGTAACTAGGTGGCTGCCTGCGCGGGCAAGCCTAGCGTGGACGATCGGTTGGCTGCCTGCGCGAGCGGCGCTGTCGCCTGCACGGGCGGTCGTGTTGGCGGCATGCACGGGTGGTCCTGGTGCGGACAACCTCGCAAGGGCACCGAGTGCGGGCAGCCCTGGCGCTGGATGCTGGGCGAGCAAACCGTGGAAAAGGAGGGCGGGAGAAGAGAGAGAGGAAGAAGGGAGGGAACGACGGCCGATGACGCAGGACAGTGAAGATGGCGGCAGCGGCGGCGATCTGAGATAGGGAGGGAGAAGGCTAGGGCAAGTCCTCCAAGAAGAGTAAAGGAACTCAGTTCTTGAATTATGACTTGCCTAAAGGTTTTCTCACAGCTTTGGCCTTCATAAAGGCCTTGGAGGAAAGGGAAAATATGGGAAATGATGTAAAAATAAAACGTGGGAGACATTAATCATGTCACGTCAATGGGAAGTTCTGGTTCTGTAGTTGACGATGTGTCATGATGCGGGACGTCTCGAGAGGCGGTGGTGGCATGTCCAAAGTCTGGCGGTTATTTGGTTGATGTCGTTGACGATTTTGCGTGCCTGGCGTTTCGGATGACGTTGGTGGCACGTCTAGTGTCGATGCGGTGACATCATCGCCGCCAGTATACATACATGGTAACCGATGATGAACAGGTTCCATGAGTGAGTCGATACATACTCCTTTGTATCTTCTAGAACACGAGGTGTAGCTTGGCACCCCACGTGTTGGAGACTCGACTTATCGATTAGGTTAAATCGATCTGAGATTAATTAATCTATATGTTGATATAGTTAATTAATTTGGAAGGTCAATAAAGGTTATTTGGCCACTAGAGTCGTTAACTAGACTGATACGTGGGCCTAGAGGGTCACACGCAAATGGTCTTTTGGACGTGGGAAGATATACTTGAGTTTTGGGGGTTTTTATGAAAAATACCCACTAAGTATAAATATGGGAAGGCCCTGAATGAAATTCACCCAGAACAGAATTGTTCAGGGGCCTTCATCTTCTTCTCCACTCGCCCTACATCCCATCTCCATGCCCGATGCAATCGGAACGACGTAACGACGGCGGTGGAGGTAGAACGGTGCTCGTCAAGGAGGAGGAGATTCGACATGCCGAGGATTGCGTGGATAAGTCTAGAGGTTGCACACTTGAGCAGCTCGACTGGTCTCGCTCCAGGATCCAAGAAATCATGGATGCGATCTGTGTAAAGCTACTTCGGTCATGTTTTTATTGATGCCATTTTGATTCCGTTCAATGCTTCTGCTGCGGAATGTTTCCATCTATTCATCCATGTCAAGGCCTCTAGAACCCAATAGTGATGAACATCTGATGGTCCTCTATGGTCGATCAATAACCATGAGGTGTCTTGGTCAGCAAGTGCAGACATGGGCGACCTTCCGTGGGTCACCGGGGTGTACATCGGCAAGACAAGAAGCTGGTCGTCGTAGCGGGTGCAGCCTGGACTCCCAAACTAGTCTGACGAGTGACTTTGCAGGACCAAAAATTGAAGACCTGGCGGATCAAGAGATGGGTGCCAAACGATCCCAGGATGACCTCCAAAGCCATGGAGTGTTGCCCGTAAACCCAGTGATATTGTATCACTACGGGCATGATTTTTCCGTTGACCGTAGCGAGCCAATTCTTCTCGTCGATAGCCGATGGTGCAGTCATCCCACGCACAACCGAGTATGGCTTTTGGGCGGCATGGTGATGTGGAAAAAAGGGGGGAGAAGAGGCTCTGGACCCACAGGCGGCGTCCACAACCTTGCCCTTCAAGTATCGCTTCTTCTCCTCCTCGCCCTTCCTCTTTCTTGTCCGCCTTTCTTTCCCTTCATGAGATAATAAGTCTAAATGAGAAAATTGCAATACGATGATCTGGTCTGCCTCCCTAGGTCGCCTCTTCTTCCCTTATATAGGGAGGTCAAGATGGGCCCTAAGGAGGTCCATTAAGTGGGGTCCATATACATAGGACCCCCTTATAAAATCAAAGACCAAAACATGGAAAATCCAAGGAATAAAAAAAAGACACTAAAACTGACGAGGATGTGACGAACAAAATGACACATGACGCACAAACAAAATGACAATCTTGGACATAATGACGATGCGACATGCGATGATGCAAACATGACAGAATGAATGCACAAACGGGATAAAACAGGCAACATAACATTCCATTCAAAGAGGCCATCCTTGATTTTGAACGCCATTTTCCATTCATCTCCTGGCCGAATTCTGACCTGATAGTATCCCCTCTGTAGATCTATCTTCGAGAAGATAGCTACTACAACCATCTCATCAAACAGGTATTGTACTCTCGGGATCAGAAAATAGTATTTCACGATGATTTTTGTTGATGGCTCTTGAGTCACAACACATGAGCCAAGTCCCATCTTTCTTGGGCACGAGCAATGCCGGCACATTGCGTGGGCTAAGACTTTCTCGAATCAATCATTTGGATAGTAGATCCTTTACTGATGGCGCGGTACCATCTGAGACCGCAGGACCATCGCTCGAGGAGTCGGCACCACCTTTGATCTCGCCACCGACACGCTTCCAGCCCGCACGACAAGCAAAGCGACAGCGCGCACACCCGGATTCAAGTATACCGGGTAGCAACACGCCCCTTCGATCCCATCTATCTTTTATTTTCTTGCACTTTTCGTCTTTCGTAGTTCTGTCATTTCATCTACGATGTAGAGAGGGGAAGTTCCCATATGAGGATACCTTCCCCTTCCTTAGTGGGCCTTAGTAAGCCCCTCTTTATCTTTTTTTCCTTTGTACCTTAAGGGGCCCATTTACCTCTCCTTTATAAGGGAGGGGTGGGCCGCCCCCTCCAAGTACTCTTGAATTTCATTTTGAAAATTTTAGCGTAAGAAGTTGAAGAGTCACTCTCGTCGAGGAGAGGAAGAAGAAAAAAGAAGAAGCAGAAGGAAGAAGAAGAAGGAAGAAGAGGAAGAAGAAGAAGAGGAAGAAGGAGAAGAGAGAAGGGAGAGAGAAGGCCGCCGACTCCGTCGCCCCCCCCCCCCCCCCGCCAGAATGCCGCAGCCCGCCGCTTCACACGCCGCCGCCGCCGTTTCCCGCTGCCGCATGCCGCCTTCACACGCCGCCGCCGCCATTTCCCACCGCTGCACGCTGCCTACACACGCTGCCACTGCCGTTTTTTCACCGCCGCTCCTCCCTTGGTCTGCACCGCCACCCGCCTACTCCCGTTCCGCTCATAGCTGCTGCCGCCGAGCCGCGCGCGCGACCAGGCTTGCCCCGCCCTCCGCGAGCGTGCACGTCGCCACTGCTCACGCCTGCGAGGGCCCCTGCTTGCATGTCGCGCACGCTCTTTTGCTCCGCATCGGCATCCCCCTGTCCCAGCACCCGCGAGTGCCGACCCTGCGCAGGGCCCCGCGCACCGGCAACCCGACGCGACCGGCTTTGCGCCTGTCACGGCGCCGCTCTAGCACCCGATGTGTGTCCACGCTGCGCGTGTCCTCCACAGTGTGCCCGAGCACGTCACTCCGCACACACCGCCCACCTCTGCTTCACCACTGGCATGTCATCACTTTGCTAGCCCCTCCCTCGATCCTGCTCCTCGCCGACGCTCCAGTGATGCCCTCTGTTATTATCTCCTGCAGGCCACAAGATAGCAGTCGTCGGGCGCGACAAAAGGTACCCCCTTTATTGCCCTCTACGTCTCTTACTTGCTTTAGTATACTTTGGATTTGCCTCCTCCGCACTCGGGTTAGACGTAGGTGAGAGTGAGACAGTTGAGAAAATGACGACGGACTATTTGAGAGTCTTACCTAGCTGGTACGAGTCAGGCGAGCCCAACGAGTGTGAGCATCTAAGCGAGAGATTCCTGTTCGGTGACATATTCGTCCTCGACCCTCTCGGGCGAGGGTCGGGTGGTCTGGTTGACCCTACCCTAGGCGACCCCGTCGGATCCCAAGAACAGCATCACCGTGAATCGGCACTTGCATGTACTACACTTAGGACTTTCATTATTCCGTCATTTATCATACCTGCTCATCATTATTATCGAACGACACTTCTCGTCGTTGCCTGATAGAGATCCTTATTCGATACCGAGCCACTTCCCTCGTTGACGAGACGACGTCCGGCATCATTTACTTGTTTATACAATTCCTTGTACTTGACGGGATCCATCCGATAGTGTGGTAGGTTTGTGAGTGATGCTCTCGGTACTAGGTCAATTGCATGCTGAATATTCTCCATTGGTGGGAGTTCATTAGATAGCTCTGCTGGGAATACTTCAACAAACTCATCCATGAGTTGGACCACTTCGGGGGGTCCTAGAATCCTCGTCAGTCTCTTTGCTAGAATTGGATGAGGTGAGTGCAAAGCACACAGGTGTGAAATCTTTCCCTCATTTTTAATTCTCGTCTAAAGATACACCCATTAGTAATTAATGAGTTCCACATTGGTCGGGTTTGAGCTGGTGCGGGCAACCTGGGTTGTGTCGGTGTGTACTGCTGGGTACCAAATTAAACGTCGACCACCATAAATGAATGAGCACGTATTTTCTCATCCTGCTAGTTGAACGTCATGGTCAAATAACCATGGTCGTCCTAAAATGATACTACCAATCTTCATTGGTAGGACATTGCAGAGTACTTTATCATCATTCGTACTCATCTTCAGGGGTACACGACATTGCATTCTCACCGGTAGGGTTGAAGCATCTATCCATGATACATTGTACAGAGTAGGGTTGGGCACCAAAGTAAGGCCAAGTTTGGCAGCCGTATCTTTGGAAATTGCATTAATGCAACTTCCACTATCTACTATCAGCTTATATGTCCTTCAATCTTGACATACAAATAGAAGATAGACATTGCTGAGTTACGCCATGGGGCATAGATGCCACCGATTTTGATGAAGGTGCCAAGAGGACTGATGCAGGATGATAGGTGATGCGGGATGATGGGACTGACCGGGTAGCGCAGGCTAGCTTGACTAGGGTAGGATAAATTAGACCACAATTCACACGATCGAATTTGAAGATTTGATTCTGGTGTAAATACTAATGGTGCAGCCCCTTTCCTAGATCGAGGGTGGGAGTACTGTCTTTCAACCACCGTGGTTAAGCAAATGACCATTTCAAAAAATCAAACGATCGATCACGAGAAGCTTCAAAAACACCAAATCAACTAATCACGAGAAGATTCAAAAGCCTGATCAACTAATCCGATGGTAGTGGAAAACAATCGAGGAAGACTGACACCAAAGAGGGTAGAATTACCTCGACACTAGAGTAGTGCGTTGTGGCGATGCGGGTAATTCTTGATGCGTCGCTGGCAGGGAGAGTGACGTGCGCTTCAACATGGTGTACACTTGCAGAACAAGGATCTGAAGCCCCTAGATACTGAATGCGGAGGCCGCTTGGGCGGGTGGCTGCATGGGTGGGTGGTCACGTAGGCAGGCGACCGCATGGGTGGGCCGCCGCGTGGGCGGGTAGTTGTGTGGGCGGGCCACCGCATGGGCAGGTAGTTGCGTGGGCAGGCCCCCGCGTGGGTGGGTAGTTGCGTGGGCGGGCAGGCGGTTGGGCGAACGGCCGTGTGGGCGGGCGTCCACCCAACCGATGAAGGAGGTTCGGTGAAGGAGGTCCAGTGGCCTTCTCTCGACGGTGGCGGTGACGACGGGAGACTGCTAGGGCAAACTTCCTTTTAGAGAGAGAAACTTCAATTTCAAAAGAAATTCACCGAGTCTTTCTTACAACATTGGCCTATGTATAGGCCTTCGAAGAAAGAGAAAATAAGATAATCGTAAATTTAAAAACCTAATATTAATCGATGTTGGCGATTTGTCACCTGAAAGGATGGTTTTGAAGTTGGCGTTGGTGATGTGTCATGACGCGGGATGTCTTGTGAGAAGGGGAAGGCACGTCTGGTACTAGTGCGTTGTCGTGGTTGCCATCAATGACTGTCGATCTCGGTGTAGGGGGTTCAGCTTGAGTCCTAGTCGCTAGTCTGGGGCATTCTATCTTGCTTGTAACAGCTATTGGTGTCATAAGAGCTACCATGGAAGGTGTAGTTACTAACATATTGTTTTGTCTTCTTGAAGTACGAGAGCTTTCTGGGATTGTAGCATCTTTCTAGATCCGAAGAGTCACAACAGGTTGCACCGGGGTGGGTGGGACTGCAGTGATCTGAATGTAGCCAAGTGGCTCATCGTACTCTTCACTTCTCTCCCGGATATTCATTGATCTCATGATCGTCTTCGGGAGGTGCCTCTAATGGGTCCCATGAATGTCCATATGTAAAAGTGATGGACAATCTGTGCAGTGATGTTCAAAACCCTTGCACTTGAAGCATTGCATGGGTTCACAAACTGCATTTGGGGCCCTTCCAATCGATACAACTGAGGAAGCAGGTTGCGTCGAGGGCTTGGTAGGTGTTGGAGGAGCGCTCACTCAAGGGGTTGTAGTGGTTCCTCTAGTCCATCCGTATGTAGTAGTAGTTTGGGCTGGAGTAGCTGTAGTGGAATGCGTGGAAGAAGCCCTCGATGCGGCCGGGGTAAGCGGGGTAGTATCTTCAATATTACATTTGTTGCTCTCTACCAAACTATAGGTGAGATCTACTGTGGAAGGATTCTGTTCCAATACTTGTACTACAAGGTCGGAGCAGAGTCCGTGGATAAAGAATGAAATCTGGATTTGTGGACTATCCACAAACTTACATCTCATTCAGAATTCCTCGAATTCCTCAATATAATCACTGACCTTCCGCTTGCCTTGCTTAAGATCCATCCATTTAAGCAAGAGCCGGGTTATGTAAAGTTTCGAGATTTGTTTTTCCTTGATTTTATGAACATCTCGTCCCATGTCATGGGTGAGTCTCCTCGACGTCGTGCCGCTTCCTTTTCATTCTTCCAGAAAATTTTAGATCATCATCCATATCGTACCATTATAAATAACTTTCCAAATCTTATTCGCAATCTGAAAAATCTTTCGGATTCCGTGATCCTTCAAATATTGGAACTTCCATGCATACACTCTTCTGTATCATAGCACAATGTGCTTCTCGTCTTTGGTCTTATTTTTCATCATCATGATGATGACAGGCAGGTGGAGGATGTGGTACATCCTGAGGTTCTAAATGGACCCTTTGTACGAGGACAGGCGCAATTGGTGGGGCCCGCTATGATAATACGCTCTGTCTTCATTATATCCATGAGGGAAATGGGCGGCTTGAGGCACTTGTGGTACTCTTTTGACGGCTTGTCCATGGTGATTCAGCGGCGCATAAGTTGCCGCTTTCACCGGTTGAGTCGGTGGTCCCATGGGATACGTAGGATGGGGTACCGATGAATACTCCATGATGTACGGCTGCGCTGCCATTGGAGGAGGTGGCGGTGCTCCATAGGGGTTTGGCACGGGGGTAGTTGATGGTCCATAATTCGACATGTATCCAGGATTGGGTCCATATTGGACGGGTGTGGGAGAAGGACCGGTGGTATAAGGTAACCCACTCGGTACCGATGAATAATTATGTGCGTATGGTGCAGCAGGTTGTGTCGGCGATGATTCTCCTAGTGTTGCTTCCCTGGGTACCATTGTTGACGCATCAACGGTTCATGATGGCTCTGTGTTGGCAATTGGGGTACTTCTTGGGCGGGAGGTGATGTCTGGCTGATCCGCATTGCTGCCTTGCCTGCTCATCGTCACACTGACACCTAGACCACCATCGAGCAGACAGCAAGCAACCTCTTTAGTGAGTAGGTGGAGTGGGCACGGATGTCTGGTGGTGACGACGTCAACGCATCATCTTTGGATGCACTGCCACCGTCAACCGAGACGCCCCACATCCTGACTCGTCGCCAACATCAACTGAAGAACCATCATGATAATGACCAAGTCAACACACCGGCACCAGACGCATCGACATCAGACGCATCTCTACTTACACACGACATGTCCCGTGTCATGACACATCATCAACATCAGATCCAGAACCGCCCCTTGACATGACACAATAACACGTCGTCCATTTTATTTTATTTCTCGTATTTTCTCTTTCCTCCAAGGCCTATATGTAGGCCAAAGTTGTAAGAAACACTTAGTGAATTTTTATTTTGAATTGAAGTCTTCTTCTTCAAAAAGAAAGTTTGTCCTAGTGGTCCCCTCCCGAGCAGCCCGCCGCTACCGTCTCTTACAGTCGGCGCCGCCGCTGCCGAGGAAGGACCACTCCTGACGCCCACCCATTAACTGACCACCACCCTCACCCTGCGCCCCCGCTACCTGCGCCATCCCCCCGGCCGGCCGCACCCGCCACGTGCTTGGCTGCCCGCGACCATCGTGCGCCCGGCTGCCCGCGCCCCTCGGCCGCCCATGCCTGCTATGTCCCGTCCGCCCGTGCCCACAGAGTCCCCGGCAGCCAGCGCGCGTCCGCCGTGCACCCAAACGCCCTCACAGCCACTAGTCGCCCCACACCCCACAAGGGGGGACTCCCCTCTTGACCCCCCGCCAACTGACAGCGCAGTTGGATCCGTGACACCATGTCGAAGCGCACGTCAATCGTCCCACCAACGACATGTTGAGAATATCCCGCAGCCTCTTCATGCACTATCAAGTGCCGAGGTACTTCTACACTCTTTGGTACCGTGTTCTTCATCCAGTATTCTTCGAGTGTTCATCCACCGCCGTTGGATTAGATTTGGATTTTAAATCTTCAAGCGAATAGATTGAATAGGCCTTTGAATCTTCTAGCGATATCCAATCAAAGTCATTGATTTTGGTGCTTTGCATCACTACGATGGTTGTAAGACAGTACTCCCGCCCTCGACAAGGAGAGGGGCTGCACCATAAGTATTGTCACCAGATTTAATTTTTGAACTCGACCATGTGATTTGTGGTCTCTTTTATCCCGTCATCCCTAGTTGTCCTAGAATCGAGTTCCCGTCATCACCTAGCTCCGTCACATCAAGTCATCCTCCATCAATGTCCCACTAGCTGGAATGGGGACCCGAGTGGGATCCCTAACGGCTTGAGGAGGTAATACTACCTCAATGTCTTCCTGGAAATCTTGCCGAAATTGTTCATGTTGAGGATCCTCGGTTGGAAGATCCACTACATTGGGACCATATATATGATCCTCAACGTGTTCATCTCTTAAGGCAGACCGGAGTTGGGCTCGCGTATGAACCATTATATGGTCAACTTATCACCTTCAAAGGACTACGGGAGCTATGTATGATGTTATGATGTGTTATGCGATATGCAAATGAATTTCAAGAAATGACGTGCGTGTAAACAAAAAATTTACGAGTGATATTCTACCAGCCATGTTAATCAAATTAACACAACCTGGCTCTGATCCAATATGATGTAGTATGATGTTGTCGGGATCGATGGCTCGTATTACAGCACAAGATGATGGAACACAATGATGCCCAAAGATGATATGAATACAGGTGTAATATACTCGTTGACGAGAAATAAGGCAACTATTAAACCAAGAAAAGGATTCCACTAGGCTTCCGGGGGAAAAAATTTCAAGTTCAGACTCTCAATGACCCGTTAAACTAACTAGATACCTAAGACGCAAGGAACTTTTCAGCTCAATGGCATCCCCGACTTTCGTTATCACATGACTAGTCTTTTACCGCAAGAATATTCTAACACTCGATAGCTATCCTTTGTGCAAGTTTTCTTAGACGTGGCAGAGGAACAAACAGCGGATGATGGCATTGAAGGAAGTAATGATACTGACTAAGAAGGGGAAGGTGAGAAGTACGTGGGGTTGGCGACGACGGTGGATGGCTATCCGCAGTGGTGTGATGGCAACACAGATTGACGAGGTCATCCAGGCACGGGAGTGCAACCTCTAGGGAGGAGACACCTTCGTAGATGTGCGGGGTGGTAGCGTGCGGTGGGGGGGCGCACTGCACAAGGGGAGCACGCGCGAGGGACATGCGGTGCGTAAGGGCGCATGGCGCGTGGGGGTGCACGCGCGAGGGACATGCGGTGCGTGAGGGCGCATGGCACGTGGGGGTGCACGGCACATGAGGGCCCGTTGCGATGAGGGTGCGTGACGCGAGTGCATGGCCTGGAGCACGCGGTGCGAGGCGGCGGGTGTGGGCTGAGCCATGCAGGGCGTTAGGTGCTTAGGCGCGCGGCGCGCGAGGGGAGGCACGCGACATGCGAAGGGAGGCACGGCGCTGGGCGTGCTCCACAGGGGAACGCGGGCTTCAAGTCCGGCACTTCTTGGACGGGTGCCGGATGAGGCACAGTAGAGGAAGGGGCACTGCAATGGGTTACGGGAGGGGTGGCGGCAGCGACAATGGCAGTAGCAGCAGTCAAACAGTGACTGTGGATGCGGCGGTGGCGGCAGCGACAATTCAAGAAGTGGATTCTCAGCAGGACAAACCTTTTGTCAAGAACTTTGAATTCTTGATATCTTCAAGAACCTGGTACAGGAGAGGGGTGCCATCGACGAAATTTCATTCCATAGAGTGATCTCGACGTGGGAAACAGGCACGGGCAATAACGGTTACTCGATCTCCAACTGATGGAAATCTAAATCTACGCTCTATTATCTAAAGACAATAGTCAAAAAAGAAAAGAAACCTTTCAAATTTTCAAAATGACATCCTGTCTTCCCTTGGGCATGCCTTCCCTTTATATAGGGAGGGAGGCTGCCAAAAGGCCGACAACGAAGGGAGGAACCGTCGCGAGACGACGTCTCCCATGACGTACATTACAAAGACAAAATAAAATAACGGGTGAGGCCCAAACACAGTGGCCCAATCCAATCGGCCAATTAAATTAAAAGTACACAGAAATAGCATGCGACACTTACGGATAAATTAAGCCAAATACTTGAAATTGGGATTACGAACATCGGCTCATGCAGCTCGATGCAAATGAACTCGCCACGTGTTGATGTCGTCGCGATGGTCCCCCATCACAATAGTGTCAAAGAAAATTTCTTAGCAACGATGGCAATGGCTTAGACCTATATTAATTTTTTTATTCACTCGAGACAGCAGAGAATGCGAGGATGGCACTGAGGGAGATAATAATACTGAGAAAGAGAGGAGAGGGTATAGTGACCTGTTGATTTAGCTCTTGATAGGTGTCAGTAACAGCTGTCGTTGGAAAGTCAAGTGCTTGTGCGTCCATGATGGATCAAGTCAAGGACTCGGAAGGGAATTTACAAGGGCGATTCACAAATCCCCTATTCACGGTATAAGTGGCTTTTCTTTGACCATGGAAGATGTAATCACAACTCAGTTTATTGACCGGAGAGAGTGTTGTCGTTGTTGACCGGATGTTGCTCAGACAAATAAGGTTCTGGGTTTGGAACCTAGTGGAAGGTGTTGTTGTCGACCGTCGTGATAGAAGACTTCAGCAACTTGGGACGAGTATGATGGTTGACAAAGGAATGAGCTTTGGTTTTGATATCGGACGTCATTTAGGATGTCGTCCGGTCGACATTGAATATGACTGTTTGGTGCCGATAAGGGATATGTATTGGATTACGGCGGTGTCGTCATCCGACGGATCAAACCCTAATGGGTCGATGTAACTACGATGCAATGAACGGGTGTCCTACATATCGTACATGCAGGCTTCGACTCGAGGGAGGCACCGAGCTCCAAGCTTGGATGAGAGTTGCCGAGCGGTGATGACGGTGACCTCTCGAACCTCGTCGGAGCGACAAGGATGTCAATGGCCGAACAGACTCAATTCTTTAGGCTCACACATAATGGACGTACTCGTCCGTACCTGTAAGACACTCATAATCGTAGTTATCTCTCGTTTAGCCTCTCTCGCCTACCTAGCCCGAGCGCGGTGGAGATCGGACGAAAGAATCTCGTCTTGCAGTTATTAAATGAGTGACGGGACACTCACAATTGTAGTTATTAAATGAGAGATGGGAGAGGATGGCGTACCTCATCGATGGTGGCTCGTAGTGCAAGATCTCGTCTTTGTCGGTGGCGTGTCGTAGCGGGTGGGGCGGATAGAAAATGGAGTAGACATGGTGGCTCGACATGCAGCGGATGGTGCCGGAGCTTCTCGTAAAGATTGGACATCGAGGAGGATGAATGGTTTGGCAGTGCGCACGGCTCCACGCACGGACAACCAACATCCATGGGCCGGAACAGACGAAGCAATCCCCCGAAACGGACAAGTCAATTGGTCGGCTTGACCGATTTCACCTGGTCGGGTCGAATGGCCGGATCCGGTCGATCAGGTCGCTCGACCGGGTCGGATCGATCGGGTTGATCGATTGGCCCGATCGGTCGGACAGTGGTTGGTCGACCCGGCTGGTCGGTCGGTCGGTCGGTCGGTCGGTCGAGTTGATCGACCGGGTTGATCGGATCGGCTGATCAGTCGGTCGGCTCGATCGGATCAGTCGGCTGGTCGGGTTGGGTCAGTTTGATCAAGTCGGTTGGCCGGTTGATCAGCGGCGGCTCGATGTAGCAGGGAACGGTTCTACCAGCAGCAGTTCCGCTTCCCTTGGCTACCTGGGGGGTCCAACGGCATCCTGATGTCGATGACGAGGTCCCTGGGGGGTCTCCCGCTGGTCTGGGCATTCCTGGCCAGGCAGGATACCTGGCTGGCAACGGCGCACTGGAATCGGCCACAGGGAGCGGGAGAGAGGGGGTCCGTAGAGGGATCAGAGTCCCTAGGACCGGCGTGAAGGCTCTCCCGATGCTGGTCGGCGGCGATTCGCGATGGTTGGTGTTTCTAGTGTTTAGGTCATCACTCTCCTTCGTCTACTTCCTTCTCTTTATTTTCTTCTCACAATGAGGAAGGAAACCAGAAAAAACGTGTTCGATAAAATGCCACTTAGAAAATTCTGGTCTACCTTCTTAGGGCGCCATCTCCTCCCTTATATAGGGGGGGGGGGGGGGGGTGGGCCCCTAAGTGGGCCTTACATCGTCCATTTGGGGGGCCCTTATAAATGGCCTCCCCTTTACAAACAAAGATGAAAACAAGGGGATAAAGGGGAAATTAAAGGGGAATAAGGAGAGGAAAAGGGATAAGCAAGGGGGAAAGGGGTTAGAGAGAAGTCCATCCCCCTCGACGGCAAACGACAAACGGACGAAGGGCGTCGCAAATGTGACAAAATACGATGAAAATTGGACAGACGAGAATGGAAAAATACAAAAACACAAGAGAGAGAGAGAGAGAGAGAGAGAGTCGAGGAAAATGTAAAAGGAATTGGATCAGCTTCACCCGGCCTTCAACGTCGCGGGTGCGCGGTACAGATGACGTCGATGACAATCTTTGATGGTGTGCGCCATCAGGTTTGGTAGCTATGGATGCACCTACTCAATACTGCACTGGGTCGATGAGGTCGGTTCAGCCCCAACACGCAATTTTTCTAATTGATCCCCTAGAAAAATATGAATAATTGGACACCTGTTGTGTCCAGACAAGAATTCGCTCGAATGAGTTAGCTTGACAGTTGGTGGAATACACAAACTCAGAAGGGTTCCACAGGGCATGTTATCACCAGCGAGGTGAGAGGATCCAAATTCGAACGGCTTTCCCAAGGAAAGATATCCGCAACGGAGAAATTCCGATGATTATGATATCAAAGTGACATCCGATGACTGGGTTGATCGAGAACCCAGCAAATCCCATCGGTTCAACTAGTGGCATTAACCGAATATCACCATTGGGGATACGCTCAAGCAGTGGCAATCGCAGCAGTTTGGTGGAGTTGATCGCTAGCGGCCAGCGATATCGCAATGGCTGTGGCACTAATGCGTATTCTTTTCCACTTAAGACTCAATTTCGGTGATGCAATACTGCAGATCCCTCGTGGAAGGGAAGAGGGAAGGTGACCACCAGGAGCAAACCAAAAGGAATTTTGATTTCAGTATTTTCTTCTGCTATGAAATCCTCTTTTTCCAAAAACAAACACAGTGATAACTTCTTCCAGTGAAGTAAGAAATGAACAATTCACGTTTCCTCTTCTTCAACAAAACAAAAGAAATAACTGCCAGTGGCTAATCAGTTTGGAATTTTCAAATGACCAAGCTTCTCCTTCCACGTCCACCCATCCTCCTTTATAGAGAGGGAATGGTAGTTGTGGGAGACCCAATTGGGCCCCCTTTGAAGGGCAAAGCCTATTGGGCTTCCCCTTCAAAGGGATCTTTAGGGGGAGAAGAAGCCCAATATGGATTTCCTCCCCCTAAAGATAGTAACTAATCATAATAATAAAAAAAGACATGCAGGAGGCTCGTACTCACACAGGAGGGGCCTCCTGACAATCCAAAGACGATGAAAAAGATAATAACACAAAGAGGACACGGCATGCTCCATGACAACGTGAATGCCACTTCAAACCTGATAGTGGAAGTGTAGGTTCTTCACATCGGCTTGGGTTCAGCGTAGCGGCTGGCGACGAATCTAGACACGATCAATTGGATGGTCCTCCATGAGGTTGTCTACACAAGGACTGGCCTTTTAGAGGTAGATCTAATACTTGAATTAGGGTTAGAAACACTGATGGGTTTTCTTGTCACAGTGCTAACTGGTGAAAGGGCAAGCCCACTAGAGTAAGAGACCAAAGGTGAGAAAGAGAGCGAAACAGATAGGGTGAGAGAGAGAGAAAACAGACAGATAGACTAGTAGAGAGGGAGAGAGAGAGAACGAGATAGAGAATCATAGAAACTAGGAGAGATAAATAGAGAAACAGGAAGAGATTGGGAGAGAGGGGTAGAGAGAGTGTGTGTGAGAGAGTGAGAGATGGGGGAGAGAGTGGTTGACAAAGCATGAGAAAGGGAGAGAGAAGCAGAGAGAGAGCTACAATGGGGAGAGAGTGGTGAGAGAGAGCATGACAAAGCGAGCAAGAGAAGCAAAGAGAGAGTGAGAGAGAGACATTGGGAGAGAGAGAGAGAGAGTAGAGAGAGAGAGAGAGACGTTGGGAGAGGGAGAGAGAGTAGTAGAGCGAGATTGGCAGAGAGAGAGCAAGTATTAGATCAAGACAGAGAGAGATACTGGGAGAGAGAGATTGAGAGAGATCAAGACTGAGAAGTAGAGAAACTGGGAGAGAGAGAGAAAGAATGAAAGAGAGGAAGAGATCAAGAGAGAGAAGTAGAAAGAGACAAAGAGAGTGGTAGAGAGAGAGTGAGAGAGAGAGTGAGAGAGACGTTGGGAGAGGGAGAGAGAGTAGTAGAGCGAGATTGGCAGAGAGAGAGCAAGTATTAGATCAAGACAGAGAGAGATACTGGGAGAGAGAGATTGAGAGAGATCAAGACTGAGAAGTAGAGAAACTGGGAGAGAGAGAGAAAGAATGAAATAGAGGAAGAGATCAAGAGAGAGAAGTAGAAAGAGACAAAGAGAGTGGTAGAGAGAGAGAGAGAGAGAGTGAGAGAGACGTTGGGAGAGGAGAGAGAGAGTAGTAGAGCGAGATTGGCAGAGAGAGCAAGTATTAGATCAAGACAGAGAGAGATACTGGGAGAGAGAGATTGAGAGAGATCAAGACTGAGAAGTAGAGAAACTGGGAGAGAGAGAGAAAGAATGAAAGAGAGGAAGAGATCAAGAGAGAGAAGTAGAAAGAGACAAAGAGAGTGGTAGAGAGAGAGTGAGAGAGAGAGTGAGAGAGACGTTGGGAGAGGGAGAGAGAGTAGTAGAGCGAGATTGGCAGAGAGAGAGCAAGTATTAGATCAAGACAGAGAGAGATACTGGGAGAGAGAGATTGAGAGAGATCAAGACTGAGAAGTAGAGAAACTGGGAGAGAGAGAGAAAGAATGAAAGAGAGGAAGAGATCAAGAGAGAAAAGTAGAAAGAGACAAAGAGAGTGGTAGAGAGAGAGTGAGAGAGAGTGAGAGAGAGAGAGTGAGAGAGAAAGTGGGAGAGAGAGTGGTAGAGAGAGACGCAAGAGAGAGACATTGAGAGAGAGAGAGAGAGAAAGTGGTAGAGTGAGCATGAATGAAAGATGCCGAGATAGACAAAAGAGATACGGGTAGACAGTGAGTGAGAGAAAGAGGGACTGATAGAGAGAGAGAGAGGAGAGAGAGAGAGAGAGAGAGAGAGAGAGACAAAGTGAGGTATTGGTAGAGAGTGAGTGAGAGAAAAAGAGACTGATAGAGAGAGAGAAAGAAAGAGAGAAATAGGTTGATAGAGAGATGCAAGGAGAGAGAGAGAGACTGGGTTGGCTGTAGACATGGTTTTTCTGTTCTATTCATTTGAAACAAACAAAAAAATTGCACAAAAGAACCGCACACAGTTGTGTGCCATGATCAGTGCAAATTTGTTAATGTCATGTTCAGAAAACTGAACAGAACGAACAAATTGCACAGATTCGCACAAAATGAACCAAACAACCATGTCTACTGCTAGACATGGTTGTTCTGTTCTCTTCGTTTGAAACAGACACAAAATTCACACACAATAACCACACATGAGTGTGTGCAATGATCTGTGCAAATTTGTTAATGTTCTGTTCGGAAAACTGAACAGAACAAATAAATCATGCAGATTCGCACTAAACGAACTGAACAACCATGTCTAGTTGGCTGCGAGCTTAGTGTCACTGAAATTGTCGCACCATAGCACCGCTACTGTATTGCACCCAAAGGACTTCAGCTGCAACATTTTCCAAATTTGCACCTCACTACTGTCGGTTGCATCTTGGAGCTCCAAGTAATCAAGTTTTGACCAATATAGATTTGATATGCTATAGTGGAGTGTGTACCAATTTCTCTCCTGGAAAACCTGCATCACTGAACGCATTAATTTAAAGATATGAACTTGTATGAATAAGTACTACAAGTATAATAGGTCCTTTATGATGGATATTATGTGGTAGTCAAGCCAAATCACACTACCATGTTTTATTTAAGTTCACCAAATAAAATTTTAGTTCATTGTTATTCCACTGTGATGTTTATTATAAAGTCCATGAATAAGTGCAATGATTTAGTGAATTATGATGAGATCACAATACACTGATTGCTAGTCCTTACACATGAATTCTAAATACTCCTATTCAGTGGATAGTGACTATGGACATCAAATTATCCAAATATAATAGCGCTAACTAATCCAACTTATACGATAAGCATTGCTGATCATGTGGTTATTAGTGTGGCGATACTAAGGACAGATAATAGGTGATCTTTGGAGAAAGAGTTCACTGAATTGATCCAAAGGATCCCTGAACTATATTGTACTTAAACATTTATCAGGTTGATTCACATCTCGTAGATGGACGACTACATTTGGCCTACGACTCATTTCAAGCACCAAGGCCAGCCAAAATTGGGAGCCCCCCTTTCTCCACTATGATCTCGTCTTCACTCAACCAAGGAAAATGTTTTCATGGCGAGAAGATCTTAAAGACTTTCAAGGAGATTTTAAAAAGAATAAGTGGAGATCCAATAGCAATGTGATCATGTGGATACTTCTTGAGGCTGAGCACATGAACAGATTCAGAAAAATCTCAGAGGGGGCAAGTCAAGGGTGGAACAAGTTCTCCATAAGATACATATGATGTATGATTTTAATGATTGATTTAGAATCAATAATGGCTTCCACATCAATGGAAAAACTTGTTTTCCATGATTGAACCAAGAGCCATATAGTTGAGCAAGGTTGAGCAAGGTTGTCTCCACAGAGACTGGCTTTTAGAGGTGTATTAAATAATTGAGGTTTAGTTAAGAAGAGGTAATGATAATAATAACGATATTAAGTTAAGTGATAATTGATAAAATATTAAGTAGATAAGAGTATTAGATTTGAAGGAAAGAAATCCAAGTATTATTTATAATAGTTATAGTAATAAAAGATAATAATAAAGTATGATGTTGGATAGATTGATAGTGTTAGAGTTAAGGATGATAGTAGTATAGGTAGTGAAGAAGTAGATAAGAATAATAAACTAGATACAATAGTAAGATACTATTGATGGAAGATAGGGGGATATTTATTTTAATAATAGTAAGTTATATATTTTAGATAGGACAAAGGTAAATAGTAAATAGTAAATATTAGTAATTTATAAGGAGTTAGTTTAATACGAGGAAGGAGGAGGAAGAAGAATGGGAATGAAATTTTGATAAGTGGGAGATTATTTAAGTAGGTGCAGATTAGTGAGCAGGAGTAATATCTATATATGTTAAGAAGTTAAGATTAAGATTAAGAGAGATAGGGAGAGCAGGAATTATCTACTTAATAGTATAATTCATTAATTAAGTGGAGAGAATAGAGCCATTAGAAGAAGATAAGGGCATTAATACGAGTAAATCAATATGATTAATGAGTTGATTACAACTTATTTAGATGCAGTGTTTATTGATGTAACACGACCGCTGGGAGCAGAAGAAATTTATTACACCACAAGAGAACAGTCCCAGAACACGATGCGACGCGATGTAATGATGTGTACATTTAAGAAAATTAACGATAAGTACATTAATCATCGGATGATCCGAGAGATAATCAATTGGACGACACCAGATGGGATATGACACACTCAAACTCCCAATGATCCGCGTAATCGGCTCGAAGGGATGACGTAGTGGGAGATGATCTTCGTCTAAGTGTTTCCACATTGTCAACGTGAAAGAGCTGATCCAATACCAACAAGGAAAACGTCTAACATGACGATGTTATTGAAATCCTTTGACAATTAACAGAGGAGCACTGAAGAACGTAATTAACGCTGTAAACGAAAAGGAGACGGAAGAAGCATCAGGACCTAGTCAAGGTGATCGGAGATTTGAGCTGTTCATGCTTGCTTCACTGACGTCTCTGAATGTCAGGAGTGGACTCGCTCTAGGCAGCCTCTAGTAGAGACAGCGGACAATATCCTGGTGAGAACAAAACACTACTGGTTCTTTGAAGATTCGGGCCGTCGTAGAGACTCAATGTTTTTGATTTCTAATCTTCGAAAAGAGATTTAATCAGTTGACGAACGGCATCAAAATGCATGGATCAACAGATGCAAAGATAGGCGATCGTCGGAATGGATCTGGGCAGACGTCGAACAGCCACCACAAGCAAAGATCAAACCAATGTTTGAGTGCCTCTTCACCAGACGATCTCTGATACATGGTGGGGAATTGCTTTTTTTCCAACAGTGGATACTTGATCGATGCTGGCAGAGTCAGGAGGCTTTGGAGTCAGAAGACTGACAATCACCGCCGATATAACGAGGGTGAGAAGAAATCCAAAAGTCAGGTTGCTTCACTATGGGTGAGATTTCTTCACCATGGGAGTCGAGGATGGATGTCGAATATTTAGATGAGAGAATAATCCGCTGTGAACGAGATCGTGACAAACGATAGAGATTGAGGATGATAGTGCACCTGGTAATCTTGATTCACTTCAGCAACAGATTCAAGTAACAGACCCGACTAATGACAGAGGGATCTTTCTTCCCTTCCATGAGGAATCGGGGTAGGAAAACTCTAGGACGGTGGGGAGAAAACACCTTCTTCTTCAAAAAAACACAAAAATAACTGCCAACATCAAAATGAGATCTGGATATTCAGGGAAAAAAGCATGACCTCCACATTCATCCTCCCTTCTCTTATATTAGAGTTGGTCGTGCGGTGCGATGCGAAAATTCGCATCGAGTGTGCGAATTTTTGCATGCACCAAATGGCATGTGCGGTGTGCGGTGCGCCTTTGTGCGGAAAAGCGCACCGCACAACGCACCAAAAACGCACACTTTGTTGGTTTTTAAAGTCTTTTTTAAAGCCACGTGGAAATAAATTTATTATATGTTTCATTCTTAACATGTGGTAAGATTACTATGTTTAACTCATAATATAATTGCTAAAATTACTATGTTCAATCCCTAGAATCGAATTCATCATTTTTTAGAAAAAAAAATTAAAATTGTAGTATTTTATTAATAAATAAATTTTTTAAAACTCATTTTAAAATTTTAAAAGAATAAAACATCAAAGATCATGAACTTAGCTCTATGTCCATGAACTTAGCTCTATGTTATATATAGGAAAAACATATAAGTGGTAAAATTTTCCTTCTCCTTCTTCTCCTCCTCCTCCTCCTCTTGCTTCTTCTTCTCCTTCTCTCTCCTTCCTTCTCCTCCTCCTTCTCCTGCTTCTCCTTCTCCTCCTCCTTCTCCTTCCTTCTCCTTCTCCTTCTCCTCCTCTTCCTCCTACTCCTCCTCCATCGTCCATCCTCCTCCTCCTCCCCCCTCTCCCTCTCCTTCTTCTTTTTCTTCTTCTTCTTCTTCTTCAGTTCTAAGGCAAAGAATAATGTAGAAAATTAACAGTTTAATTCACGACAGCGGTTGTCAAACTTCTTGCAAAATGGCTTTCAAAATATTTTTTGCAAATCCAAAATCATCCACAGTTAAGCGAAGGCCCAAAATCAGGATTGCCTTTTTCATCATAGGCTTGAGAAAAGACGACATTCAAAGCATTCTATCGCTGCAGCAATGGCACCTCCTCGCTCCGCTGCATTGCCTATCTGTAATATAGAATCATACAGACATAATGTAATTTCTAACACGGCCATGACCTCTACGTTTTCAACAAATGAAAGGAGACCAATGACATAAATATGAAAAGTTGTTTGTAATTGAGATAAAGATGGAAATAGACCTTAAAGTGATGAAGATGAAGA